>NW_022985025.1:600000-1005496 GCF_010015815.1 Dothidotthia symphoricarpi CBS 119687
GTTGGTCGGACCCAGCACCAGACGTGGCAGGACGCAATCGAGGCCTCGTATATCGAGCAGTCCTGGAGCTATATTTACATGAGCTACTACTTCTGCTGCATCTCCCATTCGCCCTTACAACAGATGGAGCCGTCTCTTCAGCTATAGATACAGACTTTCAACGATTCATCTGCGTAAGATCAGCTAGTACAATCATCAAGATACACGAGCTGGTTGCGCATGAAGGATTTAGCCCGATAGCCTTAGGAAATGCGAATCTCTTACGAGCAGGCTTATGTTTATGTCTCCTTGAAGGAGGTGCATTGAATTACGGTAGCTCTTTTCTGCTCGAGTGGGTTATTGAAAGAATTATCGCTAAAATTAAGCAGGTATCACTTCCCTACCTGTATGCCCAGATGCCCAGACTAAGCTGGTCAACTCTGCTCTCGGCATGGTTGAGCAACGTGTCCTCAGTCTAGGCACTGGTCTTCAATCTCTCTGGCTCTTTTCTGTCGCCAGCTGTTACATTGAGTCACGTAGAGACCCCAGCTCAAGCTCAGTCTCGAAGAATCGAACTACTGACGAGATTGTTGCTCTGTTCAGCAAGATGTGCTGGGCACAAGTACAAAAAAGCATTGGGTTCGGACTGTCCGATACCCATATTGCGCGTTATATATTGCAGGTCCACCAGGTATGCGAGGCTATTGGGCAGATGATGGGTAGTAAGACGGGTCTGGACGTGGGTTCAGTGCTGGCCAGAGCTGGCTCAATCTCCATGAAATCCGCGCATTGATCACGGCGTTATGGAGGTCTTGGGTCGACCTGTATGAAGAAAAGTTGTTGAGTATATAATGCATGAAGTATGAATGTATAGACGGCAATTGATAGCTGGTTTTTGTCATGCGAATAAAATTTCTAGGTTCACTGATTTCTCTTATGCATAGTCCAATTCCACAGACATCTCTACGCTAAGAGAGAATTCTGCAGGGGATCCCCTAAGAACCTACCACTGCTCTGATCCTGGCCCGAACGTAATTCTTTCAGTGATAATTGGATATGGTGATATCCAAAAACACGCAAGTACGGCAACTTTACAATCAAAGCGAACATACAGTCATGGTGAACACACAGTCACAGTCAACCGGTCAACGCTCAATTTCGGAGACCATGCTATTATCGACCATACCTTGTATCGGGGCGCTATCCCATGCAATCAGGCACCGATTTAGGCAGTACCCGCATATGCGGCTAAGCTAGGCACCGGCCGGCGCTATCACCCACAGGTACGTTCAAAGAGCCGCCAACAGTCTAGCAGGTTCATGCATGATAGATCAAGGCAAGATCGCCGGTCCTCTAGAGCCGCTCGGGGTTCTCGGGGTTGTTGATGTAGCCAGCAGACAAACCTGGTTTAGCAATGATGATTTTCCACAAGTACGAGCTTAACACCGAGCATGGTTTCGCTAGAGGTTGACTCATCATCTGCACTGAGTTCAATACGACGATAATGCAGGCTGTTTCCAAAGGATTGTGCATGTTGACCACCTTCCTGTTGAGGTTAACCTACTTCAAGATGACTTTCAAGCTCAGAACATCAACGCTCGGAAATTCAAAGCGCGCACAATAATAAGACCCGAGCTGCTCCATATTTGCCAACATAGGTAGCGTTGGTATGTTTCAGGCGGCAGCAACTTCGGGAGATTTGGACAGTGGAGTTATAACTGTGGTGCGACCCTTTCTAAGGGTTCTCTAGACAATTGCTCAATACCTGTCAATAGTGACGCGAGCGGTCAATAGACAATAGGCCCACTTTATACAGGCAGGCTCGGAGATCAGCACTGTATTGGAATGCGGACACAGCTGCATAATCACCTTCACAATAAAGCCTAGGGTAGAAGCTCGTAATGAGGGTCTAAGTGGAAGAGAGTTTAACCACGCAGCTTTGATTCTTAAGCGACTCTGGTTAGCCACGTCAACCAGCGCACGTCAAGCCCTGACACTGAAAACGTTAGTAGCATCAGAGAACAACTCAAGCAACATCTGTAGCGAAGAAAGGGTCTAATGGTAAGGTTTAACTGGCATGAAGCGAGGAGCGTCGTAAACAGGTGTGCTTGAAACTATCTGTAGCGAATTTACGAAACCCCTTTCAATACTGACAGAAAATGTGTTATTCAAAATATTAACATTATGACGTGAAGTGCTCGAGCTGGTTTACATTCCTTATCTAATTGTATTCTTCAAAGATAGCTAACTAGAAAGGGATGTTGCTGACAATGAGATGAATAACCGAAAAAGATTTCTCTAAACTGTGGATGCGGGTGAATTAGTAACCAAACAACAATTTGAGTTCAAAGATCGATTTTATAAAGATGTATGGAGACCTTCCTGCTACATAGTTCGAACTTTCGAACACTGACCCGCGGTTTTGACTCTTCGAGTGCTGAATGACAATCAGCTCGCAATATATTCACGTACAAGGCGACAGATTTATTTTGCTTTCTGAGGATGTGTTTGCACGTTCAAAAAGGCTTTTACTATTGAACTACATATGTTGGGCTGCTATGGGTTGGAGAAGAACTCATCATATAATGATAACATACATTCATACTCTTTTGATAGAACCCACACAAAGATGCTTTGTAGTGCTCCGTCCATGAGAGATAATGTTCGAGGATTTTCGAGTAGGGCATGTATCTGACCAACACTCTTCAAAAGCTCGAAACCACCAACCTACGTAAGCCAGCCAACTTTTAACACCAAACCTGATCGTCTACATCAGAGCCCTGGGGTCAACATTGTTAGATGCCTCGTCGCAGTCCTCACCCATAGTGCCCGGTCCCAAAGGTCCCGTCGTGTTGTATCCGACGACTTGCGCACAGCCTGAGAAGCCGCCTGCGCCGATGTAGTTGCCAAAGCCATCTGGACTAGCCTTCTGTAGAGTACCCATCGTTTGTGCCGTCAAGCCCAGGGTGGAGCCACTGGCTGCAGCACCCAAAGTAACATTTCCAGATCTGAACTCAACTTCCGCTGTCGCGTTAGTCAAGAAGTATGTGTTCCGTTGGCATTTACCAGAAAGGATGCCGTTCAGAAGCTGGGGTTGGTTGATCACGCTCTTCAAGAAAGTGAGAGAGTATTTGGATTGTGCTTCAGTGACGGTGGTGAACGAGAGATCAATGGCTTCAACGTATGCACCTGGCCCCGACGCTGGGTTGGGCAAGATGACCCACTTCGAGTTGGCGCTGAAAAGGCCATTGGAAACTGCTGTGTACGCGGCGTTTCCTGGTATGAAGTTTCCCAGACGGACGAAGAGGCCGCCGATGAGTGTGGATACCGCAGCAGGGACTACTGCAGCCAAGTCTTTGTTTGCCTGGTCGCTCGTGCCGGCTTGATATGTGTTCAAGGGCGCGAGCAACGGTTTCTTACTTGTTCCTTTGCCCACAAACGGGATCTGCGTGTCCGATACCAACAACGGTCCGTCGATCTGGAGGATTGATTGTCGGATGTCGGAAGAATATCCAGATGTGACAAGCACGGGATGCATGCCAGCAGGGAAGTTGGGGACATCTAGCAAGGACAGGCGATTGTTTGGTACTAGTCCAACGGCTGGGTATGATTCGGATAGAGCCTGTTGAACGGCAGCTTTGGGAACCGGAACTATGAACCAAGCTAATACGTGCATGTTAGACGTATTGTTCAAGGAGACACTGCCATCTTTCGGTACTTACTGTTGTTGGAGGACATGGTTCGGAGCGCAGGATTGTACGAGGCCACGGTGTTAGGGCATTGCGCATTGGTTGGGAACAAGAGCGTAAAGCCCACGGCGAGGGCGGACAAAAGTCGGTACGACATGATGTGTGCGTTTGGTAGACTGGAAGACCTGTTTGATGGGAGAAGAGGTGCTATTGTAGATGGAATGATGTTGCACTGAGAAAAGGAGAGGGTATCCCTTTATAAGGACGATCAGAACACCACCTTAGCACATGGCGCTCGACATCAACCTACTCATAATAGTCAACACTACTGTCCCCACCGATCACGCCTTTGGTAACTTTGATTTAGTTGTCGCCCCCAAAGCAGGACACCGCATAGTAGGTAGTTTCCAGACGAGTTTATTGGAAGCTAGAATGAGTTAGCATCACTGTCGCCACGCAGATGTTCGGCAACTTACGGTACCGAAGCTAACTCAGGTACGGAGCGGCCGGAGGCGAAAGCCGTCGGTCACACACAGGCTTGTGTAGAGTTACAAGCGGCGTCCCAAATGACGTTAGTGTGGGACACACTCAACCTTCTCCTTACGCAAATGTTGCATTTTTGTCTCGTACATTGAAACATATCTCTATGCTTCTTCGCCTCCACATGTGTCGATTAGATACTCGTCACCATATGTACCGTCAATACTATTTCCGTTCAATCATGATTCTATTTCGATGCTCAACTTTTGGTCAGATAACTTGCTGAAATTTTCGAGGCTTGGAACAAATATCTTTCATTTACTTACACTTAGCTTTTGACAGCGTGCTGGGTCGAAACAAGGGCGAGGCCTGTGCTCTCGATCTGGTGGAGACACGAATTTAGATATGTAGATCGGCCGGTAGATCGTCTCGCAGATCGGCCGGACGCATTTATTCAGGGTCAGAAACTGGCGTTCGAGCACATGATTGGGTGATTTTGTTTTCCTAAATTGGACAACGAAATGACTAACGTTCAAACTAAGGCGAAGCAGTGGATTTTAAGACAACCACTACTTAGCTCAGGGATGTAATAACATAACACTGTCGATCGCAAGTACCGGCGCGAAAAACGAAAGTTTTTAAAGTAGCGAAACTGCATCACTGCACAGTAAATAGTCTGGTTACTTCAATACACCCATGTCTAGCCTACATTAAAACAAACAAACAGAGTTTAGCAGTAGGCAACTAGGACACAAAAACAACATAAAGTGTAAACTCTAAGCCCACTGTGATTTCCCAGCCAATGAAAAGACTCCATGCGGAAGCATTTCGCAACTTCATTACAAAAGTCAAAAAGAAGTGTAAGCGCTTACTTCTTTTTGACGCCGTGCTTGGACAAAGCCTATTCGAAAGTGTAAACGTGCTGGCAATCTGGTAACCTCCGCTTGTTCATGGCAAGGTTTTTGCAACCGTGAATCCACCGCCCCGTCACAAAAAACTGGACAGTTTTGTGATGTGTCAGCAGTAAAGAGAACGAAAACTGTCCAGTTTTTTTGACGGGGTGGTGAATCTACACTATGATATCCTTACCTAACTCCATCACAGCCCAACACACCATGGCATACACAACTTCAAGCGCCTGGATTTGATCCGCTTCCCCTCTCCATCTTGAACGGGACATCAGGAGATCGACAGACCCTCCACATCCCAACGTCCCGTCTCTCGTCGTTACGATCTCCCAAGCCTCGTTCGACATAGATCACCGAGACAGACGTCAGCTAAGATACACACAGCACATCCATGGCAGCCATACCATGGGATTTACCGGTTGGGCTCGACTGTATCACACATGCGGACGCCGTGAAAACGAACATCTCATGCACGCAGACTTTGCCATATCATCTATTTCCACTCTAGCGACGCAGTGAAGGACCATGACAACGAACTTCTCATGCAAGAAGACTTTCCCATAGCACCTATTCATGCTCTAGCGACGCAGTGAGGAACCACGACAACAGCGCAAGACCCGCCAGCTAGTGCACCTGCTGTCAAGGAAGCAGTTAAACAGACTATGGACAAGCATGAGCAGACTCCATCGACGGTTCAGCGATACCCCATCACTCGTGAGCGACATCGCACAATCTCTCTATGCGCTGTCTCGCCGGACTTTCTGCATCATTCGCCTCGGCCTCGGCCTGGAGTGTATGTGGGGAGGTACTGGACAGGTGCAGAGATGCAGTGGTAGGGAGATGCTGGGTTGGATTTCATCGAGACTTCCTGGTCGTTTTTTACTCGTCTGACTTTGACACTGCGTCACTTTTATTATATGCAACACACTTGGAATGGTAACAAGTCAATGTGAGTGGAGCAAGATGACAAGATGGGACGGAGAGGAAGTGTGACGTTGAGAAGGAGGATAGAGTAAACTCAACAAGCCATCAAGTGGAGACATTGAGATAGCAGGAAAGATTATTCCCAGCATCCAATGCCCATTTCCAGAAATCAAGTCCGAACAACGGCAAGCTACCTACCTCCGGCATCCACCCCACACAGCCCCTACACCCCCATCGACGACCCACGTTTCGCCGGCCAATCCGCCACCGCCAGCACCGCCTCCTGCGTGCCAAACACCCTGAGCTTATTCCCAAACTCGTGCCAAAAAGCCGAGTCAACCCCAGGAATAAGCTCCATAGCCTGTCTCTCCATCTGCTCAATGGGCACCCACCCACTCTTGTCCTGCACAAACGCTTCGTCTTCCCACGACCCTGCTGCTCCGCCATGCTGCTCTCCGCCCCAGGTGTTGTCCACGGAAGCCTTTTCAACGTCGTCGGATGATGAGTCGGATTCTGTGCCCAGACGCAGCTCCCGCAGGGTTTCGAAGACGTTTTTCGTGTTGAAACGTCCGTTGGCTGGTTTGCTGCTGTTGCGCTTGCCTTTGTTTCGTTGTTTTCTCTTACCTTTTGCTTTTGTGTCTGGCTTCTGGCTGGGCTGTACTGGGGCTGGCTGCTTGCTCGTCGCGTAGTCGTTGCCGACGAGGTCTTGTGTGTTCTCAAGCGTTGTTCCGGTGGTTTTGGAGTTATCCTTGTTCGAGGAGCCGTTTGTTTGCGCTGACGCTTCCTTTTCTTTGCGCTCTGCGCCTAGCTTGGCGGCTAGCTTCAGCATGATGGTAGCTGTGAGGAGACTGTCGTAACCTGCTTCGTGGAAGGCCTCGGCTTCTTGATATTTGGAGTGATCGGCGTGAGTGATGATAGTGGGTAACATCTGGCCATTTAGTCCTTTGGCAATTTCTTGTAATGTGGGTGATGCATTTAAGTCTCCTTCAGCGTAGGTGGCCAGGTACTTTGTGTCGACGATATTAGGAAAGAGCTTGTGAGTGGCATCGCAGAATTCGTCTAAGGTATCCTAATTCAAGGTGGTCAGTATGTCTAATTAAGGGCAAATCAAGCTTACGACGCTTTAAATGCTGCGTTCACTTCAACAGGATAGGCCAAGCTTACTGGTAATGGGCCAACAAATGTGCGATAGAAGTAGACGATGTCAGTGAACATGTTGTGCCCGACCAGTACCGGCTGCTTAGTCTTGAGGCGCTCCACAGCCCGGTCCCAACGATCTTTGACTTCCTGGTTGTCTCCCATAACACCACGAGGCAGGAAGAGGGGATCGGCAATTTCGCCTTGGACCAGTGCCTCAAACACCCAACGAAAGCCCGTTTGGCGGTTAATTTGTTCCTTGACGCGGTTTTTGATACGCTTAGTATTGTCTGCTTCGCGTACCGGATCATGCTCGATAATTCTCACACAATCTGCCCGGCCAATGGAGACGAATTCGGGAAACTCTGCGCGCACAAGCTGGTGAACGAGACGCTTTTCGAACCGAGAGATGACTGCTACAGAAGGTTTCTCGCTGAGGCCAGTATGCGTAGTAATTTCGAGCGAAGACGATGCAGTGGCCTTCCACTTGGCGATGGCCTCCCTAGCACGTCGCATGAAGTCGAGAGACTCGACGTCTTCGCTCTTCAACTGCAGATCCTCGATGGGGTTCTTCTTGTCCAGTCGATCCCAAGCCAGCTGTTTTGCACGCTCCGCCTCCTCTCGCGACAGGTATTGTACACCCTTTGCGAATGGCGCGCCCAGGTCAAATCCATTGTTGAGCAGGAAGGTACATGCTCCACTTTGAAAGCTGATCTCTCGCTCAAAATCGAGTCGTTCGTCCAGTAACGGGCTTATATTGATGTTGTAGGGTCGCAGTACATATTGGTTTGCGATGTAGTCGAATCTAGCGCACGTGATACCTACCTGGAGGATTGAATAGCGATCTGCGCCGGCCTTTGTTTCGGCATAGCGTTCTTCGAGGGTTAGTCGGCCGCTACCAGTACGAGGCGGCTTATTGGGCAGACGGGAGGGGATGCCAGAAAGCTCGAGATCAAATGACACAAAATCAGCCTCGGATATGTGGATGAACAGGCCGAGCAGGTGATACGGGAAGGAGACGGCGTCGACTTCCATGACAGGGGATGCGCCCGAGGGAGTGTGGCACGGGGTTTGTGGGGGACTGGGTTGTAGAGAGCTGACGATGTTGCACGAGAAAAATGTACAAGAAAAAGGCAAGGCACTGCTGCAGGTGAGTTAGTGATGTCAATGAAGCGATCATCAAAAGGTCGAAGAGGCGAAGTGTCTAGCTCTTGACTCAGACGCGCAGGCACGCGTTTGACAAACGCGCACAATTGCTGCGAAGCTACAGAAATGCGCCAAACGGGTAGGTGCATGGATGGTGAGGTGAGCGGAGATTTGGTGTTTTGGTGCAGGCACGCTCCGCCAAGGTGTATAGGCTGCCGAGGTTAAGTGGCTGGTGAGGAACGGTGAATGTTTGGTCTACAACAGCAAATACACGTCACCCCCTGGACACCCTACAACGGCAACAGCAATGGCCATGGATCAGTAGACGGCCGAACACACTCGCACACGCACACGCCAGACGCAAACATGGCGGCTCTCTACGAAGACATCAGCGGGTCGCGCTACCTCTCGTCGTCCATCTCGTCGCTCTCGGCGTCGCGGCAGCAGTCGTCGCAGATTGCCAAGGCCTACCGCCAGGCCGCGCAACTGTTCCTCACGCGACGCCTGCCCGAGGCCCTGTCGACTATCGAGCCTATCATTACACCGCCGCCCGTTGACGACGCCGAGGACAGCAAGCCCAATGGCGACGTGGTATCCCACGCCCCCGTTGCAACGGCCTCGCGGGGCACGCGTGTCAAGGTGTGGAGCTTCTACCTGACCTTCCTCAATGCGGTCGTCGAGCTGGGCGCCGAAGAGGGCAAGCACGCGTTTGGAGGCGCGCGGTGGAAGCAGCTCGTGTCCAAGTGCCGCGACGGCAGCGTGTGGGACGATGTAGTGCGCGACGGATACGCCGGCGTCGACGGCGACGTGGATGCAGACGTCGTCGTGAACCTGTAAGGCTTGCCAATGGCACATTCTCACTGCTATGGATCGTGCAAGCTGACTGGTGTGCAGCGCTACCCTTCTCCTCACGCACTCGCCCTCGCAGCGCCTCAACCAGCAGAAGCTCGAAACGTACCTCTCGGCTACGGCCCACCCGACCCTCGACGTCTCGGCCCACATGGCCTCGCCCTCGTACCAGCAGCGTCGACCCCAGCCATCGCGGCAGCACACGGGCACCGAGACGCCGCGCGACCTCAACACGCGCATCAAGCTCCTCGAACTCTACACGCTCCACGTCCTGCCCCGCAACGATGAGTGGGACTACGCACGCGACTTCATCACCATGTCCGAGGTCCTCGACGACGAGCGCAAGGAGGCCTTCCAGCTCGCCCTGCACTCGCTCAAGGAAGAGCGGGCAGACGCCGAGGCACGCGAAGATAAGCTGCGCCAGCAACAGCAGGAGCAGATGGAGGAGCGCCGCCGCGAAACCGAAGCACGCCGCCTGGAACAGTCACGTGCCGAAGACGAACGACGGAAGAGGGAGGAAGAGAACAGACGGCAGCCCAGAGGCTCGGACCAGCAACCACACAAGCCCCACCCGCAACCGCAATCTTCTCGAACCTCACGCCAGCCTGCAAAGAAACCCGTCACTCCGCCCCCTGGCCTGTACAAACGTGCCTCGACCCTGCTTTCGTCCATGCACACTTCCATATCCTCCACGGCGCATCACATGACGACAAATCCATTGGCTTTTCTCCGCACCATCATGTTCCTGTTGGCACTTTCTCTGGCGGTAGGACGACGAGACGTGCGTGAGCGTATCCTGAGGATCGTGAGAAACGGGTGGGACAAAGTGAGGAGGACGGTGGGCATGGGCGTGAAGGTTTCCTACATCTAATTTACCTTTTTACCCCTGCCATCTTATCCCACCGATCTGCGAAATACATTTTTCTTGGCTTTGCAAAGGTTAATTTAGAGTTCTGCTGGTTGCTTTTTTTTTGTACTGTATGCAGATATGATAGTATACGCGTTCCGTCTCCCCCTTGTCCCAGCTATATTCACATATACACCCACATCTAAATCTACACCACCTTCCCCAAAGCCTTCCTCCGCCGCCCGAGCATATACGCATACACCCCCCACGCCCCCACCGCACATCAGCACCCCCTCGATCCACCTCACCTAGCCCATACAACCCCAAACACGCATAACTCCCCACCTGAACCACCTTGCTAACACCCCCTACCAACCCAACAGCCCGAAACAACACCCACCACTTTTCGCTAATCCCCACCGCATACAGCACAATAAACAACTTATACTGCAGCCACGCTGCGCCCGCCCGTGCATGTACATAGCAAGGCAGGATACGCACATCGCACCGCAGTGGTGAGGTGAGGGTGTAGGGGGCTTGGGTAGAGTGTGCGGGGGATCATGTTGGGCTTTTGTGGGCTGGGGAAACTCTGGGGAGTTTTGTTTGAGACTGGGGAAAGAGATGCTTGAGCGCGGAGTGTTGTGTAGGGGTTTTGTCTATTCGGGTGTTGGCGCAGAATCGGGCTTGTAGACAGAAATCAGGTGTCTACTTTGGGGAGAGTGTTGATTGAGCTTTTTACTTGGTTTAGGCGTCGAGACGAAGATGTTTTTAAGCTTGGTGTTGTAACGACTTGATGGTTGACCGCAGCTGGATAGTTTGACAAGGCCGTTTGTGAGGTGCGATGCTTTTGTACATGTGCGCGTCGCGGAAAAGAGGTAAAAAGGTGATTGAGGAAAGAGTAGTCAGAGGGCCAGCAATCAGGCTGTTCTCCACTATCTCTAAGGACATGATATATCTGGACAAGCAAAAACTGTTCAGAAACTCTCTCGATACTGTGGTCAAAACACACCATCCGCTCCTCTTCATTCCTCTCCCCTAAATAACTTCTACACCGAAAACGCCACACCCTCCCTCTTAACCATCGCCTTGCCCCCGCCCGCAAACCCCGTCCCCTCACTCCTGATCTCCACCAGCCCAGGCTTCACCCCCCTCTCCTTCTCCCCCTTCTTCTTCCTACCCTCTTTCTCCACCGCGGGGCTCAAATCCGCATCACAAACATAGCAATGCACAGTCTCCGGTTCCGGCCCATCATCATGCGCATGTCTCTGATGGCGATGTTCCGGCGTCAAGAACTTATCCACGCAGGGTTTGCACAGCACATGCCCACAGGGAATAGCGATGACTGCTTTCGTGCTATTGGATAGCGATTTGCGACAGCTGGGGCAGGTTCGCGCCGTCTTGGACGTATCTGTGGACTTCTCCTCGTTGAAATGGACGCTCGTTAGCGTCTTCAGGCTCAGGGTGTGCGGGTGGTCGTGGTCGCTGGACGGACAGGTCGGGGTGGATTTTGCCTTCTCGGCGCCCTTGTGGTGTTGATCGGGCGTCTCGCCCGGGACCCAGAAGCTGGGTAGATGGCCTTTTGCCGCCTTGCGCTCCTCGTCGAGCGTGCGTCGCGCTTTTGTGCGTTCCTCGGCGGCTATGCGCTTCAACTCCTCCTCGTCGATTTCGAATTTACGCTTCGAGCCTCGGGCCTCCCCGGGTTTCGCGTCCGTGTCTTGCTCGACTAGAATCCTGCCGTCTTGCCTCCCTACCACGCGACTCCCCGCGCCGACTTTGACGCTCAGTCCCATCTGCACTGTTTCAAACTCCTCGACGGCTCGGTGTCGCGCTTCGTCTTCTTCTCGCAGGCGCTGGTCTTCGTCTTCTGCTTTTTGCCGCTCGAGCGCTTTCTCCAGTCGCTTCATCTCTTTGCGTTGGGCGAGCAGGTTCGTCATGGCGCATTCGCGGCAGAAAAGGTCGCCTTGCGCACAGCATACTGGGTCTACGGCGGGTAGGAGGCATAGCTGGCAGGAGCCGAAGGGGAGGAACGAGTCTCGGTTTAGGCGGGTTGCTTGGGAGCCCCAGCGGTCTTTTAGGGCGTTGCGCTCGTGGGCGGTGAAGACGGATTTGGGTGGCGGCATGGTGGGCGTTTCTTTGGGTGTTGGGATGGGGCACTCGTGTTTGGCGGGTCGATAGTTGTCGTAAATGATGCGATGCAGTCTACCAGCCGTCGATGTGTGAGATGTTGAGTTGAGCAGGTAACGTGCAGGAGTCGCGACCCCAAAAACAATGCCGAGATTATATGTTATCCGCAGGAATCCTCTTCCAGCACAATCAATGGGCGAAAACGATTCCGAGTCGGCGCGTCGTTGAGTAGTCGGACGCGTTTCTCCGTCACATGCACGGACGGGGCAGACTCTCGTTCTGGACCCTTGATAACCCTGGCGCAAAATTCCTGTCCCTGGCAAGTGACGTTGGAGCGCCTCGGCTCTCCCGCCTGGCGCTGGGTGGGTTGTACAACAGCGGGTTTGCCCCATGCCTCTCTCACTTCTGCACCAGATTCAATGCGACCCGAGGAGCAGCCCGAGGCTCCCAGCGCGCCATGGCGGGCGGCTTCCACTTTTGTCATGGGCGCGGTGGGCGTCCTGTGCAGTGGTTTTCTGAACGTGTGGAGCAGGCCTGAGGTGCATGGCATGGACGATTTCCTGAGACTGCTGGACGAGAGGGAGAAGGTTGAGAATAGGGAGAGGGGACTGCTCACTGGTATGCGATCTGATATGTGTAGCGTTGGGGGGGCATGGGCTGACTGGGCGTAGTATCCAACCATATCTCAGTGTAGGTGTATCATTGTTGGACTTGCAGGAGAGACAGGCTGACGATGTTGCTCGTAGATTGGATGATCCTTTGCTATGGGGTGTACTTCCCTTGAGCTATGTCTTCAGCCCAAACAACCTACGCTGGGGTCTCGGAAGCTACGATCTATGCTTCCAGAACAAGTACTGCCCCTCCGATTCCACTCACTGCACTCGCTGACATGCTGCCAGGGCCACGTCTACCTTCTTCTCTCTTGGCCAAGTCCTCCCCACGCATCGAACAGCGCACTCCAAGCATGGCGGCCTCTTCCAGCCAACCATCACTCAAGCCATACGCCTACTCTCTCGCGGTCCTTTTGTACGTGTCAACGATGCCCCAGGAAAGCCTGAAACATCGCTTTCGAGTCCCGACCTCAGCGATCCGTTCAGCGGCGGGCACCTTACCTTCTCAACCAACGGAGAGGACACGTTTCCCGCACCCTCGGCCTATATGAGCAGACGACACGCATGGGTGCACGTCTTCCCAGAGGGCATGATACATCAGACCGAGGACAGGATCATGCGGTATTTCAAGTGGGGCGTGTCGAGGCTCATCTTGGAGAGCGACCCTATGCCAGACGTGGTGCCCATCTTCATCGAGGGCTTCGACGACGTCATGGACGAGAGGCGCACGTTCCCCAAGTTCATACCACGGCCATTCAAGAACATTAGAGTCACATTTGGGGCAAGGCTGGACGCGGAAGAGGCGTTTGGGGACCTGCGCGAGCGCTGGAGGCAGATACGCGCAAAGGAAGAGGCCAAGGCAGGGTCGAAGCTGGAGGTCGGGGTGCTGAACAACGCGCTTAAGTACTCGGAGGAAGTTGTCAGCCTGCGCATGGAGTGCACGAGGCGGGTCCGGCAGGCTGTTCTCGACGTCAGGAGGCAGCGTGGATACTCTGATGAGGATCCCAAGAACAACCTCGCGACAACGTGGTTACGAGAAGGGCCCAAGGCGGACGGCCGCAAGGACGACGGCAGCATCACGAAAGCGGAGTGATTGTGGAGATGGATTGATTGTGTATATAGACGTGTACAACAGCCGGGCGCAGCATCGTGTCAGATTAGATCAAGTAATTACACCATCAGCGACGTGCCAGGTCTGCTGCGCCGATCAACCACACGCAGCGTGGAGCTGGCGGGTTTCGTCGTTGCGCAACAAAGCCGGCGTCAGGGTCTCTGGCGTGCTCGTGTCGTCATCCACTGCTGCGTCGCGCATCCGCCGCCGGCCCTGTGAAGGAAGGCGGTGGATGGCAAGCATGATGGTCGCAGTCTGGCACGAAGAAGTTGTTTTGTGGCTGGGCTTGGCGGCGCCCCTTGCGAAGCCGCAAAGGCGCATAAAATGAGCACCCTGCCCCGCCGCACTATTTCTGCAACCAAGACCAGACGACGCAGGCTTTGTTCGACGACGGCCAATCACAGCCCCAGCACTTCCGCAAGCAGCGAACACCTACTTAAATAGCTGCCGACGATGACGACCAGCGACTCGACCCGTCAGCCTCACCAGCCTCCCAGCCTCGCCTCTTCCCTGCTGCCTGAACAAGTCCCTCGACGCGTGGGCCCTGCATCGTACGCGACGACGTCTTCTCCCCTCTCCTCGCCGCCCTCGAGCCCTGTCCCACTCACGCCCGCCATGCCCCGCGGCGTCAAGAAAGAAGAGAGCCTGGCCGACGCCGACTACCTGCCCGACGCGCCCGGTGTCGCCATGGGCAAGCTGCCTGACCTGGCCAGCAATGGCATGAGTATGGGCATGGGTATGGGCATGGGCAGTATGTCGACACTGCCCCCCGGCGCAGAAAACATAGTCATCAAGAACCATTTTCCCGTCGCGCGCATCAAGCGCATCATGCAGGCCGACGACGACGTGGGCAAGGTCGCCCAGGTCACGCCTGTTGTAGTCTGTACGTCGTTTTCTCCCCCTCATCCCCTTCACTTCCCCCTGCTAACATCCCCACAGCCAAAGCACTAGAGCTCTTCATGATCTCGCTCGTCTCGCGCGCCGCGGCCGAAGCCAAGTCGCGCAACTCGAAGCGCGTCGGCGCCATCCACCTCAAGCAAGCCATCACCAAGAACGAGCAATTTGACTTCCTCAACGACATTGTGAGCAAGGTCGCGGATGCGCCGGAGAAGAGTGACGACCCTGGTGATGTAGAGGGTAAGAAGAGGAAGGCGCCTGGACGGAGGAAGAAGAAGACCGACGACGATGATGAATTTTGAGCCCATGCATGACATTCTGGCACTGCAGAGAATGCTGCGGGAATTTGTTGAACTGTTTTGCAAGCATTTGCTAAGCTCGGCGCGGACAGGTCGTCGGAAACCCAAACGCGCTGGGCTTCGTGGAGTTGAACGCGGACGTGCACGTGGAACTGGACGAGGGGTTGGACGTGAACGGGGCACTGGACGCGGACGCGGACGTGGGCTTGCTCTCACGAACACGGCAGAACATGGAACTGAGACTCCTACGTGGACTGCATACGCACCGAATTCCGACAACAGACTTCCACCGTATAATCCTTTTGCGCCTCCTTCTGCGCCTGCTTTTGCGCCTCCTCCCAGCAACACCGAGACAACCGACACCACCGGCGCAAACTGCCCACACGAACGCACCCATTTCGACCACGCCATGGGTTATAGCGGCATTGTCAATCCCCCGTGCTGCCCGGGTTACATGCCGTTCAATGAGATCTAGGGGTCATGGAGTGTACATGCATTGCTGTTTCGATTGACTCGGCAGGCGCATTGTTCGAGGCTAGTACCAAAACGCAGCTTGAGGGCGGGAGTTATGTTATTCGATGAGTTTGGTCCTTTTTGTTTCTAAATCATCATCATCCTTTTGGGCGCGGGATGTGCGACGATACCAATGAATACAAATAGATACCCTTTTCCTCTGAGCATGGTTCTACGCGCATGTGTATTCGTGAACATAGCAATGACAATCATGCAGATCCTTCAACATTAGCAACTGGAATATCACAGAGCAAATCTCTCCCACATCAACAACCAAGAAAAAACTAATAAGTGCTGCCCCGTGACCGAACACATATACCCTTGTATTCCCCACTCTCTACCTATTCTAACCCCCTAGCCCAACCCTCTCTACCCACAATGCGACTAAACTACAAAACGCCCTCTGCACAAGCCATATATGCAAAAACCCCGAACATGGCGTAAAGAAAGCCCCCAACTTACAAACTCGCAAGAACCCCAAATCCCACGAAAGAAAAAACGCCAGGCATGATGCCGCTGAACGAATGAAGCAAAGTCGACGGAAAGAAAAACCACGGACTCAAATAATATGCGCCTTCTTCTCGTTGTGCTCAAGTTCCTTCATGTACTTGACGAAGGATTTCTTATGCACCTATCGCACAATCAGTCAGCCAGTGCATTTGAAACGGGGTGGTAGTATGCAAGACTCACCAAACCAGCGTACTGCCCGTCTCTCAGGACGCAGATATACCGCAGCCCGAGTTTGACGAAGCACTCATAGACAAGGTCCATGGGGGAATGCACATCGAGCGCGACGGGCGCCGGATCGATATACGGGGTGAAATCGCTGGGATCGTAGTCCCTCGCGCCCTCGTCGTGCTCGTTATGCGGTTCGCGACCCGCAGCCCAATCCACCTGAGGCGACATGAGGCAAAGCGTGTTTTCCTCGTTATCGAGTTTATCGAGGGCGAATTCGAGGTCAGGCGCGGGGATGAGGCCGACGAGGACGCCGTGTTTGACGATGGGCAGGCCGCCGTCGAGTTCACCTGCCATTTGGAGTGAGCGCTGTTTCTCGCGCAACTCGGGAGCTGCGACGAGGGATTCGCTGGAGATGTCGATGAGGCGGTCTAGGCGGACGCGGGGGGTGATGTCGCCGAGCTCGGAGGTGAAGATGGGGCGGACTTTGTTGTCGAGGAAGGGGTAGGAATTCATGTCTGTTAGGAGGTCGTAGATGCTGAGGGGTTCGATGGCGTCGGCGACCCATTTGGAGACGAGGATGCCGAGGGAGAAGGGCAGGACGTGGTCTAGACTGCCTGTGAGCTCGAAGAGGATGACGGCTAGGGTGATGGTTAGGCGAGTGACGCCCGTCATGGTTGCGCCGGCTGCGACCATGGCGTAGACACCAGGGACGACGCAGGATCCTGGGGGACCGTCAGGAGTGCAGCCTCCGAATAGGCCGAGGTTGTGGTAGCGGAGTGCGAAGAGCTGGACGACGTGACCGATGAAGCGTCCGGCAAGACCACCGACAACCATGGACGGCACGTAAATGCCAGCTGGTACCTTGATTCCGAAAGTGACGATAGTTAGACTGGCTTTGATCACGAATGCAACGAACAATACCCATAACACACTGGGAATGTGCTCACGCGTTGGACACAAGCCATCGCCTGATGATGTGTACGTGTCGCATGGACTTGCCAGCTCAAAGAGAAGTTCGGTGACTGGAAGTTTGGTGTATCGGTTCCAGAAGCTGACGAGGCCAGTAACTAGTGCAACGAGGAAGACTTCAAGCAGCGGATATTTCTTGATCACACGTATGCGGCGAAAGGTGCGTGCCCATATGCGAGATGCCTTGATGAAGAGGGCGCCCAGGACACCGCCAACAGCACCTGTGAAGATGAATGTGACTAATTCAAAGAACTTCCAATCTAGATGGTATCGAACTTCGAATAGCACAATCTTCTTGGTGCCGTAGGGATCCAGGAACTTGAGGGTCAACGCAGCCGCCTATACTTTCGTTAGCATTCTTTGTACAGCACATCATTGCAACCTGACTTACAATGCAGCAAAAGAAGGTCCTGAACAACGTCTTGGATGGAAAGTAGTAGCTGACTTCTTCCAAGCTAAACAGCACTCCGCCAATGGGAGCACCGAAGGCGACGGCAACACCACTAGCAGCGCTAGCGCTCAGCATCTCTCTGCGCTTGCCGTCGTTGTTTCGGTACTTGGAAAAGATACGACAGGCAATGTTCCCGATGCACGTCGCAATGTGGACATAGGGGCCTTCTTTACCGAGACTGAGGCCAGATGCCACGCTCAAGATGAGGGCGAAGGTCTTGATGATCAACGTGCGCAGTCCGAGGTATCCGTGTAGGACGAAGCCGCTCAAGATGACTTTTACTTCAGCTACACCACTGCCAGCAGCGGAATAGTAGACCATGGGTGGTCGCAGCTGGGCCTCTTGGTACCTCGACTCAGGACTGATGCTGCGTTTCCGGTCATCCTCGTCGCTGTCGGAGTGCCTTCGCACCTCTGCAGCCAGGTTCTCATCCAGCGTGGCGAGTGAAATAGTCGAGGGGATGACCGTCTTGGTGGTCAGAGTCAAGAGGCATGAGGCCATGGAGAGGACGATGACGGAGAGGATGAAGCAGGCATACTGTATATGGACATCTTCCACCCTGTCGGTGCGGATTGCCTGTGACCAGTGGACCCATTCATCACACATGGTCGCGCCACTACAGCAAGCCTTGCGGCTCTTGTTCCACCGCGTCGTACAGTAGCCAGATTTGAGGTCGAACAGCGCCGTCTCGGTCGTGTTGACAAAGTAGGCACAGATGGCAGTGAGCAAGCCAATGAGAGCCACCAGCACCCAGCCCTGGGCGCCGTCAAACCACGCCGCCAGACGGCCGCGGAGATCCTTGCGGCTGCGGAGCGCCTTCACACGGTAGGCGTCGGCGATGTTATCGTGCACCCAGTCCGTCGACGTGAACTGGTCGTACCACACGCGGTTGTCCTGCCACAGCGACGCCTTGGCCGAGTGCATGCTCTCCTCGAGGGCCGCCCCCCGCTCACCCAGCGCGTTCACCAGACGTTGGCTGAAGGACTGGCTAAAGGGGTGGCTAAAGGAGCCCGGTCTACTATGCCGCATGCGCGAGCTGGTCGGCAGCTGGCTGTTGTGTCGCTTGGTGCCTGGCCGCGGCGTGCCGGGCATGCTCGCCGGCACGCTCATGTACGAGCGATCGAGCTGGCCATGGCGGTGCCCCAGCAGGCTGGTGCGCTCCGTGAGGTTGTCTCTGGATCGCGCGAGGTCGTAGTCCGAGGCCCGCAGAGAGCGCGCTGGGCGGAAGGTGGCTGTCGGCGATGTGGGTGTCTGGCTGCTGATAGTGTCGTCGCGCTCCTGCTGCGTGATGGCGTCGTCATGGTCGTCGTCGTGGTCAAAGGACTCGACGCTGCGGTAGGAATTGATCGACTTGGGCATCATGGGCGCCTGTGTGACATGCAGCGAGACACTGTGTGGGCTGCTGCCTTATTAGTACGAACAAGCACAGAGGCACACGCACGCCGCCCACACCAGGCAGAGGTCATCTGGATAGAGGACGTCTCATGTCTTGCACTGCGACTGACCCACCATGGCGCCGACTGCTGATCGCTTGGCTGTGGGACGTGTCGGAATAGGATACTTACCAGCACGCGTCGCGCTTCACAAATAACGGCACGGTTTGGGTAGATTTATGCACTTCTCTTACACACCACAGCGCCGTACACACATACACCCTACAAATGAAAGCTTCTCCTTGCTGTCGCGGAGGGGGCCTTCAATATAGGGCGGTCAACATTTGGCGGAAACGGCGCGTGATGTGCGAGATGACGAAGGGCGTTTCAGTCAGGGTCCAACAGTCACTTCCTCAACGGGCAAGGTGCGTCTATCGCTAGCAGCCAATCGGCCAATAGTAGCGCGTTGGACCCATCCACCACACCCCGCCATCGCCTTGTCTATGGGGAGCCACAGTTTCTTGTCATATTCTTTCTGTTTTTGTTGGCTGACGCTTGCTCCTTGACATCTTCCTATCGCAATCGTGTACTCCAGACTTGCTTACATCCATGTACTACGCTTGACACCTAAGCTTCTACATTCCATCCAACCATAGTCAAGATGGTAGGTTTCCAAGCCCAAGTGAGTGAGTTGCTCATATTGACAAGTTCATAGCCAGCACTATACGAACAGTTCTTCCTTTTTGGAGACTCCATCACTCAAGACTCGTTCAACGAGCAACGAGGATTTTCCTCAGTTCTACAGGCTGGCAAGTACATGGGATATTGAAAACTGATGAGATGGAACTAACAATTACCATAGCCTACATTAGAAAACTTGATGTCGTCAATCGCGGATTTAGGTAATACCATGTGCTCTTCTAGCGGCTTGGACGACAGTACTGATATCCTCCTAGTGGGTACACTACTCGCCAGGCTCTCCAAGTACTGCCAAGCATCATCCCCTCACCTGAGGTGGCCAGAATCCGCTTCCTAGTATGGTGTCTTCGATGAGATATAGAAGGACCTGGCTGACACGGCCAGACCATCTTTTTTGGGGCAAATGACTCGTCGTTGCCAGATGCTCCGAATAAGCAGCACGTCCCAATGGAAGAGTACAAGGCCAACCTCGAAAAGATCATCACCCACCCATTGATAGTGGCTCACAACCCCCGCATTATTCTAATCGCTCCTCCACCTATCAACGAACATCTTTGGTGGCCGAGGGATAAAGCGAGCGGATATGCTCTCCCATCAAGAGTGGCTGCCACCACAAAGGAATATGCCAATGCAGCCTGTGAAGTAGGCTCAAAGCTCAAAATCCCAGTGCTTGATCTTTGGAAAGCGTTCATGGAGGAAGCCAAGTTTGACTTCAACAATTGGAAAGCGGGAGATCCAGTTCTTGGGTCACTAGATATAGCACAGAACGATCGCCTGTTGGAACTTATGTACGATGGTATGTTGCAACCACGCAACGCAAGTCAAGTGTCTCGAAACTAACTACAGGTACAGGTCTACACTTCCAACCTGCAGGTTATGACATCCTCTATCGTGAGATGATGCAGCTCATTGCCGAGAGATGGCCGGATCAGATGCCAGAAAAACTCCCTTCAGTGTTGCCAGGGTGGTCTGATGAAGTTGCCTGGAAGGCATTGGATGACTCAAATGCAACCAAGTAACCACTGACTCCTTGCTAAATTACACACAGCGAGTAGAAATAGATGTGTCAGAATGGAATACACAATGATATGTTCAAGGAAGAGGAAATGATGAGGCTGTACGAGTGGATCGAGCTAACCAATCGGGATGATGCCGTAAACAAACACGCTAGTTTCGTGATGCGTACTTGCGGCGAAACACTCATCTCCAAAGACACCCAACCAAACAATCCACGTTACACTGCTCCAGCACTTGTTTGCTCTGACTACACTGTGCATGCTGCCGTCTCGAGTGTTTCTCAGCCTGCAAAGTTCAGCTTGAAAACTTGTGACACGGACTCATACCACCGCACTTGTGCCTTCCACATCAAGCTGCCTTCTACAAACGAGTATCCCAAAGGCCTGGCCTGCTTCTGGAATACGATATAGAAAACATTTGGAGTTGTTGTTGTTATACATCTTTCACAGTCCCAGTCGAAGCTTAATTTTCAAAGCGTTTTCAACAGTACACCCCACCTCCGTTCCGACAAGCAGCAGTCCGGTCAAGGCACCCCTACGCAACGAGTACATTGTAACACCATTCGAAAGAAGCAGGCATAGGAACGAAGCCGTGGAAGTGGATAGGGTTGCCGTTCGTCTGGAGAACGTGGGTAGGGGCGCAAGTGTGGGGTGAGGTCTCTTCATTGAGCACGCTTACCAAGGGATGAGGGATGGATCCGGAGAGCGTAGCCTTTCAGCCTAGGGAGGAATTCTGGCGCTTCCAGAGCGAGATGCTTCGGGTACAACAAAACCAAGCCGAGCTCTCAGACCGTGTTTGCCGCCTCGAACGAAAGCAAGACGACGACTCGCGCCTCAAGAACGTCTGGGGAACTTCCTCGCCCTTCCCGTCTGTGTTGGGTGGGACGCCACAGCAAGGTATGCTTCCGTTGCCAATATTCTTGTTTACGTTCATGTTCATGGCTGACACGTCTTAGTTCCCCTCCAGCAGCCGTTAGCGGAGCATTTCGCCAACTTCGATGGCCATTCGAGCAATCTCATCGGCAGCCTTCAGCTTGACGGCGAAGATGAACCCCGTCGTCTGGGAACAACGTCGCGTGCCAACAGTGTTCGATTCGACGAGACTGCCAACCACGGTCACTGGGCGCATGCCTCACGGTCATCGCTGGACCTGATAGCCCGTACTGGCAGCGGCATGGGTGGCCATCTCCTGAGCGAGCGGAGTTATTCACACAAGTCGGATGGGAGGCAGAGCTCAGCGGGGCACTCTGTGTACTCGGCGAATTCTGGACGTGCCAACAGCCTCACAGGCTTGGGTCCAACAACACCAGTAGAAGCTCCTGGCCTGGCGCCTGGCCTCTTCATATTAGGCTCGGTTCCTGCCATTATACGTTGTTGGCTCAATACCGACTTCAAGCACGACACTCTTCTTTATGCAGCTGTGTGCTCCGGGTCATACACGTCACACATGAATATCCAGCTTGTGAAACACCTTGGATTCTTGGACCAGATACATGAAAGCAACGATGGCAGTCGCAAGATCAGACTTCCGGTTTACCTGCCCGAGGCAGTACCGGTCACGGGATCATCGCGGCCAAATAGTCCTGCCCCGCAGCTCCCCTCAGTGAGCGTCGAGTTTACTGTTGTTGGGGGGTGCCACGAGGCGTCTCACTCCAAAGCCATCCAAATCTTTATTGGTAGCGACGTGCTTCGAGCCCACAATGCCGACATACTCTTCTCTGCAAATCAATTGACACTTTACGATGATGGTGGCAGCAAGCTTCAGGTTCCCCTTGTGCGACCCGAAGACGACCGCACGTTCAAGCCTCTATTCACATACAGTCAGGCCCATACTGCCGTGGATACAAGAAGCATGGCCGACAAATCGATGAGCGAGTCTTCAAAACCAGAAATGGCGAGCGGGCACTCTGCCACGATATCTGCACCTGAATCTCCCTCGACCGCAGGCAAGCTGAACGATGCTCATACCACAGGCAGCTCGGATGAGGATGGTTCAAACGGGCGGAGGAGCCTTGAGCAGCGGCCCCATCTTGGGCTGTCCACGTCGATACGCGCTGAACAAAAAGGCGCCCAAGATGTGAGTCCTGTCAGCGCAACTCTACGGCCCAGTGCCTCACCAGCCCTGCTGAGTAACTGGCGACGCGACACACAAGAAAAGACGAACACGGGCTTCTTGGATTGGGCCAACGTGGGTAAAACCTCGAGCTCGGCCCCCAGCCACCAACGTCGCGATACGGGAATCAAGGTGTTGAAGCCCATGAGAGCCAGTACTCGTACGGTGCCGACATCCACCTCGCCGCCGGTGAGTGGCCAATCTCGCTTCTTCGACGATGGGAAGAGGAGGGGGGAGGGTGAGTCGATGACGGCGGATTCGGCGACGCCGCAACTGAAGACGGCGGTGTCTGGGGATAAACCAAAGGATAGTGCGCCCACGCTGCCGAAGACACGGACTGCGAACCCGGTGGGTGGAGCGTCTGCCTTTGCGTGGTTGAATAATGGAGGGCCAAAATGAGTCGCGAGGAGCTCTTATGTATCTCAAGGCCAGGAGATGTTCACTCACGATATGGTTTAGGCCACGTATAAAAATCGGATCAGAAGTGTATATACTTATGAACCGCAACTACAAACAATGCAGTTTCAAAATGTGACATGTGCACATAAAATAGCATGGATGTTCAGGTGATGCAAACATAGTGCCTCCGTCACATAGGGGCGTGTACAGCTGATTATCTGGTTGGATACCAGTGGCGGACCGCTGCCCTGTCGTACCAAGTTGGGGAGAACGTGCTCTCCCGGCTAGGCTGGGGCCGCATCTATACATAGCTCAGCTGGACGATGATGGCATTACAGTCCTTTGCTACCCATGTACGGGACAAAGGCTGGATTGCATGCCAAGATCGCTTATTTTTCCGCAAGGCTGAAGGACAAACTGGAGTGACGATGGGGCGTGACAAGCAGCTGCAAACTTGACCGCCTTCGCTCTTTTCGCGGCCATTGCGCTTACCCCACCTCTGCTTGACCTCGTCCCCGTTGCTGTGAATCTGCCCTCTCCTGCGTCTGTCTTGGAGCTACCTTTGCTCCACGGCAGGCTCCCCAGCGTCACCACGGCCTCCACCAAGAAACGCAAGACGGCAAGCTCAGCACAGTCGCCGCAACCACAACCACAGCCCGAGGAGCGTGCCGACGCGCAGTCGCCGAATGCAGCTGCTTCCCCGCAAACCCAACGCATACATTCATCCACATCGCCGCCGCGCTACCTCCCACCGCACTTGCACGACGAAGTGCTCGACGCCGGGCCCAGTTCCCCCAGCGAAGCCTACTCGCACCTGACACTCGAGAGCGGCGACGCCATGACGGCCGACTCTGAGCACAGTGATCCGCAGCAGCAGAAGAGGCCGCCGCCACGGGCTTCATCACCCGCCAAGCGCCTACACTCGGACATGGACGACGCCGACATGGACCTCGACGCCCCTGCCGCGCGCACCAACAGCGACCAGTCGAGCCCCCGAGCCACGAAGCCACTGTCGGCTGCAACCTCGCAGCGCAGCGCACGCGCCATGTCAGTGGAAATGGCAGACGCTCCCTCGGCGGCCGACGTGCCCAGCCTCGACGAGCAGGTCAAGATGGTGTTGGCCATGACGCAGGCAGATCTCGAGGACCGGCAGGAGGGCTACGTCATCTCGGAGAAGTGGCTGGCGCGCGTGTGGGCCAGGACGTCGGAGAACATCAACAATCCAGAGCGCTTCAGCAAGGAGGCCACGCAGGGCCCGATTGGCCCCGTGGACAACGCCGAGCTGGTCGACCCGGACTCGCCGTCAGGTGACGTGACCGACCAGCACGGTGACGACTTCATAGCCCTGCGCAAGGGATCTCAGATGCATCAAGACTTCGAGGTGCTGCCCGTCAAAGCCTGGGAACTGGTCGTCAGCTGGTACGGGCTCAAGGAAGGTTGTCCCATCATTCGCCGCCATGTCCAGAATACGGTCCCAGACAAGAGCAGCGAGAACCTTGAGTGGGAGCTTTTTCCTCCCGTCCTCACCGTCCGCAAAGTACGAAAAGCGCTGTCGACAGCCCCGGAGAACGCGCGGCTTGCTGAGAAGATTGTGGCTAGCAGGAGCGACAACTTTCTGGCCTTCCTCGAGACTGCAAAGAAAGCCGCTAGCATCGACCTGAGCAACAAGGTCCGCGTGTGGAGGATAGTGAACAGTGCCGCCTCGGACGAACCTCAGCCACAGCAACAGCCAGTGGGCATGCTGACGCCCGACGCCTCGCCACGTAACGGGTCTCCTGTCCACCCTTCGTCAACACGACCCCCTCTTGCCATGGACGTTGCTAGCTTCAACGGCCTCACATACGGCAGCGAGCGCGAAATAGTGACAGGCAAGGACGAGAAAGCGAATGCCGATTTCAATGAGTCTCTGACACTAGCCGGTGCTGGTCTTACTCAGGATCAAGTTGTCGTCCTTGAGGAGCACGACGACAAGGGCGAATACATATCGGACACAGTCAAAATCAAGAATAAGGTCGGCGTCCACAAGGATCTGCAGAGCAATCCCAATAGCGGCAGGAGCACACCCACTGGACGGTCCCTCACACGAGGCAAAAGACGTGATGGCAAGGTTAGAGGCCATGTCGGATTGACGAACCTGGGCAATACTTGCTATATGAACTCCGCTCTCCAATGCTTGCGCAGTGTGAAGGAGCTCAGCTTATACTTTTTGAGTGAGTTGTCCCGTAATGAGTATACTGTTCAGGCCGAACACCTTCACGTTCTCACACGACTTAAGCTGGAAAATTCCAGACGTGACTGGAAATGTTTAGGCTGCAGCTAATCGTGGACTTACTGACGCATCATCAGGCAACAAATGGAAACAAGAGATCAACACAGATAACCCGATTGGTCATAAGGGAGCTATCGCGAAATCATATGCTGGGGTTTTGGGTAATATCTATGACATCGGTACCGCATCGTCCGTCAGCCCGAAAGCGTTCAAGCAGGCGCTCGGAAAGGCCAATGGTCTCTTTTCAGGATACGGCCAACAGGACTCGCAAGAGTTCCTCAGTTGGTTGGTCGATGCACTTCACGAGGACCTCAACAGGATATACGTCAAGCCCTACCGCGAGAATCCTGATTCCGATGATAACACAATCAATGACCCAGAAGCTATGAAGCAGCTGGGTGAGACGTATCGATCCAATCATCGCGCTCGCAATGACTCTGTGGCTACAGACCTGTTCAGTGGTACGTATGAGCCCGAAAACCTTCAACAGCTACAACGATGGCTCATTGAAGGACACATAACGCATTGAAGACATGCAGGCTGACCAGTTGTCATACAGGATTCTATAAGAACACTATGGTCTGCCCGGAGTGCAACAAGGTTAGCATCACTTTTGATCCGTACAGCCAGCTCACTTTGCAACTCCCGATTGAGCAGTCCTGGACACATACCATCACATACGTTCCCGTTCAAGGTAAAGCCTACCAGCTTGAGGTGGATATTGATAAGAATGCTACCATCAAGGCATTGAAGGAGTACGTGGCTAAGCGATTTGGCACGTCGGCAAGTCGTTTGATGGCATCGGAAGTGTACAGCCACAAATTCTATCGACATCTAGATGATAAGACGACAATTTCGGAATCCAGCATCACTACACGTGACGACATTTTCTTCTACGAACTTGATAACACACCAACCAATTGGCCTGCGCCACAAAAGAAGGGTTCCAAGTACAAGGCAATGACCAGTGGTTCGTCTGACGAAGACATTCCAAGTTCAGTATCACCGGCTCACGATAGAATCATGGTTCCGGTATTCAACCGCGGCCCCAGCGCGAACTCGTATCGAGGACAGAGTTTTTCGATGGCCTTAACGCCGTTCTTTATTGTCTTGACACGCGAAGAAGCAAAGGACTATGACACAATTCTGCAAAAAGTGCTTGCAAAGGTTGCTCAAATGACAACTCGTCCGATCTTGACTGAACTTAGTGGAGGATCATCGGTTTCATCACGTGTTGGCTCCGACGCTGTCTTGACAACAGAAGAAGATGCTGCGCCCAACGGGGATCCGCGGGTCAAGGACGAGTCGATTGAAGGCGAAGATATGGTCGAAGTCACGATGACCGACTCGGCTGACCACAGTGGAACACCGGAAATGCTCAGGCCTGGGGCTGCCATTCATCCAGAGTTTAGGCAGCTCTTCGAGATGAAGCACACTCGGAAGGGCACTGAGTTTGTTACGACCGGTTGGAGCACAGTCGATCACTCGAGAGCCTTAGAGTCTATCACCAAACGTATTCGGGTCGCGCCATCTCGGGCCGATTCGGAGCAGTCCTCTGTTGGCACTGAGGGTTCAGGCTCAGGATCGTCTAGTGAAGAGGATGGGGAAACACCACAGTCTGCTGTCGATGCCGCGGATGCGATTGAAGCGGCAAATGTAAGTAGCGACGAAGAGATGCAGTCGATCGAGACCGAGCCAACAGCTTTCTCACGAGGCGGTCGGCAGGGTAAGAAGAAGAGCAAGAAGCAGAGAAAACAAGAGCGCAAGATGGAACGCAAGCACAAAAACAACAAAAACTTCAAGAAGAAGGCCAAGGACCTCGACCAGCCCGCATACCCGGAAGATCCCGATGACGAGAACGACCAGAGCTTGATCCGTCTGGGTGAGGCTCTTGTACTCGAGTGGACTCCAGAGGCATTCGAGGGGCTCTTCGGTGCCACTTCACCAGATGACCCTCGTGGTACGGACGCTATGAAGAACATCGACATGTTTGAAGACCCCGAGCTGCGGGAGAAGAAAGCCAAGCGTAAAGCTCGAAAACAACATGGCATCACCTTGGATGAGTGTTTCATGGAAACCTCGAAGAGCGAGGTTCTCTCGGAAGACAACGCGTGGTTCTGTAGCCGATGCAAGACTCTACGTCGGGCGACGAAAACACTGGAGATTTGGACGGTGCCTGATATCCTCATCATACACCTCAAACGCTTTAGTGGCCATCGGTCGTTCAGGGACAAGATCGAGGAACTCATCGACTTTCCGGTTGAGGGGTTGGACTTGTCTGGCAAGGTTGGCTTCCCCGAGAACAAGGATCTTACCTATGATCTCTTTGCTGTCGATAATCATTATGGTGGTCTTGGTGGGGGTCATTACACTGCCACGGCCCAAAACTTCTTCGACAAACAGTGGTACAATTACAATGGTAAGTCAATCCATCACACAGGCTACAGACCATCGTTGTGTCTTGCAGTCTCCGATTGGAACTTGCAAAGCGAAATGAGGGCACCCAGCCTTAATGGTCGACGTCACTAACACATCGTAGATTCCATGGTTTCGAAGTGCGGCTCTGGCGAGAAGGCAGTCACGAGTAGTGCGTATCTCCTCTTTTACCGACGTCGAGCCCCCGACCCTTTAGGCCCTCCCTCTCTACAGCAACTCGTCAACAACAGCAATCCCGGCTCTGAAGACGACAATGACTCCGAACACGACAACCGCTCACGCTCACCCGCGGCGGGAAACGGCTTGCGCCTTGGCGACTCGTCCCGCAATGGGTCGTCGAGCGTTGGCGCAGCCGCAGCGGGAGCAGGAGCCCTGCGCGGGGGTGGCTCAGCGCTCTCAATAGTCGCGAACCGTCCCGGGAGCGCAGCCGGAGTCGCGACTCTCGACGATGAAGATGACACCCTGCCTCCCTACAACGATGAAGGCTATGGAGGGGATGAGGACGACAGCTTCAGCGGCGTTGGTACATATGCACAGCTAAACAACTGGGACGACCAGCCTGTGTGGAGCTTCGACGGTCTCAAGAACTCGAGCCTCCAGGAAGACGATGTTGCAAGCGATATGGTCAACCTGGGCTCCGGCGGTGCAGATGACCTCAACAACCGCATGTTGGAGGATTTCGGCGATGAATATCATGCTGGCGCGACGACGCCGACGGACGAAGGCATTCATCCCCTTCTTGGCGGAGAAGACGGAGATGATCCAGTGGCGGAGATCCATGTCCCCACCGCCTAGAGCCAGTCGCGAGAAACAAAAAAAGTTGTATCGAACTCGCCCAGAACTCTCCGTATCATCCATCCCCATCGTTGGTGGCGTCATTTCTTTTCATTGGAGTGTTGGGGTCGCGACGCATAACGTGAAAGTACGGACTTTTTTGCTTTCGGGGCATTGATTGCGTTAGATTAGACTCATGATTTGAGCTCGCATGACGAGGGGTTGGAAACGATGAGGGATGAGGGAATGTACATGGTGATGGTGATGGTGATCATGACGATGACGATGACGATATTGATGGGGGGTCTTTCAGGTCGGCGTTCCTTTGAAGCATTGGTAGGCGTATGTAGAGCGAATGGCGACGCTCTCCTGGACTGGACTGGACTGGAATGGAATGGAAGTGTGACATTATCCTTTTTTTATGTGTATGCATGCTGCAAAGTAGATGAATGGGTTTGTTGAATGGTGCGTTGTGAGTCGGAAGTAAACACCAAAACGGTCATTCGGGCTTGGGGTTGTGTTCGGTGTGGTCTTGATGAATGCGATCTGCCCTGTCTACTCCATCAACCTTGTATCATCCACACGCTGTCCCCCCCGCCAAGCTGATGTTCCAATCCGACTCCGTCACGCTAACGCCGTTGTACTGTAGTATCCAGGGTAAATTTTAGCACTTTGCCACCCTACGCATAGGTGGTCCAGTAAGCCTCTGCAAAGGTGGCGAAGTGCTAAACCTTACCCTGGGTACCACAGTAACGGTCTGTCGGGTCCCCCGATCCTGGAAAGGCGGAGATTCAGTTATTCAGCCGCAAGACCAGGACTGGCACCGTGCTAGTCCCGAAGTAGACATAGGGCTGAGAATGCACATCTCCTAGAAGAACAGCCAGCAAGCAGGGTGGCTCAACAGAACAGGACAAGACAAGACAAGATGCGAATCCGGCGCTTCTCCAACCCAACTTTCCCATCCGAGTGTGTGCGTGTTATAGGGCTGTTCTGGGCGCTCTGGACGTGGCGTGCTGTGATGGTGTGGCTGGTGTGGGCGTAGCTGAGTTTTGGTAATGAGGGCTATTTTGGGATGAAGCTGTGGTCTTATAGGCTCTGTGTTGTGAGCGAGGGATTTCTTCTGGGTTGGTGGGTCTGTTTACGTCTGAGGTTGTGGGGAGGGTTTGGAGATGTTGGAGGTGTTGATGGTGATGCGTGGGGAATTGGGATGGTAGTCTGTTTTGAAGCGTGGTAAGGTCATGTAAACGACTTATTGCTATGGTGCCTTGGAGTCTGGATTTGCACGTCCAAGTTTTCTATTTAGCTTTTGGAATTTTGAGTTTGCCGTTGAGGTGCTCGCACGTCTGGGTCTGAGTTTGGGTGTTAGTCTGGCTGGTTGCTGGCAGACGTGGAGCTACGCATTCTCGAACGGCCTCTAGCGCCATGGTTAGTCTATCTTCGTTCGACCACTCGCTTGTGCTTCACCGTTTGTTATTGACTTGCCTCGCCGTCACTGTACTCGTGCGCTTAGCGACTGCGTGTTGGTTTGCCCAGAACGACGCTCGCAATCGCTTTCGCTGCGCGGAAACGGTCTGCGTGCTACATAGGCGCAACCGCTCCCGATGGAGTCGTACGCCACGTTGTCAAAACGATCAGTCATGCGCCTCGTGAGAGCGTTGGCGAGCTGAAGCTTTGGTTGTTCTGGGCTCTGTACCTGTAGTGCATTACACCCTATACTCAAGAGAGAGCAAGCACTGGAATTGATGACCCGATTGTCAGTCGGCATCTTTTTTTCTTGATATATTCACGAGCTTTCTCTACACTTGGAAAGTAGAGACCATCGTTTTAGAATCGGGGAAAAGCGAGATATCACAATTCAGTGCCCTCCTGCGCGGATTTTAACTTGACATAGTGAAAGGGTGGCGTCCACCACGCAGCTGATCTATAATTGCCGTTACATGTCAAATTACCCGCTTTCGCTCGGAACGCCTCAACTGTTGTCACTGCGGTTTATCCACTGGCTCACGCATCCCTTTTTCCTTCGACAAGCTCATTTTGGAGCACAATTCGGCATAGCATGTGTGAACCGATACCGCTGCGGAAGATATGTAAGAGCAGGTACGTCAATAAGTAGCCACTTGAGGCTGAAGGGGGGGATACTAACTATCATAGTGTTGCTGAGATCTTGAGCTCGAGCGATTCGAGCGTTAAGACGGCAAATGTTGGGGATTTGCGGCGCGTCAGGGATAATGTACCGCTGCGTCTGTGGGCAGTTGCATTTATTGGATTCTGGGAGAGAGCGGCGTTCTGGGGACTGACGGCGCCATGGCGTAAGTTGCACTATCTTTCCTTCTTGTAATTCAAAGCATTTCGAATCTGACACTAACTTGTCCATCCTGTAGAAAACTACCTCGAACATGGATCAAAGTACACCAGTCAAGAAACACCAGGGGCTCTCGGTCTCGGCCAAGCAATGGCAACACGCATCTATTGCGGATTCTACGTCTTTTACTACGTCACGCCTGTATTCATCGCCATCATCGCAGATAGCTACCTCGGCAGATACAAAACCCTCATCATCAGCATTGTCATCTATTGTCTGGGCTGCACCGTTCTGACCGTAAGCTCAATTCCGACCAACCTCGACAAGGGATGGGGACTTCCCGGACTGGTCCTTGCCATGGTTCTCATCGGCATAGGCGGAGGTGGCTTCAAGGCCATCACTGCCCCCTTTATCGCTGATCAGTACATCGAGACGAAACCTCGGATTGTAACACTGAAAAGTGGCGAGAAGGTCATCACGGATTATCACCTCACACTACAGTACATTTACAACCTGTACTATTGGCTTGGCAACGTCGGCTCGCTCTCCTGGTTCGCCACTGTCTACATTGAAAAGCACCTCGGCTTCACAGGCGCATACGGACTCACACTGGGCTTCATGGGTATCGCGACGCTACTGCTGATCTGCGGGCGGCGTTGGTATATAAGGCTTCCTCACGAGGGGAACATAGTCCCTCAAGCAACCAAGATCCTGTCGTGTGTCTGCAGAAACGGTTTCAAGATGACGAACGCATACCCCGAATACCAGAGTGAGCACTTCCAGAAGACAGTCCCATGGAGTCGAGAACTCGTCGGCGAGCTAGCACGGGGTCTTCGGGCCTGCCGAGTCCTGCTCGCCTTCGTAATGTTCTATGTCTGTTTCGATCAGATGCAGAACAACCTCATCTCGCAAGCCGGGCAGATGAAGACCAATGGTACGCCTAACGACCTTCTGCCTGCTATGAACCAGGTTGGTTGCATAGTCTTGGGGCCACTGATACAAGAAGTGTTCTATCCTTTCCTTCATCGCCGACGCATCTACCTTGGACCTATTACCCGCATGACTATCGGATTCGTCTTCGTTGCACTCTCAATGCTGTATGCTATGGCCATCCAACACTCCATATACAAATCTCCGCCCTGCTACAACCGCCCTGACACTTGCGATCACCCCGATTCTGTCTCAAGCAGGCCCAACGTTTGGATACAGGCGCCATTGTACTTCCTGATGTCTGCTGGCGAGATCTTTGCGCTGGTCACAGGGATGGAGTACGCGTATGACTATTCTCCAAAAGACATGAAGGTCATTGTACAAGCGGTCAGCCTGTTGATTGCTGGCTTAGCTTCGGCCATCGCGATGGCTTTGACTACAGTGGCACATGATCCCAATCTCAGTTGGTTCTACGGCTCACTGACGGGGTTGATGACGGTTACTGCTGTTATTTTCTGGATCATTTTCCGGAGATCTGACAACGCCTCGAAGACGAGTGACCAAGAAGCGCCGAGCGAGACTTGAATCAAGCGGGGAAGGGGGAGCGGTCGAATTCTGAATAACATCCGAAACATCAATCGTTAACGCCCTATCGAGGCTCCGACGGAGATGGGTGTTGCCTAAATATCTGGAAAGATCTATCGCAGCGTTTCCTATATTGATAAGCCAGACCTATAAAAGAGACCCGATGCGTTCCGATTAGGGGCGGGCGTGTAAGAAGACACAGAATCGGCACTGGATGCGCCGAAGCAAAATCTGTAACAAATCGCAACGCCGCCAACGAGATCCATCTTCCAGGATACCAATAGCAGCCGAAAGATCAGCCAATACCGACTAAGACAACGCAGCCGATGTTGAAGATACCGCGACTACGCAGACACGATGACGCATAAAGGTGATTCGGATAGGCACAGACACCGCCTCATCTAGGCCTTTGGATTCCACCCCATGAGAGCAGCGATGATCGTCCGTGTCAAACCGTAGCTGTAAGCTTTAAGCTAGAGACTTTCCTCACTGTTACTATGCATAAAAGGGTGACCTAGGCACTGCGCCGTATCACTGATTCAATATGGCGAGCAGAGAGACAGCGGGACCACAATATCATCAACTGACGCATTTCTGGAGGGAAGGGGAAAGAGATACAACGTCGTACCTATCATCGTAGGGAGCGATGTAAGACCTATCAAAGCTACTAAGCCCGTAGTATGACCAGGTATCCTTTTCTGCTCTACCAAGTCAGTTGCGTCTTGGATCTACGGTCTGCTCTTTAATTGACTCCTATAAATAACAAGAGCTATTTGCACTCATTCGTGGTCTATTCATGACACATTGTCTGTCCATACTGGTAGCATTTCCAGAAGATTGGCCTTACGCTAGACGTACTTTTCTACATGTCTGTACAAACGATATACCATTCCAAATTTCACTCAAAAAGATAGGCCCCGGTGATGTAGATGATGAGCAATCTTTTCTACTCTGTGATCTTGATAATTTAATTTTTTTCAGAACCCTGTTTTCCATTTTTTTCTGTATCGGTATTGGCTCACGTGCGATTGGAAAGAGGACAGAAAACCTTTGACCAAAAAGATTGCAACTGGACTGACCCTAGCCAAAAAAGAAGGTGTACGCTGCCCTCTGCCAGAATCGAACTAGCGATCTTATCATGTTCCGGAGGTACTAGTGATACGCTTTACCACTAAGCCAAGAGGGCGGATCAACTGCTACAGTTGTTGGCTAGCCATGGTATGTGGCAGATCGGGAGAAAAAAGATTGTTTATGTTCTTTGATTTTCCAGAAAACACGAGCAGATAAATGCTGGTATTTTTGAGGTGGGGTAGTGGGGTACGGCTCAGTCTCTAACTCCATTTCATTTAGCTCTATCTGCATTCTTCTTGCACCTTCCTACTCAAGGCTTTCTCATATCGCATACCACCTTGCTTACAGAGCAGACATGTCTTGGCGATGAAATGTGGCCTTGCTGACGTGAGATATAAGCCCGCAGCTCACAAGGTCGAATTTTTGTGGATGCAGAAGGGCATCGATCCATGTTGCCAACAGCCTCAAGGGGAGGCCTCGCATTAGCTCTACTTGGTCGGCGCTCCAAGGCGTTTGTATAAAAAGCTACGCAAGGTAAGATTTCCATTCATCCCAAGCGCAGCCCCCAAATCCAAACTCATCAAGATGGACATCAAACAAGTTGCGCAGCATGTTTCTGATCTCGCAGATGCCGATCCAAGTACCCATGGCGAGGCACAGGGTGTTCTCATTGAAGCTTGCACCAAATTGCTCAGTGCATGGACGTCACCTATCGACAAGATGCTGAAAATGCTCCTTGTAAGTGCTTTTACCCTGCACTTGAAGTTCGTCCTTGAAAGACCGACTTCTTTAGCTGACTCGACGCACAGGCAGTATACGATCCTATTGTGCTTCGCATTGCGTGCGACCTCAACCTATTTGACTTTGCTCTTGCACATGGCGGCCCCATCACCGTTGCCGAGCTTGCAGAGAAAAGCAATGCAGACCCAGTACTGATCCGTACGTCATGCGTCCCTTCTTCTCCAGCGCCGACTAATGTTGAATACTCTTAGATCGTATCCTCCGGCTACTTGTGGCGATCGGCATCTTCAACGCAGATACCAGCAAAACATATTCTGTTGCTCCTCTGGGTCATCTCTTTGTAACCGGCTCACCTTTGAAAGAAGGCGTCGTACACCTTACACACATCTACCCAGCTGTGTCCAGCATGCCGGAATACTTCTCGAAAAGGGGATACAAGAACCCCACAAGCGCAGTTGACGCACCGTTCCAACTTGCTTACGGGATCAAGGGTGTGGACTACTTCCAATTCCTTGCTAGGCCTGAAAACAAGAAGTTTTCAGATGCGTTCGACACGACTATGAGTTTACAGCTTGCTGACACGGGGGGTAAATGGGCGCCGAACTACCCCGCGGAAGAGCGCTTGAAGATTGAAGACCCAGAGAGGGTATTGCTCGTGGACATCGGAGGGGGGCTGGGCCATCAAACAAAAAAGTTCAGGGAAGAATTTCCAAATCTTGCCGGGAAAGTTGTTGTCGAAGACCTCCCTGAGGTCTTGGAAAAAGCGGTCGATTTGCCTTCTTCCATCATCAAACTCCCACAGAGCTTCTTCGACCCACAGCCTGAGCTCGTCAAGAACGCAAAAGCCTTCTACCTTCGGTCGATTCTACATGACTGGCCAGAGGAACAAGCCCACAAAATATTGCGCGGACTTCACGATGTGATGGCCGATGACTCAGTCATCCTGTTAGATGAGGTCGTGTTGCCAGAGTCCGGTGTGAGTCATCTAGAGAGTCGAATGGATTGGCACATGATGGGCTGTTTCTCGAGTATGGAGAGAACGGAACTGCAGTGGCGGACTTTGGTCGATGGTGCAGGACTGCGTGTGGAGGATCTCTGGGCCAAGGAAGATGATAAGGCATGGCGCCACGTCATAGAGTGTGTAAAGAAGACTTGATTGTTTCCATGGTTTACGAACCATCGGAATCGAAATCGTAGGTAGTGTGTCTGGAGAGGTTGACGGCAGCCGATTGAAATCGAAGGCTAAAACTACAACTCGACACCAGGTATGTCAATTTCAGATGACAACAAGCAATCACACAGGTACTCGTGGCGTCACGAACATCTTCTTTTCTCTACAGAGATCATGGCATTCATTCGTGCGCACGTTTAATTCTCCTCACCACGATAAATGCGGAACGTAGACAATAAATTGGAAAAGTACTCATCTGAATAAACCAGTACAATTCTTCCGAGGGTTGTGACGCCACCAACACTAGGAACGATGCAAAACATGTGTCACCACATTGTAAGCCGAGTGCTGAGATATCAGCTGAGAACGCTGCGGTAGTTTTGATTCGTTGTACAAAATCTTGCGCGTATAAAGATCCGCATCCGCCACCAGGGTTCCTTGCGAGACTCATAAAACGACAGGGGCACCTGCGAGCTCACAAACGTCATCTCGTCGATCAAAGTACAACACCAAACATTATACGACAAGAACGAGGTGATTCGGACGAATATCACCGACTATGGCGAATACGACGACCCTCGAAAGGCTACGCCCTTGCGGTCGATTGGAGACATACAGCACTGCAAGGCACCATCTGGGATTTTACAAGAACGTAGGACTCACTGCTACGTACTCGTCGCTCGGCGTCAGCTCTTCCGCTATCGAGAGATTGGTCTTCGCCGCTCTTAGATGTGTTGTCCAAGAACATCCGAGTCTTAGTGTTATCGCCTTGAACGAGGACAAGTCATATCCGAACGTCTACTTCGCGCGCTTACCTGAAGTTGACTTGGGCAAATGCGTGAGTTTCCAAGAACGCGAAACTGCCTTTCCGAAGGACGGCGAAGTCGATAAAGAGCTGGATGCACTTCTAACAAAACAACATAGCCGTGATTTCAAACATGGGCTTGGAACAAGGCCTTTTTGGCGGTTGATCATCGCTACGTCGCGAACCCCGCCGGTTGAGTTTACTGCGACTTGGATCTGGCACCATGCTCTCGCAGATGGGTCCTCGGCAGTTTTGTTTCACAACTCGTTCCTCGCTGCCCTGAACTCCTCTGCTATCAAGACAGACATGAATGCAGAGCTTCTCGTAAAATCACCTACCACACCACTCCCTCCATCATTTGAAGACCTCCATCCCATGCAGACTTCGTGGCCTTTCTTTCTCCGCGCCATCCTAGGATCGATCGCGCCATCTATATTCAATAAGCGCCCGCTCAAACGCTGGACGGGTAATCCTATACATTCAGACACAACATCACTTCCCGAGTGCAGATTCCGAACGATTGTCTTCTCAACACAGACTACTGAGAAGCTCGCACTCTTCAGCCGGAGAGAAAGAACGAGTGTGACTGCCACATTACAATGTCTGATTGCCTCTTCACTCTTCGCCACTCTACCAGCTTCTGAGTGCGAGAAGGTCAGGATTGAATGCCCTGTATCTATGAGATCAGTTCTTGATACCCCGGACAATCAAATGACAAACGCGGTTGCAGATTTTGACTATCTACACCAGCTCACCCAACCGAACGTTGGTGCTGTGTTGAGAGGTGAGGGCCAGAAAGGCACACTACGTTACTTCTCGTGGGACGAAGCGAGAACCCTCAAGTCCGCAATTACCCGATTCGTGGCAAAAGAAGGTTGCGACAACCCTGTTGCATTACTCAAGTATGTTCCAGACATGCATGCGTTTTTTACTTCAAAGTTAGGGAAACCAAGGAGCCCTACCGCTGAAATTTCAAATCTTGGTGTGTACAAAAAGACCGGGGACGTCGAGGCAACATGGAAAATTGGGAGAACAACATTCAGTCAGTGCCCAAACGTCACGAATTGTGTGTTCGGTGTCAATGTTGTAACAGGTGGAGACGGTAATGCGGTGCTAAACTTTTGTTGGATGCAGGGTGCCACTGAGGGGAACACGATGGATATGGTGATTGAGAGTTTACGAGCTGGGGTAGAAGAGCTTGTTCAGAACTATGGGCTTTGAAGACAGCCTTCAAGTGTATTGTAGTGACAACGACATGTCGTAGTGTAGTTATCTAACTACACATAATACCCGATCCGAGAAATGAGTTGGAAGATCTGCTTAGGCTTTCATAACGTGTTGTCGGATTTTCAACATCTTCAAAATTAAATTGAGTAACACTCACGAGACCAAGGGAAGCTTTTCAACCCCACACATGCCTTTCAAGCTCCTTTACTGTGCCTCTTATAATACATCCGCCTTTCCCTACCCGCACTCTTCTTCGAAGCCCTTTCCCTTTTCCTTCCCAACTACTACTCAGACGAACTCTTGCATCGGTCAGTCCTCCACTCTTGCGGTCGATTCTGCCCATAGCCCTGTCCATAATATGTCGCATACGCAGAGTTTACACTCTGATGATGTTCCTTTGCTTGCCGCTTAATAGAGTCCCAAAATATCCTGGCTAGACCTGGGGTTTTATTCGACGTCGAGGAATCGATCGAGGTCGTTGAACAAGTCACTGTTGACTTGCTGAACTCGAAGGAAGAGCGAGGTGTTGTTTGTACAGACGTCGACATTGCGGTCAAGGTTGTGATATGAATGGAGGGGTTGATGAGAACAAGAAGTGAAAGTTGTGTCCACGCGTTTCGAGTTTGTTTTTGTTTTTTTTGTGTCTAGAGATGGCACAAAAATGTTTGGGAATGGGTTTGAGATTGATGCAGAGGTGTTGTGTGTGAGGGTAGTGCGGTTTTCGTGCTCTCCCTTTCCGTCTTTTTATATCCCCCATTTTGGCTTCCTACAATGACCTGATGACTCTTACGTTATATCAATATTGTCTTGCAACAGCCTCCACGCCTTTCGTGTCAATCGTAGACCGTTTGACGCCATCTCTTAACGCTAACCTAGCTCACACAGCTGACTCGGTAGCCAAACGCTAGCCGTATACTTATATTTGTGGAGAGAGCCTCAAGGCGAGGTTCCACAAATAGGATTGAGAAATCATACCTTTGTAAGCCTCGATTGTACAATTAGCCGATAAATTCACGTAGAGGGGCATGATGCCCAAACATTGCTAAAACCAGATAGCGAGCAAATGCATTGCCCGGTGCTCAGACTAGTGAGACTAAGTCTTCACGCCCTACGCGTGTAAGGCGGTAGGGCGTGATCGGCTTAGCAACCCGCAACCCGCAACCCACAACAACCTATGTGATACAGAGATCGCGACTATTAGGGACGCGTGGAGTCATCACAGATTGACTCAGGTATCGAGATTCCGGAAAATTCCAAAATTTGTATATGAAGCTAGCATGATGGCGAGCCTGTCAGGTAAGCAGGTGCATGCGATGGGTATTGATGCAAAAGGCGGATGAAAACGAAAAGGTGAGCACTGAAGGACGCAAGGTGAAAGCTAAGCAAGCAGGACAACGAAAATGGCAAGCAAAAATCTCCCATACATTCAATTACTACCATGATCTCTGAGCCAGTTAATTGTGCAGCTCCGCCCGAAACGCTCATACAGGAAGCAGGATGTGGTAACTGAGGATTTGATCTTTTTGTCTTGGTAATCCAACCACTCGAAACCTTCATTCGCTATGCTGGAAAACTATGATAGATTCACTAGGATTATTCAAGGCCGGCGCGGCAAGACCAAGAGCAATAGAACGAACTTACTAGAACATGGTTGGCAATAGGCCACGTTAAGTGCAGTGTAAGCTTGTTGTCCTCATGCCTAACAGCCTCCTACAGGATCTTAGATATAAGCTACGGCACAAAACCCTTCGGTAACGCACAAATCCATTCTAGCCCTATTGGGAAGGCTGTTACGGTTACATACCGTATCCGCATCCGCCGACGCAGGAGCAAATTCGTCGTGTACTGGCCCCACATCAAAAAATTAGAGAACGTAATATCGCTCAACATATTGTGAATAGTGTACACGATCTAGTATGGATGCATACATGCTATGCAGCCCACCTGGATGCTGCATATGAGGAGATAGTACAAGTTGGCCTTCAAGTTTTTGAACCCCGGCTTATGCTCGACGATGCAGCTCTCTATGGTAACCTTAGCCCAGACTGGTCCCTGATCTTTTGGCTAATATATTTACTCTCAGATGCTATTCCATACATAGGAAAACTTGAGCTGGAGGAAGCCCCGGTGGACCTCGGGGAGGCTGGAGGGGAGTCTTATATCCCTCTCTACAATACGGTTCCGAAAAACCAATCCGTTATATACTTGCTTTGATGAGCAAGCGCTCAATAAAAGGCTCGTGAAGTTAGTTTCCCTTGACATTCATAGGAATGCTCTATGGACTAACAAGATCCGGCTAGAGGCATCAACTGCTTTTAAATCACAGGTCAGCATTAGTTGTAGATTAGCAGAAATTTTAGAGAGGTGCTATAACAACAAGTCTCTGCTGCGAGCTAGTGAATTTCCTGAATATGATGAGTAGTAGGTTCTACTTATAACATTATATACTGTAAGGGTCTTGAGATCAGTACTTGGAAATGAATAAGATATTTACATCACGTGTAAAGATAGCGTAACAGAGTAATACACAATGTGTAATAACTACTAATAACAATAACGAGATGGACTTTTAGTTCCGAATTTAGAGTTGTGTCTAACTAAAAGCTAGAGAATTGTTTACTTTCTTTTATAGACAGAACTAGAGTAGCTATTAAGCATGCAGAGGAGGTACAGAAGACAGGGATATAAAGAAACAAGGTGAAGATATATAATATAGAAACGATGATAAAATTACTTGGAAGTGAATCAGACGTTTTGTATCGTGGGGTTACAACAATGTTCTATCTAATAAAAAGCTGTGTCAAGTCATAACAAAGTGCAAGTAGTAAGAGTGAGCACCCCTTGGATATTAAAGTAAGTCTCGAAGGTTTTCACTCCTACTCGACAAGCATCTTTAATATCAATTCCAGTGTTCATACCAGCACTGTAAAAATCACCAAGATGATCCTACCCTACACTTTCATCGCCATTGCCATCGATTACTATGTAGTCATCGTAGACTGGACAATCAAACCTGGCTGCTAAGGCTTTTCTTCGGTCTTCGCGGCGGCGCCTTCTAGGAATGGAGCTTGGAAGCGGACTTCCAACAGGATTTCCAACCATTTCAGAGGATTTGGCAGGGAGGGCGGAGTCTTCCCAGTTAGGATCGATTGTGAAGAGTGGGTTCGGTGCTGGAGGCAGTGGAATCACCCTGTTGCACCTGTTGGTGTAATAGATGCCAGCAGCAACGAGCGCATACGAGTCGGCGTTTTTGCCAGAGTCCTCTGCGTCACAAAGACCTTCCTGGCCTTTGGCGTTGGGACATAAAGCCTTGGTGCCCTTGTATATAACGCAACTCCGATCGAAAAGCCCGCGAGACAAGTGGTAACTTGCGGTGTATCCGTATGCAATGTCGAGTGCGCTGACATTAATGTTAATGAGGTGTACCATATGTTTCGATCGTTATACGTACGGATCTTCCCAAAGCATGGCATATCTTGTATGTGTCATTTCATGGACAAGGATAGCTGCTTTGGACCTGTGAGCGTCCCTGAGGTCCATGGTTTGGCAATCTTTTGCTCGGTCGTTTGTCCCCTTGATCTCTGCAAGAGTGAAGAATTTGTCGCAAAAATTCATCGTTTTCCTATCATCTCCCATATGTGCAATGTAGCCACGCTGGCAGAATTCTGAAGAAACGTCGCATGTAACCACGAATACGTAGTTGGGGTCGGTTCCTGATGCCATACTCGATATCTTCGCGAAGCTCTGTGAGATCTCGTCCTTGAAGCCTGGTCGTTGTCGAAGAGTATTGGCAAACAGGTCCGTGTAGTATTTTCCTTTCTCAACATCCTTGGATGCCGCAGAAGCCATGTCTATAGCCAGTTGCATTTCTTCTTCGACGACAGCTTTACGGCTATCGCAACTGCTGTCAGCGTAATGCACTGTCAATGCCTGTGCACATTGGACCGCTAAACAAAACAAAATAGATTTGAACATGACTTAGATGAAGTGAAGGATGAGTTGGGTCTTGGAAAAGATGGTTTGTAGCCAGGTAGTTTTGAGGGAACATAAACGAGGTAAACGGCTTGCTTCTTATAAGGTTGTAGTTTGACTATATCCTGTAAGAACTCTTCCGGCACAATCACCAAGGCGTCCACCAAAAACTTAATTCCTAGATTATATGCGGCGTAGTGTTTCTGAACTGAGCGGTTTTCGCACACCCGGAGTCAGTAAACAACCATGAGGTTGATCGAGAGAGGCTAATGGTCAGAAGTCTGGCTGCCCCGGTTATTTTCGTAGTTCATCTTCTGTACACTGTTACCGCGCGCCTTTTTGGGGCGATGTTCCTACCTGTTCCGCGCCTCGTTATTGTCGCAGCATCAGATTGAACCAACAAATGCCTTCAATGTGACTTTGGGGACTAAGAATGGGCGATTTCAAAAGATGGCGTCTGAAACTCCAGAAACTGCGCGCATTAAATGATAGTGACTGGCAATGTTGTTCAAAACCATGCACTTGCATTGCCGCGCCTGCTCTGTTCAAAACCAAAATGCTGATCATCCTTGCTCGTTCCTTAATGTGTCCGTGCGCGTGACGTCACGCGCACGGACATCATAGGCTTGACACCCCGTCTTCGCTGCTGGACATGTTGTTCAATAGCATATACTCAACAGCGTACTTGTGAAGCATTCACTATCTCGCTCTAAGCTTCCTTGTGTGTCCGTCTGATATTGGGGCGAGAATCTAGCTTTGGGCATGTAAAGTGGCATGAGGCACAGTCCTGGGCAGCGGCTACTAACACTCGTAGTCCTCAACAACTTAGGTCAACGCTCAAGAACGCCCTTCGACCTACCCAAGGCGCTTACTGAGTCTGCCTCGAACGGAAGTCGGAATCGTTTAGAAGCCCATCCCAGTTATCAATTGGATTGTGAAACATGGTGGAAAACTTGGCAAATCACATAAATCTGTCGGAAGAGGCTGTGCGGTAAGATACCTTCAAATGATGTTCAGATACTAGCTAACATCGACTTAGCCCAGAATTGCCCCAACTTCGCCTTGAGTTGGACGCAAGCAAGACTTTGTCGTTGACGCTTCCATATGAGATTCGGTTCTTGATCAAGCGTTCAGATGGCCCCGCTGACAAGCCTGTCATCTTTGAATGGAATCAATATGACCAAGGACTTCGGAAATCAGCTCTTGTGCTTCTCCGTCACACTGCGAACAACCTTGAAGCTATAGCTATTGATCATTCAGGTCTGGGTGACCTAAGCCGTCATGAGCCTTTGGTGGTAAACAGCCACAGCCATGATCTTTGGGAGCTTGCCCCAAGAGGAACCGTTACATCGAAGGTGACTTTACCCGAACGATACCAGAAGTTGCTCAAGTCTGGTGAGACATACACCTTACTATGGCCGGGCGGTGATATAGGGACATGGGATTACGGCACTGTACGTGAGCACATCGGTCAAGAGCTCAAGGACAATGCGCATGCTCTCGTTTTAGCTGGCGGGCCTCATGTCACATTTACTGCTCATGTCGAGTCCCAGCCTTGGCCCATGCGATTAACACGAGAAGCTCGAGTTGGTCTTGACAGGGCCAATTTGGAAGAGCAAAGGTGGCGACGTAGTCAAAACCAGACGAAAGATACGTTCCCACCTGCAAAACACATAGACCGTGACCCCGATGCTCCGAATCTCAGCGTTTTGCTTGAGTGCCCATCTTCATTTCGCCAGGACATCCTTTTCGAAGTCACTGTCAAGGTTACGTATCATGCGGAGGCAACCGCACGACCTATAATATTCCATACACGCATCTTCAATGATATTCACTGGTATCAAGTTGGACGGCTTTGCAATGGAACCTGGGAGGGATACGACAACGGAAAAAGCGGATGTTGCGGCTTTCTGATAGTGGACGACCCTGATGTCCCTGTCAATGTCAGCCAGAACGACCGGTTTGCCAGCCTACAGCCTGGCCAGTCGTGGACGACGACGCGACGCGTAGGATATAACGGGATAGAGATACCTGACGACGCTAAGAATGGTGAAACTTTCCGCTTTGTCTTTACTGGCGAATTATTGGACTGGTGGAATTGGGGGTCAAAGGCAGATCACGAAGATACAGTGGTTATGTTGCCCTGCTTTCTTTGGGGACCTGTGGTCAACCCCAAAGATAACGATGGAAGGCCAAAATTGTTCGTGCCAACTTCAAATGTGGTCGAATTTACTTTTGTAGAATAGTCTAGATTACCTATTAGCTACTTCTAATAGCTATTGCAATTTAGAACAGCTTTTCTTGCGTAACTTTTCCTGCTTTTCTAAAAACCCGAGAGCAGCGTTCGGAGATTCGTTAAGGTTGGCCTAACGTCTAAATTTGGAACAGAAGCGAGCCGCTGCAAAGTGGCTACCTGTTTTGCGTTAGACAGAATATAGCCCCGCTTCTATATATGTACATATAAAGGAGCGGCTAACTAATAAGGGTTAAAACTTCACGTTCGTCACACGAGTATAGTGATTATCATTATCCTTAGCATCACCACTACTACCATCACCACGACATAGCTATGGCGCAATTGACCAACGCAGACCTAAAAAGTTTCCCAAGCTTCTACGACTCGCCCAGAGATGTAGGCGATGTACTCATAGGCGAGGACACCGCCCGCCTTCTCATTGAAGCAAGCTCGTCTGGGAACGACACGGCCTTACAAAGCTTGCTATCGCAACCACAATGGATCAAGATAATGCTGGAAGAGCTGCACCGCATCTATAGTGAGGAGTGTCCAAGTCAAGGCCCGCATGATGTGCGTCGCGTAAGCGCACGGCGAATATCAAACCTTGAACAGGCCTTGATAGCAGCGGCTCTGAATAGTCAAGTTACTGTTGTGTCCACATTACTTGCCTTCGCAGCACAGCAAGGTATTGACGCTTCTAGTATCATATCGATATCGACTATGTACAAGATCGTTCGCGGTGGAGACGCCGCAGTTTTCAAGGCACTACTGTCTGCAGACCCAAATATCATCAACTTCCGCCTCGGCCACGGCCATGAGCTGCCACTTTACGAGGCTGTGAGGCTAAGACAACCCGACATAGTCGCTGTGTTGCTCGAGTTTGGAGCGGATCCATTGCATCCTGTTAAGCAGTCGAAAAAACTTGGGACCTACCGCTCGTCTCTGATGTCTTTCGCCGCATTCGCTGGTACACGCATGACTGAGATGCTGTTGGAACACGGTCTCCCTATCGCTCATACTGGTGCGTTACATAGCGCTGCAAGTACCGGTCGTCTTGATACTATGCGCCTCCTGATGCAGCATGGCGCGGACGTGCACGAAGTCATTTGGAGGGCTTGGACGCCGATGCATTTCGCCGCCTGGAGGGGCCGAGTCGATGCCATGAAGTTGTTGGAGCACAGTGGGGCACGTTCCGACCTGAAGGACGAGGATGGGAAGACACCTGCACAACTACTGGAGGAGCATAACACTGCTTAGCACTGGTACACGCCGACAATGGGCAATATTGCTGGGCAATGACTGGGAGAGGGCAGGATATTTCCTAATTTGGTGGGAGTATACTGCAGCAGGGATCGGGCTTAGCGATGAGGGCAGAGAGTGGAAAGAGTTGCTGGTAAAGAAAATGCAGCCCTTTGAGAATGGGAAAGATTTTCCTCGGCAACCAAAAGACGATTTGGGAAAGAGTTACGGGAGTGCATACTAGCATTGCTAACTGTATATCTATGCTACATTAGAAACGCCCACTATTACACCTGTCCTTGGACCTTCTGCTATGAAAAAGCTAATCGTCTAATACTCGGACTCTAACAAGAAGACATGATACGATGCCAAGTAAAATATCAAGTTAAATCAAGTGTATTTACAGACGCTACTTTCTCTACTCGTTTTCATAGTATACCCTACCTAGCCAGAAAGTTTTAGTGAGAACAAAGATACTAATAACAATACAGCCATCTTGAAACAAACAGTCTAGCGGGAAACCTTAACTATCAGCACAAAAATCAGTATAGATGAGACTGCCGTGTGTAGAGTTTATATCAACCGGGGGTATGCTTCTAGCGCCGTTTTTAGTTCGCTGTTGCCTAGCTCGTATGCACTGACAATATCCTTAGGTAACGCCATAAAACAACACCATCCCATCGCCCCTTCTCTTCATCAACCTCGAATTATGCTACAACTCCCATTTGAACTACGGCAACAGTGCATCCAATGCCACAGCGACGATATCGAGACTTTGAAAGCGCTCCGCCTAGTCAACAAAGAACTGCAGAAAATAGCGGTCGAAGTTCTTTTCCGCACTGCTACCCTCAACCACACCGACGAGAGCGCGCAGAAATTCGATACTCTTGCGAAGTCAGACCTCAACAGACTTGTGCGTCGAGTGATCATCAACACATCATCAGATCCCGAATGTGATGACTTATGCCAAGAAGAAGCGCATGTTCTTGAGAGCTTCGGGGAAGCGATCGGAACTATCAGGAGTTTCAAAAACACAGAGGAGGTCGAACTGAGATTTGCTAGACAGTGTGCAGTTGAATCAGACTGGACGAAAGAAGTTGCAGAAACGACAGATTTTCGCATAGGAACCCTCGAGTCCTTCTTTAGTGCTTTGAAGGATGCCAGTAAAGTGAAGGGCCTCACAATCAAGAATTTGCAGGACCACATGGACAAAGGGTTATTCGAGTCCGACCACTTCCTGGCCGTACGGAACAGGTTGTCAAGACTGCATTTACAAATCGCAACCGAGTCTGACGATGCTGCGCCGGAGAACAGCCTTTATCTGCCGGCCTGTGACCAAGGCTTTACTCACGATTTGCCAGGCCTCTGGCTCATACCATTACAAAATCAACTTACACATCTCACTTTGTACGGCGCCGAGTGTCTCTGGGGCGTGTGGCCATTTGTCGACCTACGCGCGATCTCGACGTTTCCTCGCCTCGTGTCACTCAGCCTAGGAAATCTCACAATCGCGCACGACTGGCAGATTGATTGGATTCTGTCGCATGCGTCTACCCTCGAGGAACTGCTCTTGGACGACTGTTACATCGTCACCGCACTGCAATTGAACGAAGAGCAAGCGGCGGCAAACTTTCCCAGTCTTGGCAAAATTTTCGGTGATGGAGGCGATTCAGGTGATTATTTCACAGAGATCAAACTCCGTTGGCGTGATGTCTTTGCCCGTTTCGAACAGAGGCTTTCGCAATTGCGTCGTTTTGCGATCGGTCATGGAGATTGGGACTATGGTAGGTGCTTTGAGGAACGATACGAGTTGTTGAACAAACTCCCCCGCGGCAGGTACATGATGTTCGATTACGGTATTGGGCCAAGTCAGTGGCTTGAGATGAATGGATACGGAGGGACAATAGATCATTATGATTTCGAATTCGGTAGGAATAGAGGTCACAAGGAGGTGCATGTAGAGGCTCCGAGATGCGATGAGGAGGATCTACAGGCGCTGTCGAAACTGATGAAGATGGTGGAGGAAAGGGCGAGTGCAAAACCATAATCGTTGAAAAATAAACAGACAGAGCTTCACATACATATTAGGTTAAGCAAAGCATATCAATGCCTGCTTTCATCTCTTTCATCGTTGTAATGGACAAAATTCATCTGTCGTCAAGATCTGGCTTCGTCTGTACTAACTACCTCTGTTTCTTTATCCTAAGCTCTTAGCACACCTCCGCCTCGTATTTGATGATACAGATCTATATGCCATCCCCACATTCAATCACGTACGTCTTTGCCCAAACTATGCACTCTAGAAGCCATTTTACCTCGACCCTATCCAGCCACTGTCGACTTTGACAATCGGATATTCTACACATATATCATGTTGTCCAAACTTCTAAATTGCAAAAACGTTACTGGCATTGTCACAGATCTCCCTAAGAAATTTCGTTATCGACTGTTCTCCAGCGGTTGTGAGTGAGAAGTAATGCTCAAGAGATAAACATTGTTTTGATGTAATTTACATGGCTTCTTTAGTACTACAAAGTGCGACTACGAACTTCGTGCCCATCTACTGGGTTCAGGTAGTGGTGGTCTTAGCTCAGCCACATACACGATCCCTCCTTTGCGATAATAAACTATATTGCCAACCTATGATTACTTATATATGGATTATCCAACCATTTCATTCCTAATTCAAACTTTTCAAATTGGCATATTCGATCCAATCGTCAAAGTCGAACTCATCTCCACGTATAGCATTACTAGGAGGCGTCATCACTTCACTCACATCAAGAGTTGAAGAGCAGACTTCAAACTCCTGATGCAAGCAAGTTATTGAATCCGTGTATGGGCTTTCAGTCTCCAACGCACAAGAAGCAACTAATGGTTCATGGAGGTTGAAATCAAAGCTGGTGTCAAATGCGGATTGAGTTTGTTGACAGAATGGTACGGAAACATTAAACTTTGATGAGAAAGAAGTAGACATATTTGCGTTTTGTTGAGAAGAGCATGTATAAGGCTCTATAGGAGGCGACATCCACTCAAAAGTGGTAGCTTTGACCGCCTTTGGTGTCGTGGCAAACGCAGATTGGACGTCAATACCAAGTTGCTGTTCCCAGTCCATGGCATTATACTCGATGAGCAACGGATTTGGCATGTCCATAGTCGCAAGCTGTGGCGTTGATACAAGGCCACTTGAGTTATTTATGTTCATCGTGCCCGTCTTAGGCGAGCTCTGAATAGATGAAGGTGGAGTCGGGTAACCGTGCTGACCCATTGGTAGCGAGCTATGGTTCATATCGCCCTTCTGGTGCTCTATAGAATCGTCAAATATAGTATCGAAGTTAGCGTAAAAATCTGCCATGTCGCATGTAATCTCGCCGCCATACTGATTCCAAAGCTCACTCTTGAGACTAGTTCGGAGTATGTCAAGGTCGTTGTCAGCAATAGCCAAGGGCTGTACCTTCATAATGCTATAATCATCCACATCTGTTCATGTCAGTGTTCGAGTTACACCCAGTTTCTATAGTACTTGCTTACATGGCGAGGGTATCTCGTCCTGTGGTACTTCGGGAAATAGAATCTGGAAGACCAGCTTCCATTTACGTTCTATAGTACCAAGCTTCTTGAAACTCCCAAAGGTAAAATTCAAGTGTTCTTCGATGAACTCCTCGGACACTTCACGTTTGTGCGTTTTAATGTGGTCTCTACTTATTGTCAGCTGTACTCAACTACGAGGTAGTGTTGCACTGACTTTAGCTTCGACATCTCAAGAAACCCCTTGCCTCGACAACCCATCTTCTCTGCGTGCGCCTGGGGATTACTTTTGAAGAAGGGACATCCCACACGCACCTCCTTACCATTACTATTGATAGTGCTCTTAGGCTTCTGGAGCTTTCTGATCTTTTTAGACTGCTCAAGCTGGTTAATGCTTGCCTCAGCTAGAGCTCGTTTAAGGCTGATTGCAGTTAAATTGAGTTGATCATTGCAACTCGAGTCCGAAATAGCATCGTTGTGTGCGGCAATGGACAAATACTCGAGTGATTTGTTATAACACTTCGGGCCGGTCCTTATGTCTACTTTGTTTTCATTTGTTTGGACGATATCGCTGCCGACAATTCTATAGTTGCCCGTCTCAACCACACCGGTGTTGATCGTTGAGAAACTGCTCATGTTGTCTAGTGATAACGATGGAAAGCAAGTCTGTATATTTTCCAGGCAAGGCTCTTCGTGTAGTTGATATGGCAGTATATCTACAGCAGTAAGTTTTATATTGTCAAGGGATGAAGGTCAAGATACTGGCTGTTTGGAGGGAAAATCGAAAGTATTTATACTTACGTGCGGGGTTGCCAAGACAAGTGCTGCTAAATCGACGAGAGCGAAAAATCGCGATGGGCAAGAACAGCCAGTAAGATCGGTAGCTAAGCGCGGGCATTTTTGAGCGACTAGTCGTTGCTTCGACGCTGCATGCATAGCTAAAATAAGTATAGAAATAGACTTGCCTTTATCGATCCAGTAGATCTAATAAGATAAGCTCCCAAGATGAGAACTAGTATTAACTGGTTGAATTGTGTTACTTAGTTTTATTCAAGTAGTTTTAGGCTAGTTGTAGGATCCCAATTTGGATATTTTCAACATCCCGCGCTTTAGTATTGTATTAGCCAAGATTTACAGGTCTATCTCACCAAATCTAGAAGATAAAACCCAATTTCAACTGCGTAAGGCAGTTAATCTACAAGTAAATGGACATTCGCAAAAACACCATGTTTCAACCTTTTGATACAGAGGGAAATTATGCAGACAAGAGTGTGTACTCTGTCTGTCCACAAAGTTCTTACTGTTGGAACTTATATGAAACTGGAGCTACCACTTTCAAGTTCTACGCAAATTTGCTGGCAGGGCTAGCTCTCAGTAAATTATTGTTGAGGCCAATCTTATACACGGTTGAGATACATATACACTGATCTCGAAAACGCATTTGAACTCTATTTTCAGACTCTTTGTCTCACGCCGATGTCTGGTTTAGCTTGTATTTCCCAAAAGCCAAGCATCTTGTCATGGTATACAATCTGTGATAATGATCTACCAGCTCCGAACCCCATTTCTTGAGCCGAGCAGCAGTTCGGGCTGCCAAGGTCAGGACTGGGTTCAAGAGCGTGAGAGTCGCGTCACGGCCACGCTTCCATGATGGAGGATGACATGTCGCAAGGATAATGTACAAGTCGCGTTCAATGCTCCTACCTGAGAACGTTCAGGCTCGTGTGTTTCTGTCCATGTGTTGGCGCTTACGACAGTGTGTTGGATCAGAGCGTGCTGTCGTGCGAGTTCTCATTGGTGTCGAGTCGCTCGTTGTTGCCATTAGATTGACTTCTGTGATCTGATACGAGGAATCGGTTTTGCGACGCCGTACGCCGACAAAGAGCCATCTAAAACCACGACCGCAGGCCTTGATGATGTCCCACGGATTTAGTGCGTCGAGGAGGGCCCCAGCTGGGCCGCGATCATAAACCTGGGGGTAGGAGGAAGAGCTATGCTCTGAGCTGGTAAGTGACTTCTCGCTCTCAAGATCGTAAGGCTTCCAGGAGAAGGCGAATGTATGCATGGTTGCAAAAATGATCATCTCCACGCAGATCAACATCGCTGGATAGCCAACTCGAATATCTGGTCCAGCAAAGTACTCCGTTGACTTAACGGGTCCGCCCTTCGAGGTCACAAGGGAGAGGATGCAGGTTTGCCAGAAACAGAAAAATATCACAAGTTTGATGCAGAGAACTTTGAGAAAGGGCCGGTATGGTGCAAGATCTTGCCTCAGTTGGACATAGAACTGTACCATGCAGTACATGGCGACCATGGCAGAGATCGCGTCGAACCCTGCTACCCATACGTGTGCATATCGAGGGTCCCTGGAACCCTGGCAGTAGCGGCTTTGAGAGTGAGAGACAACAGCAACGAGTGTGAACAGCGGACGAATGATGCAGTACTGAAAGACACTGATGTATACGATCTGAAAGATATCAGCCATTCGTTTACTTGTAGTGCCAAACATCGGTCACCCGCACGTTGAACCATGTCAGCCCGCTGCATGGCCTTCTCAGCCATCCTGTCTTCTCGCCACCGGTGCACTTCTGGATCCAGTTGAGCGGCCAGACCCAGTTCTTTGGTTGTATGCTCCTGAAGTATGCTTTTTGCTCGTGGAGGTCAGGCGCAATGTAATGACACATGAGAGTGAAGAAACTCGCGATGGCGAAGGCTTCGTAGCAATCGCGCAGGGCATTGAAGTAGACAGCTTGGTGGTAGAAGACGTAGCTAAGGAATGAAACCACAGCATATATCGGAACCATAACAAGAATGCGGATGATACTGGTAAGGTTAGCCTAAGAAGCCAAGGTGGGACCGACACTGCATACTGCTTTTGTTCGTACGGTTTTAGGTAGTGCGTCGCATGTCGCAATATAAGAAAGCAGGCAATGGACACTGCAATTATGCACGATGTCGCAGCAACGATGAGACCAATATGATGAGCAGTCAATGACCCATACACTGCCTTTTCTAGGTTTGTGGTTTCATGTTCGAATTGGCTGCTCTCACACTCTTCTTTCTTCCTGAGATCTGGAAAGGGATTCATTCCACGTTGAGTGTGAGCGGTCCGATGAAGACTCGATGAAAGGCAGGCGAAAGAGACCGGGAGTGGGTTGTATCTCCGTTCTTCCAACTGCCGATTCCCAGAGTTAGCTAATGCGAAGCGCACATGCATTACGTAGGCGCATATGTCGCTTGTTGCAACGCTCCTGCTTCCTGAGACGGTTACTGAATTCTAAGCCCGTCAGAACCTTCTCTAGTCGGAAGCGTGATGCGACCCAGTGCCTTCGAGTCGCACTCGCATGCTGGAACGCACACAAGGGTAAAGGATAAGGTCACGAGAATAGTTAGAGTAGCGGGTTGTAGTGGAAAACTTTCCGGTGTTATTCAATGATGCAAAACCAAGCCCTTCGACCGCCTGGTTTCGTAATGACTGCAAGGCTATGACTTTCTTCTCACAAGGCTAACTCGATAGTTTCCTCTACTCTTGTCGGCCTGCCTAACCTCACGACAGCCGTCTTACTCTTCAAATCCATCACAATGTTGAACAAGGTCTCACTGCCTGTTTCTTTGGTCTGGATTCTACAGATCGAAGCTGGACAATTCTGTTCGTCTTCGAATAGCCTACTCACATCTTCCCAACTAGGCTGTTCATTCAACTTGTTCGCATTGTCGGTCATAGTGCAAACACGCGTTAGAGAGTCTTTCAGCCATACTGTGTCGGTCTCGCCAGGATGCTCGAGAAGCAGGTGATTTGCGTGGACGATACGGCCCGCGGAGTCGGGGACACAATGTGCAAAAGTCGACTTCGTGAACTCAAGGCCGAGGGAAATGTTCGAATCAGCGATAAGGATGTGCGCTGAAGAAGCCATGCCATGCGTCTCTAGCTTGCTGACTGCTTCATCGACAGAGTTGCTCTCAAGCGCCATTCGCAAACCGAAATGCACAGGCAGTCGCGTTGAGTCCACGCCATGCACTTTGATTGCATTGAGCAGTGTTCCTAGGCCTGAGCTGTTGAACCCGATCTTTCCAATGATGCCGGCTTCAGTGACTTGGATGATAGTGGGTTTGTTGGCCTGGGTGATTTTGGTGATAATGAGATTTTGCTTCTGCTCGGTCATCCACTACAAGCTGTCAGCTGGTGCTCTCTCCGAACTGCAAGCCAGTACCCACGTCCCAATTCTGGGCCAGCCAACTTCTAGGCATGTACTGGCTTCGTGGTGCCTGTAAATTGCTGGTTTGCCATGCTAGCGCTGTGCATCCATCACTAAACAGTCCAAAGTTGATCTCTGTCCGCACATTGAGCGCCACGATATCGAGCAATTCTCTTCCAGCCCCATCAGCTATGCCGCGCATCTCTTCGTGAAAGGCAGGCCATGTTTCCTTCGCATGCCTCTCGAACTTGGAGGCGTGTTGATGGACTTGTGGCCACGTTTGCTTGCAGTTTGTCTGAAAGAGACCAGCGTAGAAAGAGATACAGCGCTCAATCTCAGTTCTAGCGGCTGTACCGTGCTGGTGGCCGATCTGAGAGTAAAATTAGCGTTGGCTACGAGGAAAGCGACGCGGCTTTATGACGTCACGCGATTCTTTTCACCTCGTATGGTGTCCCTGTGCACTCCACGAACAACATCTTGCACTGGCAATGCTCAGGCGTTGGGAACTCAGTATGCTCTATTGAGTGTTTACTATAACGAGGCAGTGCGAGAAATGAGTGACGCCAGCTGCCCGCGGATCCTTTGAGAGCTCCTCGGCAACCCCGCTGTCTCCTTCCGATTCGGTTCACAGCCTGGCGTTATGCCCACATTGCCTTCTCGTAGAACAGGTCCTGGGTTCATGTTGACGAGATCGGCAGCGTCCACCACATTCAGATTGTTCGCTATTTCCGAGTCTTCAATTTCACTCCTTCACGTTCGCATGACCTTGCATCTTTTTACTCAATCCGTACAGAGTTTCTGCCTCTGTCTGTTTTACTACCTTCCCGCAGGCTCATGGCGCTACGCATTGGACAAGTCCTTCGTGGTGCAAAGCATAGATATGAGCTGTTGTATCCACTGAAAGATTCCACCGTCTTCAAAGCCAAAGTGTTGTCCAGCCGTATCGCAAAGGCAGAATGGTGAGGTTCCACGACACGATTTAGGAGCAATCGCTGACCATCACCGCAGGGTTATGATCAAAACAGCCGCTACCGATGAGGAAAAGATGTGTTTGAGGCGCGAATACAGAAACTACAGAGTTGAAGACATTGCCTCGAGCCCGTACATCCGAGCTCTGTGCGATATTGTGAGGTTGAACGAACACCAAGACGACCCATCATGCTTAGTGTTCGGATGGATGGACCATGATTTGGGAGCTGTAACCGCCCCCGAATTTCGCGGCAATCCAGTAATACCCAGAGTCGTGTCTAAGGCGGTTCTATCGGCTCTCGACGTTTTGAGAACAATTAATGGCGTCCATACGGGTAGCGATGCGTACTCAATTTCTAATCATAATACTAAAACAGCCAGATGTCAGCCCGAATAACATCTTCGTTTCTCATATCCATGGGAGCTCTCCAGTTGCTAAGTTAGGAGATTTAGGTAATGGTAACAGCTCATCTTGGACTTGTGTCTAAAGCAAGGTCTCATTTTTACAGCAATCAAAGACGGCTCTTCAACGCAACGTCTTCAAAGCCTACCATGTAGAGCGCCCGAGGTCTGGCAAGGCTTGGCTTGTCGACACTCCTCAGATGTATGGTCTCTTGGTGCTACGGTTAGTGCTCATATCTGGCTACTCAAGAAAAAGCTGATTTCGAAGTTGACAACAAAAGCATCGCCGCTCGGCCTTTTTGGCGATGCTAACAAGGTTATTGACGGACACACTGAAGCATAGTGTATTGCGAAAATGATCTGTCTTGTTAGCCCGTTAGGTCAGCCTATTGACTGTCAGACTTACAAGAACGAGTTTAAGCTTGCAGAACAGTTAGCGGTTATGGATCATCCTCTTAGTCCCATAAAGCTTATTACCAAAGGCAACTGGCGTGAGGAATTGCAGCACATCCCAGATCCTTCGGTGTCACCAGACCTGCTAGACTTCATTGAGTCTTTACTGGTCATTGACCCTGATAAGAGACCTCTTGCTTCTGAGGCATTGTTACACCCCTATTTGCAATATGTTGCGTAAGGAAACATATCTCGCGAAGCACTAGAGACGATACACTCGATCAACAGGTGGTTCTTCAACACGCTTACGTGGGATGGTCTCAACTGAAGTTGCATGCAGCTATTGATATACGTTTGCAAGCACTACTGAGTGCCATACGCAAGCAGGTGAGTGCTAAAGTTTTAGTGGTGTCTGATACAGCGAGGCCGTATCCCTGCTACTTAGAAGAGGCTGAGCCTGAGTAGGTAATCCATTGGATTCAGCTTTGGACTTTGCCACCTCGATGATGGTACAATACCAGTTTGACAGACGATCGTCGTAGCTCTAGTGTAGTATGGAGAATACAAAAGAGCTTACAGACCTATCGAGTATCATTTTAGCGAACAAGCTGCTACATCCTAACCGCACTTTCAAGCTTTTTTCCTGTTTCTGTAGCCTAGCCGGTTAGGCTCAGCCGGCCAAGCTCAGCCTCGCTACGCCAAGCAATGCTGTGTAGCAAGAGGGGGTGCCTGATGGGGCCAAAACTCCTGACCTCGACAGACAGCTCATTATACAGCAGCTTCTCTGCATGGAGAGCTAGTTCATACTATTACATGTACTTTCGGTAACACATCATGCCGTCGCGTCCAACGCGCACTTGGAGTCGCAAAGCTGACGCGGTGGCGCCTCTAGGCGAGGATCACATCGAGCTCCTTCGACAACATAGGTAAACTGCCAAGCTTCAGACCATGTCTGCACAGCCTAATTCCAGAATAGCAAACCACAGACATATAAAGAGCTAGGGTCGAACAAGGTGATAGCTCATTTTCCGCGAGAATCAATGCAGAAAACTCCAATTGGAATTATGCAAGTACCGTATGACGACGAGGTTCCTTCTACGACAGAGCCCAACAAACAAAGGTTTCAAACTCAACACTTAACTAAGCGTCGATTTTTCGCGGGTTGGCGTATAGGTGCGCTGCTATCATTCATCGGCGCTGTATCAGTATGTCTCTTCAATATTGCCATGACGGTATGGGTTTGGAAGAATCCGGGAAACGCAACCGAAGGATATCTCGGGACGCTATACATGGGCAATTGCGCGAGAACACGGAAGATCAACGTCTGGATACACTTGATAATCAACATCATCAGCACATTACTTCTTAGCGCGAGCAACTACTGTATGCAAGTTCTCAGCGCACCAAGTCGAAAAGAACTTGCCCGTGCACATGCGCAAAGATACTGGCTCCAGATTGGCATACCTAGTTTACGCAATCTTCGGCACATTGGCTGGGATCGCGTGGTTCTTTGGGCTCTGTTGCTCCTTTCCTCTGCACCACTTCATCTACTCTTCAACTCAGTCGTCTTCACCAGTCTCCAAGCCAACGAGTATGTTGTCATTCCGACTATGGACGACTGGCTTCATGGCGGAGTGTACAACACGTCTAGCTTTGTGGACATAGATGCGAAGCAGAGTGCGGACGTCATAGACAAGATGAGCCCCTACAGACCCAACCTCAACGACACAATCACCCTGAGTACCAGTGGAACGAGGGATCGGTACAAGAACATCAGCACTGTGGACTGTTTTAACGCGTATAACGACCAATATCTGTCGAGCGTTGGCCACGTATACCTCGTTCAGGACGATCCCGTGGTCTGGCGGAATCGATCCTGGTATCCCGAATTCAAACAATACACAGAATACCCCAAGACTACTCGCGCCACTGGGAACTTTACATGGATCAATCTCAATCAACCTCCTCCTTGGAATGAAACGGTAAATTCAACTCTGTGGGGCACACGCCCTTACACTGTTACGAAACCCCATGACTACGACCTCATTACCGGATACCATTCCACCTCATATGAGGAACGCAATTACTCAACCACGGAATGGGCTTACGCACCTGATGGCATGAAGGCATTGGACTTACTTGATGAAGCGTCCTACACACTTCCATTCTTCAGCTTGCCGGACACCTACCCGTCTAATGGGTGGCGGTGCTCCTCCCACGTTGCACACAACTGTAGTATTGACAACCAGTTCGAAGTACCGCAGGACAGATCCAAGTGGGAACCCTATGGACGTCCGATCAAGTATTGCATGGTTGAACAAGTTGAAGAAGTCTGCAGGTTGCGCTTCAGCTTTCCAATCGCAATAGCTGTCATAATTTCCAACATTATCAAGGCGCTATGTGTGGCTTTTATGCTTATCAAATATAGAAACCACGAAGCTGTAGTCACGCTGGGAGATGCGATAGCACATTATCTTGATCAACCTGATACAGAGACACGCGGGCGGTGCTTGCAAACCAGAGAACTGCTGGAAACAGAATGGTCCTGGGAATCTGCCCACGGCATCAGGAAAGACGAAACGGACATCAAGCCCGTGAAATTCAAGCCCGACAGTCACAGGTGGTCAAAGGCTCCACCCCCGGGAAGATGGTTTCTCACATACGTGGCGTGAGTTATCAGCAGAGTGCCATTCCTAACCCAAGCTGACTTCTATCTCAGATATATCATCACCATCATATTGGGTGTCGTGTGCAGCATACTCTCGCTCAAAGATATGCCCAGCAACGCCGGCAAACTATGGAAAATCGGATTCGGCATCATCCAAAGCAACAACCTCCTCAGTTTCAGGCGCTCGCTCATGGCCTCTGTACTTATTGCAAATAGTCCTCAGGCGGCACTCTCGTACCTGTACCTTGCCTTCAACGCGCTTTGCACAAGTATGTTAATTGCTAGGGAATGGTCAACCTACACCCACAAGCGCAAGCCGCTCCGCGTTACTTCACCCGTCGGTCAACAGCGTAGCACGTATTGGCTCAACGTCCCCTTTCGATACGCTATTCCTATGACACTGGTATCGCTCCTCTTCCACTGGCTGGCTTCGCAGAGTATCTTCATGGTTCACATTATGATAACGGATGCACAAACGCGCAATATATCGGGCCAGATTACGACCTGTGGGTATTCGCCTATGGCTATTATCTTAACTACTGCAATTGGGTCTATGATCGCAGTAGGTGGGCTTGCGATTGGAAATCTGCGATATCCGGCTGGAATACCCCTAGCGAGTAGTTGCTCGGCAGCTATCAGTGCAGCTTGTCATCCTCCATCGAGTGACGTAGACGCAAGCTTGTATCCTGTGCAGTGGGGCGTGGTTGCCTCGGAGAAACAAGACCCCGATGGTGAAGAGCCGGTGGGTCATTGTAGTTTCTCAAGCGGGCCAGTTGAATATCCAACTGCTGGGCGACTGTATGCATAGTCTTTTGTTTGAATTTCTTATGCTTTTGTTCATCGAATACCAAACATAGACAAATACCAAATCAGTCTGATTCATTCCAGGGTATTCCTAGTACAGCCCTCAAAGCCCTCCATAGATGGCAAAGGACGACAGGATAAGTACCAACACACTAATCACCGCCCAAACAAAGGGTATCCATGTACTCATCTCAAAATAGCCCGCCTGATAAACTCCCCCAAGTCTGCACACGGTCAGTCTAGCCCTCATTTAAGCCAATCTCCCGTGAACAACGTACAGCCCCCCAACGATTGCTCCTGACATTGCGCCCTCAATTGCCCCAACAAGCGCGAACAGTAGCGGTGCAATCCATATGATCTTCCAATTCCGCCATTGTATAATACACGCCCACAGTCCGACAATCAGGTGTATGCCGCCGAACAGCAGCAGCGTCCAGTAGAGTGTGAAGCGCAGAATATCCCCGGGGTAGTACAGGTAGTGCTTCTGGGCGGAGCTGATGGGGAGCGGCCAGTAGAGGGAGGGGAAGGTGGGGGTTGTGTAGCCCAAGGGCGCGGCGCTGTCGACGCGCTGGATGAAGCTGGAGAGGTCAGTGTGGGATTATGAGGCGTTGAGGGAGGGGCAACAAACCTCATGTGCGCGGCATGGTTTATACGCGCTTCAAAACATAAATCGTACCAACGCGCTGGAGGATGGCGCGTCTTCTCGTGATAGCGCGCGCAAAGTGTGGAGGTTGTTGGCTCGATCAGTGAATGAACGTTCAGGGGTCAAAGCGCAAGTTACCTCGGCCCGTGATGATCAGTCTCAACACCAACGCCGTCGCGCGCACGTCTCTATGCGCAACTCCAGAGGGATCTTCCAGGCTGTCGGAATCCAAGATGCCGGTTGACCGCCTGTTGACCACGTTGCTGCGCTCGCTGCAGGCCTACACAGACCAGCAGGACACGTCACGGTATGCACCTCGAGTTTCGCGTTAGCACCGCGCATACTGACGACGAGACTACAGCATACTGGGCACAGCTTCATCACTCCTCACGACGCTTGGAAACCCCCACAACCTCAGTCTTCTCACCTCACACCTTCTCACTGCGCCTGCCTTCTGGGATCGCCCCGATGGCGTCCGAACGCCCCTGCGACTGCTCACCGTCTTCCATGCCGCCGTCACTACCGTCGTAACCCACCACAACGATGTGCGCCACAAAAAGGCGCCAAAGCTCCTACCAGGCCAGTCGCCCGTTGGAGGAGGGCTATCTCTTGATGACTGGATACGCGCGATAGTCGCTGGCGCAGATGACCGAAGCCAGCGATGGAAGCATCTCATCGTCCTCGGGGGGCTGTTGATCGGCATAGGGAATCTGGAACAGCAGGGAATGGATTTGTACTGGGCTTCTGCTATGAGGAAAAGAGTCGAAGGTGCGCTGGTAAGGGCAACGAATCTAGCCTTGATCGAGGTCAGGGAACGCTTTGAACAGGATGGCCTAGGGGGGCATACCATCACTCTGGTGCTGAATCATTGCTTTGCGTCTCTTGCGGATGCAGAGAGGGCTCAGATTGATTATGATCTTCTCTTGCCTGTACTGGTTGGTACAGCGTACTACTCAAACGAGGGCTTCCAGTCAGCATACTTCCTCGGAGGGCTGGATATGGATGTGCAGATGTCTCAGAGCGGCAAACTAGTCTGGAGTGTAAGGCACCCATCTTTTGGACATTTGTGCGTCCAGTACTGACTGTGTGTAGGTCCATTCCAGCTCATATAGACAGGTTGAAGTCATCTTGAACAGGCCGTTGGTGGCTGCAATGGGTCCTCTGTCAAGGCTGATCGCGCATTCCGTGGAGAACGTAAAAAGCCCATGGATCATCCAAACCATGATGGACGATCTGGCGAGCTTCGCACGAGCACTCACCACACAGTGGCGACAGAACAAGTTCTCAGACATCGACTCCACGGATGAAGCAGCACACCTAGAAGAAGAAGCACTCAACATGACGACCCCCCAACTATGGAAACTCCTCAAAGCCGCGCTCTTCGCCACAACCATCGTCTTACGCGGAGTCTTTGTTCGAATCCTCGGCGACTCTGCCCTCGCAGCCGACGCCGTTGCCCCCATCCTCGCATCCCAGGCTCTGCAAACCCTGCGCCACCTCTCCTTTATAACCACGCGCCTCGGCCCAGCATCCTTCTCCCAACACACATTCGTCTACCTGACCGCAATCGACATTCTCTCCGCGTACCCCAACCACGCAGACAAGCTGCTAAAACTCATCGCCCCGCAACTCCTGGGGCACATCCCACGCCACCCCATCGACCGCATCCTAGACCGGTACTTCCTCGACACAGCCGAGCACTTCACCCTAATCCTCTCCCTAGCAACAAACGAAGACCTCCTCGTCGCAGCCGCAGTCCCCTACCTCGCCGCAGCATCGACCCGCACCATGCTCCCCGTCTTCGAAGCAGCCCACAGCGTCATGCTCGCCGTCCTCTCCGCCCCGCAATCAGCCCACATCACCGCAAAGCACCTCCCCTTCTACATCGACGCGCTATTCCGCGTCTTCCCACACAGCCTCTCCCCCCGCCAATTCCGCCTCGCCTTCAAAACCCTGATGCGCGTCACCGCCCCGCCCTCCGCGCTCTCAGCAACGCACCCCGATCTGCCCGCCGCGCTACTGGAAGTCGTCTACCACCGCGCGCTCAATGCGCCGGCGGAGCCCCTGCCGCTGGATGAAGTCGCCCTCGCGCTACAGGGCTCCGATGCCCCGCCGCCCGCGCTGTCGGAACAAGCTGTCCTCGCGCTGACGCTTATCGATGCGCTCCCATTCCTCCCCATACCGCTGCTGGACGAGTGGATGCCGTTGTGCGCCGACCTGCTCAATCAGCTTCGGGACGACGAGATGCGCGAGACGGTCAAGGCGCGCTACTGGGAGGTGCTGATTAGTGGGGAGATGGATGCAGAGCGTAGTGGTGCGGCGGTTACGTGGTGGAGCTCAAGAGGGGGGAAGGAAATGGTGCTCTATGGGCAGGAAGGGGTGGAAGAGGAGGTGATGATGAGTGGGGCGTTGCCGGTTATGGGGCGGGAGAGGGTTGTGCGGGAGAGCAAGTTGTAAAGGATGGATAATGATACCCAAAGGTGAGTTAATTACGGGGGGGAGGCTATGACGGATACCGGTATGTAATGTGTTCACATGTATGTTTTATTTATCTCGGATTGATTGTGCAGATCTGGACATAAATTCATGACGTCTCTATCTCTAGTATCATCCAGTGTGGATCTTGAACCTCTGCTTAACCATCTTTCTACACATCGGACACTTGCTCGGCCTGATGGGCACATGGCTATGTTTGACCGGGATCACCACATCAGCACACCACTGGCACATCACCATATGTCCACACGGCAGCACGGCAATATCTGCAAGCTGCTGGTAGCAAACTTGACAAGCCAGGACCTTTGTCATTGCCTCGTCAGTCATTGGCGGCGGGCGACCAGGCTGGTTGTCCAGTGTCCTGACGGGTATTGGTTCGAAGGGGCGGGGTAAGCGAAGGGCTTCACCAGCTTCTGACACGAAGAGGTCCCTGTCGGAAGCTGCGCGGAGACGATTGAGTTCGTATTGGATTTGTTGGAGGGAGGAGCGGACTTGCGACATTGGGTTTGATGAGGAAGCCGGTGTGGTCACGTTGGGGGCTGGCATGGCAGGAGGCGCGAAACGCAAGCTTTCAGCGAGCTCATTTATCCGGAGGCGAGTCCTTTGGTAGGAGGTCTCGGCGCTGCTGTTGGCGTCTGTGGGAGTGTAGCTCCATACATTACCCTCTGCCCCCTCAACACCCAGGGATGCGTTCTGTGATTCTCGCATGACACTCCAGAGGAGTTGCTCTTCGATCTCTCGTCGCTCCTCGACTGGTCGCCCTTCCAGTGAAGGTGCGGTATTGTCGCCAGTTGCTCGCAGCTCCTCAGCTTGTCTAAACCGTCCCCAGGCTCTGTTGTACATGGTCGAGAGGGGCGACTCATAGTCGTCTTGTTGTATTTCCTCTCGAGTGCCAAACAGGCGTGTAAATCGTTCTCCCGCGCGCCGAGTTTGCTCTGCGTTGCGACGAAGGATAGCCCGAGGGTCTATTGATGGCAATATTTGCAGTGATGGCAATATTTCCGGGGTTTGCGGTCCGGCTGGAGCTGGGGCTGGAGCTGGAACTGAAGCTGGGACTGGAGTTGGAGCCTCGTCGTCAGATACCTCGTCAAGAAGGCTGTCGAGAGCGTCTTCTATACTCTGGTGCGGCTGCTGTGGCTGCGATGCTTCGTTTTCCGACGACAACCGGCGCCTCGTCAGCCTGTTCTCGGACCGCCTCGCGTCATTCCTCATGCCCTCTCTCATCTGCGCCAATGTGCGTGGCAGAAAGCCAGGGCTCACGTCCTTGAGCGGCTCGCCCATGACGGAAATCCGCTGCTCGGTGCCATCAGGACGCTGGACAAGACGGTAGCCTTGATGGAACTCGAACCACCGCTCAAGAAACTCGGTCTGATCCGGTATCTCAGGAACGCGAGTTTGCGAGATGTTCAGCGGGGGGTCGGTGGCAGCGAGACGGTTGGTCCAGAACTCTGGTCACGTTAGTATCGCACTCTATGTGGATTTCCTTGTATGTGGAGGCAACTGTCGTCTCATTCATGATATACACTGCTTTGTACAATACACTACGCTCGACACGGTACTCAAAAGCTTACCTTTGCAGAACCAGCAGTAGCCCTGCCAGCGTGTCCCCCGCTGCACAAAACCCACGCCATCAATGTACACTCTGTATGTCATCGAATGAGCCCGCTCATCCGCGCAGGCGCAGCAATTCAGTGTCGACGTGAGCCGGCATGACGTTGCGAGTTTGTGCGGGCAATGAGCATCAAGGCGTGGACAATCTGCCGTCAAGGTGCCCATTCTTGCAACTGGTATGGCTGAGGAAGTGGTTGTACTAGCTCAAGACAGAAGACGTGGAGAGGCGTTGGAGCGCGGCGAGGCGGCGTTAAGACGCGGTGGACTATGATGCAGCCAAGTGGGGTATGGTGGGACAGATGATAAGGCGACCAATCAGACGCCGGTTGCTCGTGACAATGTAAAGCGCAACCTGACCACAAACAATTCTCTCCTCATGTAAAGCGTTTCTCTACAAGACGCTTCTTACACGACTACATATGGATGGGCTGAGGAACAGAGCTACGGGTTGAGAAGAGGGAGGAACAGGTTGCCCTTAAGCTTATTCCACTCGGCGGGTGGGTTGTGGAAGCAAGGTGGGAGAGATGCAAAGACACATGCTGCGTAGCGTTGTACAATGATAAGATACCGTTGATGTCTCTGGTTACTGAAGATTAACCTGGGGGATCAGGCAAATAAACTGGAAGAAGAGTCAATCGATTTGAAGTATCACCCTGTGTACCGAACAATATGCTGATCCAAAGATAATTCTCATAGACGATGTACAGGAAAAGTCTAAGCCGGTAGGGTATTCTCCGCTGATGAGACTACAGAAATCGATGTTCAGTGACATGAATTAAGTACAGAATAAGGCTGAGAAAGAGACGAACTTTCGTAGTGTCACTTCGAGATGCAGATATGCTTTGCGAGTTTTTATACACCTCGTATTTACCCAAAGTTCGAACTTGCCATCGCCCTGGAAACAGCGCAAACGCTGAGAGGAAGAAGAATTGATTAGGAACTAGGAAACTGACGCATGACAGAATCTATGGATGCAACCCCTTGGAACAGCAACGTGTATAAACCTCCTCGATGCTAATCTCATCTATCAAAAGACTCCAGCGAAGATCCATTCCTCAAATTGCGGATTCCTCAGCAGTCCAGACAACCTCCTTCTTCACATTGTCACCGGTAAGAGTGGCTTCCGCAGCCATCGCGACCATGTAGTCCCTGCTCTTCAAGTACCAAACTATGAAGTTTGGGAGTCTCCACCCCATGATCGCGCCAACACCACCTTTCGTGCCAATGGGTATAATCTGAGTCTCCCTCGTGTCCGCCTTGTACAGCCTGTCCTTGCCCTTGGGTCGGGCGTCTGGCTGCGCTGGGTTGAACGACAGCAAGTCGCGCTTGAGGTTGACCAGGAGAACGGGCATAGCGAGCATGATTTCCCAGGTAGTGTTGCCCGAGTACGAAGCCACATCACCCATGGCGTAGACACGGGGCCCTGCCTCGTCGACACGGACCGTTCCGGGGTTGGTCTTAAGGTACTTGTCATTGTCGAGGAGGTGCGGTGGGAGCCAGGATGAATTGGGCACGACGCCGAATGCGGGGATGTACAGATCGGCCTCGAGTTTGTCTCCTTTGGCGATATTGACAACGGTACGGCCGTCTTTCCCTTCGGTGGTGTCGGTTACGCGCGTGTTGTACATGATCTTGACGCCTAGTGTGTGTAGCTTCTGCTCGGCTGTTTTGGCGATTGCCGGGCGCATGTTGCTCAGCAGCCGGTCTCCGGCTGTGATGATGGTGACGTTGACTTTGCGTTCGGTCTTGCTGAACCACCTGGGCGTGCCATTGCGAAACTCGGCGGCTTCGGCGGCAAACTCGACAGAAGTCGGGCCTCCGCCAACGATTATGATGTCCTTGGCCGAAACAACCTTCTCGTTCGTCCACTTGAGTGATTGTAAGGTAGCCTGGGTGTCTGTGCTCATCGAAAAAGCCGGGTAGTGGGTCTTGCTGCCGGTTGCGATAATCAGAGCGAAGTATGGCAAGCGTTCGTCGTCTGTTGCCTTGCTTCTCCTGTACAGAATCTCCCGTGCAGAAGTATCAAGGCCTGTAGCGGAAGCCTCAATCAGTGTGAAGTCTTCTTTGGAGTACTGCGTGAATCCTTTATGCAGGTCATATATGACCTTTTCGGTTCCTAGAAGCGTGCTGGACGCTGCAACTCGGGGTGACGCGTTTCGAAAGTAGAAGGTCGAAGACGGGTTGATTACGTAGACGTGATATTTGGCACCTCCCTTCGATTTGAGAACAGGCAGGATATGCTTCAATATGGAATGAGCGGATTGGAGTCCACTGATGGAGGCGCCGACAACGACGATATTCCGTTGTTCTGCCATGACCGGGTAGAAATAATCGAGATGCTACGTGCTGGATTGAGATTAACAAATTAGGAAAGTTGATAATGCTAGGAGCGAATGTTATGGAAGAAACGATCGATGGAGAAAGTGGGAACAACTTGTTGCCGTACAACCTCTCATACATATACTTTGCGCTCAGACGCTCCCTCGCAAGATTGGATTACCACATGTTGGTTATCATGTAACCAATATCGTGCTTGGAAATACCTTTTCCGTGTCCGTTGTCAGCGTAAGCCAACGCCCGGAAAGCAGTGTCCCACAATCCCGGGCCCATAACCAATTCAACAGTACCACTTGATTGGTTGACTGCCTGGTCCATATGCCTGCTGCCGTGTGGCACAGTGAATGCTCAGTAGTGCTCCATCAAATTCGTGTGCTTCAACAGGGACGGCCTATGCTGTAGCGATCAGATTAGGCATTGATTTAGAATGGCTCTCGCAGGTTTGTCTAAATCAAGTGAATATGCCCATGATACAGCGCCTGTTTCTTACATGCATGTGGGTGGATATGGCCAGATGGTATGTTAGTGCTTACTTCGGACGAAATGTCGCACCGGCAAGACAAAGTACACATTTTACGCTCGAGCTCCAGCACGAGATCTCGTGGACTTAGTCTACAATTTGTCGGAGTTTCTCAGCACCAGACTAGATCGTGAGCAACTTTGAAAGATCGGTCATTGTCGTTGCAGTGTGCAATAAATTGACCCCTGAATACACGTTTATCCGCAAGGATCTTTTGCGATTATCGACCAATGATACGAAGCTCACTCAGAACCCTAGGCCTTCGTACGTATATAATTATGATAGCCTAGGCTGGGAGCAGGCCCTCCTTCCAAGACTAGGGTCATTGACAACCTGATGGTGTCAAACGTACATATGCTCGTCTTGTTATGCATATGAGTGCTCGGCATGGCTCAGCGTGGCATCAAGTACCTATCTGTATCAGATAGGTTGGGCAATGGGCAGCTGAAGATTTTGTATGAGCTGTTGGTTGCGGTATATGTCGAGGCGAGAGCGTACATGATACATAGTAAGCTCACTTGCATAAGTATCGCCCTAGCACAACCGTCAAGATGCTCACCGCCACTAATTTCAGCAGAGAGTAAACATCTACGAAGGCTCGAAAACATGCTTAGCTGAAGACTTACTGTATCAAAGAGGACGTCAACAGCGAGCCGACAACTGTTGAATGCCCTTGGTGCGGCGAAAGCTGGCCACGTAGCGAATAAACTGGCTTCGCAGATACCTAAACTCAATGGGGGACTCCCCGGTTCACAATGGACTTCGCCGACCGGATGTACTATCCTTGATGACGGGGAATACACTCGAATTGAAAAGGAGACATTGTAGATGGGTGAGTGAATATTGATGTGGATTTGTAGGGCTGTGAGCTAATGGTCTCGCTTACTTGTCCTATCCTCAACGCCTTCGGATGAGGTGAGTTGCTTTGAAGCCGTTGTAAAATCAAAAGAACAAACGTTCCTAGGTAGAGGAGAACTGTGTTGGAAGTTTCAAGTGACTACAGACATGAGAGTCATATCAATGCCCTGGCCTCATGCACGTCCCTCGTTGCCACGACGAACGTGTTGACTCCACAAAAGCGAGTGCATACTTGCTCACAACGGCCAATCGTTCAGTAATAGGAAATACGTACGTTTCTACTTGTCTTAGTCTGCGACACTCGATTGCTGTGACGTTGTTGGGGTCAAGACTTGGTTGTGACTTCCTTCTTCCAAGATGGCGGGGAGCTGGCTTCAGGACGACTGGACGCGTCTCGCGTCGACCTCATTTCCCGCATACTGCACCCCACCAACAAACGTCGCCCCAATGCAGGGTTGATAGCCCTCCAGATGGACTTCGTGCGTCGCGCATGCTCTGCTCAAGCTGGCTAATGCTAACACAATGTAGTGGGTGAGACTTCTCGGCGGCTCACAGAAGAAGAAGCAGGTCGCGCCAAACAACCCACAGCAGCGTCTGACTCGCTTCCGGCAGCGATACAACCAGATCGTGGTACGGTGCGGCTCTCTGGCGTTGCGACTCGGAAGGCTGACACAGGCGACAGCAATCATGGCAGAAGGCGCAAAGTCTCGCAGGCGACCGCGAGGCATTGGGCACTATTCGCCGAGGACTCCAAGCTCTCACCGCGATCCTCAACGATGAATCCCGTTCGCCGGCCCCACACATGTGCCTACAGTTCGCCGCCGCACAGCAGATATACGTAGCCGTCTCCAAGATCGCCGCGACATCGCACGATGAGGGCATGGTCAGGGATGCTGTCGCATTCTTCAATGCGCTCATCGACAGCGAAGAGGAGGACTTTCTTGAGAATGACACGTTCGCTGTCTCCCTGATGAATTTCGTCAATCGCGCTGTTGGTTCGGGAAGCATGGGTGTGGGAGAAGACACCGAAGCTGATATCGTTGAGCTTCTGTTTGGAATTGCCGCCAAAATTAGATTGCAACCAGAGATACTGCCCGTGTGGTTCACCACTGCATCTGCAGGTTCGAGCACACGCCCGGTGAACCAAAAGAACGACTTTGCGGGTATCACACAGAAGGAAGACTTTCCCCTGTGCTACCAACTCATTGATCATGTTCATCACGAGGGTCGTATCGGTGACTTTGCGCGTACTGGCTTGCTCTACGTCTTCGAGTCTGCGTCCAAGTCCATCACGCTGGAACAGTGGATCGTTAATAGCGATCTACCGACTCTCATGGCTACTGGCTTAGGAGCATCATACAGTCAGCTCAGCAGGTGCGCCTCTGCGATCATTCTTGTGTTACGCCCGATGATTAACACCTGCCAGGAAGCTGTCGATTATACACCCGCCTCAGAACATGCCTCTAATACTATCGCTATCCGACTACACGGATATGCAGCCTAATTCGCAAGCCGAGAGCTTTTTCACGGATGAATTTCAAGACCACCTTGTCACCTTCCTGTCCTATCTTGCGTTCTGGCAAGATGTGCTTGAGCACTGCAGGTCTACAGACGTCAGACATACTTTGATTGATCATTTCCAGATCCTTTTTCTGCAGCAGTTATTGTTAGTCCATACATAATTCAGTTCAGATAACGGCCATCAGACTAATGATACTTAGATACCCCTCACTTCTGGAGTCTTCGGATGCCGACGGCGGTTCTTCTGTTGCAGTTCTTACCTACCTACGGCGTATTCTCGATGCTCTCGACCATCCAGAGCTCATACACATGATCCTTCAGTATCTCCTGGCACTTCAGGATCGTACAGCAGCATCCCCTACGATGCCACGATCCCCTGCTGCAGTAAAAAAGCGGCAGTCCCTTATGCTTCTCAGTGTGACTGAGCTGGACGACGAGAAGCTAAACCCATCGCTCTTCAACTTGGTCGATCTGGTCCTAGGTAGCACTGACTCTCCAAACTCGCAAACCGTTGCCGCAGCACTGAAGCTGGCAACCGTCGTACTCAGCAAGAACCACGGCTACGCCCTTGGCTCTATGATCAAGGTGATACATGTGCATCATGATGAGCCGTACCGAACAGTCGGGGCTTTGAATCTCGAGTTAGAGATGTATCTTCACCTTGCTATCGACCTTGCCGGTGAGGATGGTGTCGATGAGTCTTATGAAAACCATCTGAAGGACATACTGAGCATGCTTGAGGGCCATCCTTGCTCGCTCAAGTCCATTTCACAGACTTCGAAACCTTCGCAAAGTTCGGGCTACTTTGACGCGGGCTACTTTGACTCGGGCGAGCCCACAGCTGGGGAGGTGGCCCCACATTACCTAATTCCTGAAGATCCGCTGTTCAAGTCTCTCGTGGATCTACTGTTGAGGTTTCTCACCAACAACGTGGAAACAAACCTGGCACTTACCGAGACCATTGTCAGCCTGGGGGCTTGCTCGCAGCTGTGCCTGGAAGGATGGCTCTCTGTTGACCCCGCGGATTACCACTTTGAGGCTACTGGGCTTGAGCCTACCGAATTCTCGAATGATAGTCTACGAGACATGTACAAAGCTAATAGGTTTCCAAGCTGGAGTCCATCCGCCACTCCACAGCTACTTGCATGTTTGCAGCAACTCGAAGCGCAAGTCGATGCTCTGCGCGCGGATATTCCGGACTGGGACGACCATGTTGCCAGTCGTAAGAACGCCTTTCGATTCCATGAAGAGTTGAACGACGCAACGAAGATGCCGACACCTCAGCCAAAGCCTAGCCGTCAGCCATCAGAAACAGGGTCTTCAATGTCGCAAATACCCAAACATATGCTCGACAGTTCCGTAACGCCATTCCGGGCTCAGTCTCCCAGAGGAAGAAAGGAAGCACTCTCAGATAAGAAAAATAAATCAGCCCCGTCTCCTGCTCCCTCCAAGCTCGGTGGACAGACACTGATCGGTTCACCGTCGAGAACTCTGTCGCCGCTTCCAGCACCACAACCTGGACAGCGCAGTACCACGCTCATCTCAGACATCGACGCCAACTTCGCGGGTCTGAAGCATTCCGAGTTTTTCAAGAGACGCATACGCTTCTGTCGCCATGCAGGTTCGCAGACCATCGAGGTCATGCTGTCCAAGTATCTGCCTCCACCAAAGGATGCCACTGACAATGCCGTTGCTGGTGCCGGGCCAGAAGCAGTCGAAGATGAAATTTGGGAGGCTAGCCTCTTGCACATTGTTACAAACGTAGTCCTCCTGCAGGAGTTCGTGCTGGAGCTAGTCGCCCTGCTGCAGGTCAGGGCGAGCTTGTTTAACGAAGTTCGTTTTACATAACGGACTGTACAAAGACTACAAGCCCAGAACTTTCATACACGTGTTAGATTGAGTAGCGAAATATACCCCTTTACACTGTTCACCTAGCACAATTCTCGTCGTCTTGTTTTGTGCTTGCTAAAATCCAAAAACTCGGAGCATCTTCCAGCGATGCTCGGAATAATTCCGTTGCGTGCTTGATGTCGGACGTTTCCGGAGCGCCGTCGCAGCGGCTTTAACCCAACGTCATTTTTTCACATGGAAAGAACACCCCGCCATCACAAGCAAGAGCGTGCGCACGAGCGCGTGAAAGTCGACGATAGTCGCGAGCCATACCAAGATGAGACCTCAATGCTTCCTTATGACAGTGGCTCAGAAACAGCGACTCAATGCACGGGGTGCTAATGCTTGAATTCGGCAACGCATCTGCCCCCCAGCCGACGCCCGGCCGAAAGAACAACCCCCCACTCGACCTTCCGCTCGCCCACCCACGGAGACGGAGATCTGGGGTACCTGCGTAGCCCCGCCAAGAGACCCTGATTGGAACGAGACGCGTGCCTTCCCGTGAGAATGAGGGCCGAGGCATGCGACGGAATAATTTTTGGTCACGCAGCTGGGACCCGCGGGTAGGTCTGGCTCAGGCAGGCTGGCGTGGTTTAGAATATGAGTCTTGGGGTTCCCTTTATTTGTTTGTGTACTGTTTGTTGAACACTTTTTTGTTGCTTGGGTTGTCTGAATTGCTTGTCCGTGTGTGTGTGTGTGGTAACTTTATTCGACAAGCCGAGGCCGTTTGGTAGCTGGGTCGAAGGGAGCTTCTGGGACCGGATTACCAGCTTCAAGACGCGTCATTTTTGGACCTCTTTCCTTCGATCCGAACTGCATACCCTTTCTCGGTCCTTGACTTTCGACTCGCGAACACGCTTTCCTTTGATTCAAACTCCCACTACACAACATGTCGAGGTCTGACCGGAAGAAGCCCGCTACGGCGGCCACCAACTTGATCGGTATGCGCCTGGATGAGAGATTGGGGTGCAGCAGTGGGTTGCTGACTCTTTGGGTGTAGCTGGTGGAGGTGCAGGAATGATGGAAGCACTTGTGTGCCATCCTCTGGGTAAGTTCTCGCAAGAATTTGGCTGTGTGATGGCTCTGACATGATCTAGATACTATCAAAGTCCGTATGCAGTTGTCGAGACGAGCTCGTGCGCCTGGTGTACGTGCAATTCCCATCTCCAGCCTTGACGGCTTGATAGACTTCAAATATGGACCTTGCTAATGCGAGGTGAATGCAGGCTCCCAAGCGAGGCTTTATCACGACAGGAGCAGAAATTGTGAAGCGGGAAACAGCACTCGGTCTCTACAAAGGTCTTGGTGCGGTGCTTACGGGCATTGTGCCCAAGATGGCGATTCGGTTCACAAGTTTTGAGTGGTATAAGCAGGCGCTGGCGGACAAGCAGGGCAACGTCAGTTCGGGGTCTACATTTCTCGGTACGTCTGGCGTCTCTCTGCAATTGGTAGGGAGGGAATTGCTAACAAGAGATAGCTGGTCTCGCTGCTGGTGTGACAGAAGCTGTTATTGTTGTCACTCCCATGGAAGTCATCAAGATCCGATTACAAGCTCAACACCACTCAATGGCCGACCCACTGGATGTGCCCAAGTACCGCAACGCTGCACATGCTCTCTACACCGTGGTCAAGGAGGAAGGTGGTGGTGCGCTGTGGCGCGGAGTCTCTCTCACAGCGCTGCGCCAGGGAACGAACCAGGCTGCCAACTTCACGGCATACTCGGCACTGAGGGCGCGACTTCAGGAGTACCATGGCACAAATACGTTGCCGGGGTGGGAGACGAGTTGCATTGGGTTGATCAGTGGTGCTATGGGGCCATTCAGCAACGCGCCCATTGACACAATAAAGACGAGGCTGCAGAAGACGGCTGCGGAGCCTGGGCAGAGTGCTGTGCAAAGGATTGTCGCTATCGGCAGGTGAGTGCCAGACGTGATTCTTTTCCTGGACCGATGCTGACACTGCCACAGCGATATGTGGAAACAGGAGGGTGTCCGCAGTTTCTACAAGGGTATCACGCCCCGCGTCATGCGTGTCGCTCCTGGACAGGCTGTCACATTTACCGTGTACGAGTACCTCCGAGGGCTGCTGGAGAAGTCAAATCTGACGCTGGTGGGAGGCAAGTACGAGGAGTAGAGTCTGACGAGTCTTGTTGATATCCGCGTCGCATTGAGTTGCTCCGCAAAGCACCGTTGAGTCGTCAATTGGATGTATAAAAAAGTAACTTGTTCACTACGCGTCTTGCTGCTTGGTGATGTACAGTCAGAGGAGGCTGCCAAGTGCGTGAGCCCACTTGCCCCACTATTGACCCTCCCACGTCAGAGTAAACATTGCTCCACCACAACCCCAACCTGTCCTCTCGTCGTCTTGCGTTGCGTTTGTAGATATTCGAGTAGTAGTACAACACAGTCCGGGATTTTGGACCCTCAGCACCCACCAACATGCAGTCCGGCATCTCCGGTAACACACACCCCCACATGCTGCCCGCCCGTCTCTAGCAGAGAGAGCTAACAAATACGACAGCATCGCAGGAGCTCAAATCGGCCCTCGGCACCCTGATAACGTCGTCGTCGCAACGCGGTCTCCTCGCCACCATCCAAAACGAAACCATTGTCCCCAGCGCCACAATCTCGTCGTCGTCGTCGGCGTTCCTCTCCGACTTGTCCAACCTTAGCAAACACGTCCAGCCCAATGCCGCACTCTACATCCTCCTCCGGCGCGCCGACTCGCTTTCGTCTCCCGATAAGTCGCTGGTCGCAGTCACTTACGTGCCCAACTCAGCGCCCGTACGCCAGAAGATGCTGTTCGCCAGCACGCGGTTAACGATGGTGCGCGAGCTGGGCAGTGAACACTTCGCCGAGAGCGTCTTCTGCACGGAGGCCGACGAGCTGACGAGCCAGGGCTGGGAGAAGCACGTCAAGCACTCGGAGAGCGAGAACCCCCTGACAGCCGAGGAGCAGAGCCTGCAGGACATCAAGGCCGCCGAGGCGCTGGAGAGCCGCGGCACCCAGGGTCAGAGCCTCGCGCAGGGCGGGAAGCTGGAGATTCGCGCTGCTGGCGGTATTGCGGAGGCGCTACGTGGGCTGGGCAAGGGAGGCGATAACCTCGTCCAGTTGCGTATGGATGCTGCGACTGAGACGCTGCGACTTGTTTCCTCCACGTCTGCTACGCCGTCTACCATCGCGTCGTCGATCGATACAAGGGAGCCAAGATATGCCTTCTACAGGCACGACGACCCCGACACGAGCATCGTCTTCATATCGACGTGTCCGAGCGTGGCCAAGATCAGGGAGCGCATGCTGTACGCCGCGAGTCGGGCGAACGTCGTCGGTCTGGCGCAGAACGAGGGCGGGCTGAAGGTCAATAAAAGGATCGAGGCGACGAACCCGGAGGAGGTTACTGAGCAGGTCATACTGGACGAGTTCAAGGTTGGGAATGTGGAGGAGAAGAAGGGCTTTGCTAAGCCGAAGAGGCCAGGGCGGAAATAGACGATGGACATGTTAACTTGCATATATTTTTACGAACTCATGACTCGGAGACTGCATTGCAAGACCACGGACGTACCTATTGGTGAACCACGAGGATAAACGACTTCTAACGACATTCCTAGCCCATCACCGACGCTAATCCTCCCCCCTCAAAAACCCCCTACTCCCCCCACCATGCGCCCTCCTCTCCACCCTGCTATGCAGAAAATTCGCCTTCCCACCCTTCCTCTTCTCCACCTTCCTCCCCTTCAACCAATGCTCCCTCACATTCCGCGAATCCCTATTCGCCTTTGGCGGCAGCACCTTATTCTGCCCGCGCAGCACGGCAACACTCAGCTTCCCCTTCCGCACATCCTTGGGCAGCGTGTCGCCGCGCTCGAGGAACTTGATGTGGTGGTTCAGTTTCTCCTTGCGGCGCTGTTCGTCTGTTTTTGCGTGGCGCTCGGGGGGCGGGGTGGGGGGTCGGGCGTGGTCGATTGCGGAGAGGAGGGCGTCGGGGAGGAGGGCGGGGAGGTTGTGTGGGTCTAGGGGGGTGGTGGGGGCTTGGGCGGAAGCGGATGAGGAGTGCTGGGTTTGCTTGGCGAGTGCTTTTGCGAGTTTGGCTGCTTTCTTCTCCTCGCGCTTGAGCTTCTCGGCGCGCTCAGAGGCCAGGCGCTGCTCGCGGGCTGTGCGCTGCGAGCGCTCTTTTTCTTGCTGGACTTGCAGGGCGCGGGCGCGGGCGCGGGCTGCGTCTGCTTCGGCGAGCTTGAGCTTCGAGGCGGCGGACGCGGTGGTGACTACGTCGGGGGCTTCGTCCGAGTCGCTGGCCGAGTCGTCGCCGTCGTTCATTTCTGGTTGTGCTGGTGTGGGCTGGAGGGCTGCGAGGAGCGCGAGGTCTACTTGGGGTTCCTCGCTGCCGAAGCGCACGTGTGCCTTTTTCAAGGGTGATGCAGTCGTTGGAGCACTTTGAGAGGCGATGGGGGTTTGTTCGCTCTCCTGTGTGGATGACGGGATCTCGTCGACGAATTTCAGTGCTCTTGGCGTGGTCTCGTCTGGCTTCGTCTTGCGCCCGCTCTTCTTCGCTGAGGCAGGTGTTCGGTCCTTGGTCGATTTGACTTTTGGCGTGGGCGATGCCTCCTGCTTCCTCCTCGTGGCTGGCGTCGCGTACACGGAGCTAGCCTGTTGTTCTGGCGTGTGGAAGGCATTATCCTGCGTGGGCGTGGCTTCCTCGTCGTCGTGCAAGTCCGCAACGCTGTCCTCCACAGGCGGCGAGGGCTTGTGAGCGACGACAACCCTAGGGCTCCCTGCGCGGCGACGGATGGGGAGCTTGTCTGCCTCTGAAAAGTCCAGCTCGGGGACGGCGACGTCGATGGTGTCTGAGCTCTCCCCTGCGACTTCGGGCGAAGGTGCGTCTGGCTCTGGTGTCTCTTCGATTTCCTTCTTCTGTGGCGCAACCTTCTTCTGCCTCTTAGCCGCCGAGATTGTCGGCGTCTCCAGCCCCTCCAACTCCCTCTTCCCGATGCGTTTCCTGCTCGAGCTCCGCGGTGTCGCCGTCTCCGAGCGCGGAGTATCCGTCCCTGCGCCTCGCCGTGTCACCACCATTGTGATATCGATGTGGCGTCGAAGCTTTGGTTCTGCCGTCTCCTCAGGTTGTTCTTGGGCAGGGGACGCGGGATTCAAGATCCGTTTGGCCGAGTCGAAAAGTTGCGCGAACATTTGCGATGGTGGATCCAGGAATTTTTAGCTTGTTAGCGCTAGTGTAAGAATTGCATAGGTCGGGTCGGCTCTACCACCGGGTGTCGCGACGATTTTCCCAATCACGTGCGCAAAATCAATATTACGAACACCAAAACTCTGAAACAGCGCAACATTACAGCAAATACATTCTATGTAGCTGTTTATATGCTTTAGACCGTATTATATCAACCTGTACATTATTCGCGAAGCTTAAATTCTGTGATTTAATGTTAAAGTAGAGATGCTGTTGCACGTGATTGGGAAAATCGTCGCGACACCCGGTGGTATATATGCCCGCGGACCTCCGAGGGCTACAATATCATCGCTTCGTCTTCACTTTCACCACAGATTGCTAGGGTTTGTCGGCGGCATGTCTTCTTCTCGTTTTGTAGCACGTGCAGGGAGGTCAATACTCGGGTCGGAACCATGTGCGTTCTGCCAGTCGCGCCAGTTTTCAACCGCTGTCCATCTTGATGGCTTCATAAATCGCATTGCGAGAGTGGACACACCTAGAAATAATGTTTCACGACGAAACTATGCAAACCAAACGTTGGATGTTCGAAGACTGCGTGGCGACGTCGACAAGCGCGCTCGAGTCGGATTCTATACTCTGAACAAGAAGCAGAGGGTGCTCCAGATGGAGGCGCACACAGCAGATGCAATCATTGCAGACTTTCTTGCGCAGAGGAGCAATCTAACTCATGGGAGCAATATCCGACGAGTAGCCAAGAGTTCGTGCGAACAACGTCTTCTTGACGCGGCGAGTACTGACGTCTGTCAGAGTACCAGGTGGATATAGAAGCCCTCGCCTCACTCGCAATCGTCACATACAGAGTACCAGACTTGACTGACCCAGCGAAACGAGCTCAGCTCCCTCCAAGTCAGCACAAGACCATCGCAGGCCTACTCCTCCAAGGATGTGCCCAAGCCGAAGACCCCCTCGCCATCGTCCACATCATGACCGCCGTCTACTTAAGCACAGTGACCGCCGAACCCGCCTACAAAGAAATCGCCCGCCTCTTCCCACAGTCCGAGCTCGTCCAGTACCGCAAAACCCTCGAAAAAATCGGTTCCCAAGCCCAGTCGATAGCCCTAGGACCCGAGGCCCTAACACTGCAAGGCCTGTTCCTGGAGAAAGAAGGACAGCGGCAAAAAGCCCAAGCCGCATACGAAGAAGCCGTCAAACTTTGCCATTTCAAGTTCAACCCCCGCGCCAGACACCCCATGCAAATCCCCCTCATCACGCCCTGGAACGCCTTGGGGTATTTGCTGAAAAGCGACCAAGATCCTAGCGTCCGATTGCAAGCCAAAACCTATTTCGAAAAAGGGGCCTTTGAAGGCGACGACCCCCTGTCTTACTACGAACTATCTGCCTTCGAGGAACGAACAAGCACAAACTGGCTGCAGTACACCAGCAAAGCAGCCGCGTCAGGGCACCGGGAAGCCATGGTGAACCTCGCCGCCTTCTACCAAGACGCTTCCACCGACTCCTCCCCGGTTCTCGCAGACAGCAAGTTGAAGTCGGCACTGGGATGGCTGACGGGCTGGAAGAGCGGCAGTGCAGCGGCGCTTGCGAGGGAGTGGTTACAGGCTGCTGCGAATGTAGGGCATAAACCGTCTCTGTTCCGGTTAGCGGATCACTACGAGGCGACGGGGGATCACGAGCGCGCGAGGGAAGCTTTGAGACGCGTCTTGGATCCTCCGGGATCGGCTGAGAGGGGGGAAGAGTGGCCGCAGCTTGTTCAGCAGGCGAGGAAACGACTAGCTGGGATCCGGACGTGAGGGGGATGGGATGTTGGACGTGGAGGCGTGGGGAAATAGTGAAGTTGGAGGAGTAGAATTAAAATGACTTCCTCTCCCCTATGGAGAAGAAGATAGAACGCCTGACTACACAAGCAGTTCCTTGAAGAAACCTGTTCACTTAAACTTTTGAGATCTTGAGATATCTCCAGCAGTTGAAAACCTCGATAATGACACAGTACAAAAGCTGACCACCGCAACAACGCACAACAATACTTCCCACACTTTAGATCTGCGAGACAAATACACAATACTCGCACTCCATAACCCATCCATCTCAACGACACAGTTCGCGCCAAGAATCCACACCAACTAGCGCAGTGACGTGAGCGAAACAAGCCGGCCTCGGCTAACTAACTAAATCATCATAACCTCGCCCGCGCAAACGGTCGAGCGCCGATACTATCCCTCTTCCCCGCCCTCTCGCCGTCGCATTCTGCCTAACAACCACGCACTCGCCTTGAACCTCGAACTCGTTCCACGCAGGATCAGAATTAGGACTGTGGGAGGAAATCACAGCACGCGAAGATGTCGGGATTAAGGATCTTGGTCCCTATCAAGCGGGTCATTGACTATGCGGTATGTAGTATTACTTCTTTGACGGGACGCATGCCTGGAATTTCGCTCTTGGAAAGCAAGGAAGACATCGCAGTCGCCCTCCTTCCAGCCCACCAGAACCCCCAAACCCTCCCACCCACTAACACCACCCAGGTAAAACCGCGCGTAAACCGCGCCCAAACAGCCGTAGAAACCGCCTCCGTAAAACACTCCATGAACCCCTTCGACGAGCTCTCCATCGAAGAAGCCGTCCGGCTACGCGAGCGAAAAACCACCCCCGTCGACGAGATCCTCGCCTTCTCCGCCGGCCCCCCAAAAGCGCAGGACATCCTCCGCACCGCAATGGCCATGGGCGCCGACCGCGCCATCCACGTCGTGGTCGAAGAAACCGCCGCGCTGGAACCCCTCGGCGTAGCGAAATTGCTCAAGAAAGTTGTCGAGGAACAGAATGCGAATCTTGTGATCTTGGGGAAACAGGCGATTGATGATGATGCGGGGCAGACGGGCCAGATGCTCGCGGGGCTGCTGGACTGGGCGCAGGCGACGCAGGCGTCGAGGGTTAGTGTCAATGATGGGGCGGTGGAGGTGGTGCAGGAGGTGGATGGTGGGGTGCAGACTGTGAGGGCGAAACTGCCCATGGTGGTTACGACGGATTTGAGACTCAATGAGCCAAGGTATGCGAGTTTGCCGAATATCATGAAGGCCAAGAAGAAGAAGCTGGAGAAGAAGACGTTGGCGGATTATGGGCTGGATACGGAGCTGAGGCTTAAAACGGTCAAGGTTACGGAGCCGCCGGCGAGGAAGGGCGGTGTCAAGGTTGAGGATGTGGATGGCATGATTGGGAAGCTGAAGGAGTTGGGTGCGTTGTAGATGAGTATGCGATGCGTGGGTAGGAATAAAATAATCGCCACCGCTCAAAACGAGGAGTGTCACTGAATCGCTTGATTCCCACGACGGTCTAGGTACCAAGCTTATTTACCCTGCAACCTCTTCATCCTCTCCTCCGCCGCTCGCGCCCTCCTCTCCCTCTCAATCCTCGCCCTCGCCTCGGGCGTCAACCCCCTAGCCTCCTCCTCCCTCAGCTCCGCCCCCGTCTTAACAGGCAGCGCCCCCAGTGCCTTCCCCTTCCCAATACGCTGTTCCCTTTTACTCGTCTCTTGCGCCTCGCTTTCCTTCCTCAACCGCTCCGTCTCTGCCTTTCTGCGCTCAGACTCTGATTTGTCCTGTGCTGCCTTCTCCGATTTGTCTTGTGCATCGCGCTTCTCAGCTTCGGCTTTCGACAGGGCGGCGGGGATGCCGGCTGTCTCCCAGTCCCAGGCAGATTCGCCGAGCTCCGAGCGGGAGACGCGGAAGGCGTCGCGGGTTGCGCGGTCGCCGGCTAGAGTGAAGGGCGTTCGGGCGTCGTCGTTCATGAGTGTTGGGTCTGCGCCTGCTTTGGTTAGGAGGGCGGTGACGATAGGCGCGGAGTTGAGGGATGCGGCGAGATGGAGGGGCGTAGGCGTGTGGTGGTTGACAGGTAGAAAGGTGAACGTTGGGGGGATGTTGTTCGTCTTGAGGTAGTTGAGAAGACCCGGGACCTTCGATCTTCTTATCAGAGGAATGATCTGAGACGTGTGCAGTGTTATGGCCTCGTCTTCCTTGGATAGCTTCTGAGGCTTTGGTTTCGCAGGGGCAGGTGTTGCGGGAGAGCTGTCGGTCTGGGGAGCGTTCAGTGCAGCCAGTGCAGCTTCGTCGATGGTGCTCTGCTTGACTCTTGTGAGCTCGACGAAAGCGCGCATAAGCTCCTTCTGCGTCGCTCGCCGAGTGCTGAATGGAAACCCTCTGTTTCGTGGGTCATTGTTTCGAAGTACCTGCCCCTCGTAAGGCCCAAACAACGTCCGTCGATTTGTGCTCCCAGTCGCCCGAACGAACACTAGGTCTGCGGTGTCGATCATAGTCTTCCAGCTCGACAGCAGCTCACGCACTTCATTGACGAGTGCGGTCTCGTTGTATCGACGGATGGAGGAACCTGCCGAGTGCGCATTGCCCTTCGCGTTGTCGTTTGCTGATTGAGACCCACCCTGCTTTCGTCGAGTCGTGTATCTGTGGAAGCCCTTGTGCGCAATGACGGTTGCTGACCGCTCGTCTACTCCGGTGTGTTTCTTTCCCATCTTTGGGGCCAATGCAACAACCATGGCGGCGAAGTGGCCACCCCCGATCATGCAGAGGAAGTAGTGCGGGCCAATGTCTGTTCCAGGGAGAGGCACACCACCATCAGACTTGCCTTTTGGCGGCTGTGTTGGCGAGAGCTGCTTCTTTCGTATTGTTTCTAAGATGTGTGACTCTTCTTCCTGCTCTTCGTTCGTGAAGATTGCGCGATAGACTCCAAGTGACATGTTATCAGGAACCGCTGGCGATGAGAACCAGAACAACGGAGGCTTCCCTGCGCCATGGTGCTTCTTCCTCGACGCAAACTCGTCGAATTCTGGATTCGAAATCTTAGCCTGTTTCTTGAGGAGCGCGCTCGACGTAGACTCCTTTGGCTTGTTCCCGTCCTCCTCGTCTTCATCCTCGTCCGACTCGTCCGACTCGGAGCCTGAGATACTCTCGTCCAAGTCCCCGATGAGCTTCTCAAAGTCTGCCTCGCCGACTGGCTTCGCGCCCTTTATCCTCTGCTTCAGATTGTAGCCATGGAGATCGGACCGAATATGGGTGCGCTGTTCTGCGACTGAGGCGAAGTTCAGCCCGCAAAGGCTGCATGAAGTGGCCTTTACGGGGCTGCTGTCTTCTGTCTCTGCCTTTTCTGACGGTTCGTTTGCTGGTGAGTGTGCTGGAGGAGAGGTTTCTTGTACGGGTCGGTCAGGCTGGTTCTTGAGGCTGAGTGTGGCTAGCAGTTCCTCAGGCAGATCAAACACTATCTGAATTAGTCACGAGTGGCAGAATTTGGTGTGGGCTTGCTACCATAGAGAGGTCGCTGGAACAAATGCTCTCCCTTCTGGGCCATTTTGGCGTACTTCAAGGTGACTTTTGGCGTGGGGTCGAGGTTGTGAGTACTTTGTAGGCTGCAGCTGTGATTTGGTGGGGAGGCATAAAATCCGATGACGCGCATTCGTGCCATGAGTCATGCGTGCGCTAGGCCATCAGCACGCGCGGTCGCGTTCCCCGACTTCACTCCGCGACTTCCTTTCCAGATATTCTCATCCATGCTTTACATCTACTTGACAGTCTAACTACACAATGTAGAGCACTGTACAGCTGTGTTAATGTAGACGGCTGCTCGACTCAGCTTGCCCTTCTATCTCCGAACTTGGCGTGTCGACTCTTGAGGTAGCCGTGGTGACTTGATAGATATCTTGGAAAGACACAGTGCGGCCCAATGCATAGGTCCAGGGTTACCATGCGCAGCGGACACCCCCGTTCTGCCTCGATCCATTGGATTTCTGTCTTTTGCCATCATCTGTTCCATTCAACAGCGGTCTTTCATCCTTTTCTCAGCTCAAGAGAGGTTCGAATGAGGAGAAAGCTACGAGGATGTAAGGTCCTGGATGCGGTGAATCCAAACTCAACCATGGTGTCATGATTTGTCTATGTAAACCCTTACTAAATGCTGTTCCTAGTAAGCACTGCAAACCGCTTCTACCATCCCGTCTATCGTGCGACCTGTGAAATGTACCGTTACCACGTCTCCTGTCTATACCTCCCACTCTTCTCCAACGACGCTAGATATGCTTCCGCGCCCTCCCTCTCCATCTGCCCCTCACTCTGGAAAACTTCAATGAGCGCCTCACGCACCGCTTGGGGCATCTTGCCCGAGGCGCCGCAGATGTACACTATCCCACCGTGTTCCACGATCGCGGCATAGACGAGTGCGCGTTGCTGGCGAATGAGGTCTTGGACGTAGACTTTCTGTCGCTGGGGAGGAATTGATGTCAGTGTCAGAACCAATAACAATATCGGCAGACGTGATGGATGGGGAGGGGGGGGGGGGGTACAGGGAGAGTAAAACAAGGGGACAGATACCTGATCACGCGAAAATGCAGCGAAAACGTCCAACGGCACACCCACTTCTTTCAGAGCGGCCCATTCGTGTTTGAAGAAGTAATCTGCCTCTGCGTTTCTGCAGCCGAAAAAGAGTAGGTCATTTGCAGGGACTTTCTGCTCAGGAGAAGGGGAGACTGGTTCCTTACGCCACTGCATGCGCTGTTGGATGAGTGAGCGCATAGGGGCTACACCTGTCCCCGGGCCGATCATGACGACTGGCTTGTCGAGTTCCCTCCTGCTCACGCCCAGCCCTCCTTTCGACAGCGTGACGGTGAGTTTCTGCCCTGGCGTGAGCGAGGAGATGTACCGTGTACACACACCCTGTCTTATCTTCTTGATGACTGTTTTGTACTTTACAATCGCGATCAGTAGCTCGATCTTTGTGTTTCCTTCATTGCTCCCGTCGCTGTCTGCCTCGGGGTTCATCGCACTGGCAATGCTGAACTGCCGGCCTCGCAGCACGGGTATGATACTGCACACCCTTTGCCAGGGGATCTTCACACTCTCGAACTCTTGCAGCACTTCGAGGATACTACGCCGCGGGCGCGTTGTGTAGTCGTATAGCTCATCGATGTATTCCGGGTCCGTAAACTCTAACAGACGTGCACGGTGAAAGGGATCTGTTGTGTAGTGGGCGAGGTGGGCGAAGAAGGAGCGACGAGGGATGGAGAGTATGTCAAGGTGGTTTGTCAAGAGCTTTCGAAGTGTGATGGTAGTGTTTTGAGAGACGTTTGAGATTGGCAAGGTGGCAGTTAGGGAGGTGGAAGGTGAGGAGGGGACGAAACGGAGGGGCGTGTCGGCCTGGGACGTCCAGTCCATGATCGCAAGGAACTCGTCTACGTCGACAGGGAAGTTCTTTGGGTAGGTGGTGAGGACGTCGCCAGGGGCGTAGGGACGCGAGCCTGGAATATCGAGTTGCAGGTGGCGAACATCTTGCCAGTGAGTCGTGCGGGTTATCCTCTGGTTGCTTCTGATGGTTGCAGTGAGGCCACCCGGAATATCGAGAAGATCTTGGGGTGGAATATCAGAGGCATCTCCATTTGCAATGACCTTCGTATCGTTATCAAGTGGATTTGATGCCGTACTGTCTGCGAAGTCGAGTACCCATTTTGGGTCTAGTAAAACATCGTCCGGTATCGGATCTTGACCTTCTGGGAGTGGATACTCTTCGACGAGACGTTGGCGAAGAGCTGCAGACCATGAGAGGAAGGAGCCATCGATGCTTAAAGGAGTCAGATGAGATGTTGTCCTTTTGAGCAGGTCATAGCCTATGGAATCGAGATTTGACGGGTTTGAGAAGAGAAGGCTGTGAACAGAGTGGCGATGAGGGAATTGGACGAGGAGCTTCAACGAAAAAGGTTGAAGATGGAGCAACTAATATGAGAAAAACTAACATACCCCTCTGGATGCTGTTCGTCAGACTCGCCACGATCGCATACTGGTTGTGCTCCAAGCTGAATGAGACGATTGTAAAGTTTGCGGTGCGCCCAGTTGAACCTTTTCTATCAGAAGAAGATACACGATGCATTCCACCACGAACTCACTTGGGGTACGAAGTATCGCCAAGTCCAAAAGAGGCGAATCTCATCTGTTGCAGACATCCTGGCCGGAGTCGAGTGCTTCGAAGTGCCTTCCAAAACGCCTGACTGTTGGCTGGCAGCTCACCCTGGCCCGTGGTAGAGATTGAGATCAGAACGAGTTGGTGTTGCAGCAACTGCTTCTGCAAGACAGTCAACCACCTCTCTTAGTGCCATGGCCATTCAAGACATACAAGACCGATGGCGTTCAGCTCAGCAACTTGGGTATCGAATCGCAAGCGCTCAACGACCCTTCCCATCTCCTCGGCAACATCCTGGGCATTGCCTGTTTCGGAGCCATAGAGAACGAGCGCCCGGCGCGGTTGTTGTGTGCTTGGACTCGCCATGGCAGGCGCCTGTGCTCGTGCAGGTGAGTACAAACTGCAGCAAGGCTAGCCGAGAAGAATGGTGTCTGTGAGACGCCCCCAGCGTCGTTCCCAGTGGGTCTTCCGGCGTAAAGACCCGCTTGCCGCTTGACGTGTCCGCGTGCATCACGACTGCTGTGCGAGTGCTTCGCTAAAGGCGAGCATACACACGATGCGAGCACTGCACTCGAGTGTTGCACTGGAGCGCGCACGATGAGAATATGTCTGCTCTCGCGCGTTGGGTGCTGCACGGCCAGACGCCACTCCCCATCTCTCACGTCTCTCTCACCGCATAGGGCTGGTGCCTGCCAGATATGATCGCACTGACCGGGGCACTTTCCAAAAATCCGCCCACTACGCCCGTTGCGGCTAGCGCGGCCATTTTTGAAGGTGCCTCTACTCCCCGATCAACGCTCCTGAGCACTCACTCCCCATCAAGTCAACCCAGAGACGACCAACGCACCCATCAACCCACCCCCTCTCCAACTTCTCCGGGCTCGTAGCTACCCACTCCCACCCCCCTCGTCAACCAGTTCCACCTCCAGGCGGTTCATCTTCCACTCAACACCTGTTCACCGTCGACCTTCACCAGTCTACCCGGACCCAAGTTTCGTGTTCGTCAACCCCCAAACTTCAGCAAACATGTCCGCCCCCGTCGACAGTGTCACCGCCCAGATGGCCAACACCTCCCTTGACAACGCTCCTTCCACGGAGAACACCAGCGCGCAGCAGACCACGGCAGCCGATGACGAGGCCGTCCGTGCCAGCGCCGCTGAGGGCAGGCGACTTTATATTGGAAACCTCGCGTACGCGACCACCGAGGGGGAGTTGAAGGATTTCTTCAAGGACTACCTGGTGTGAGTGGGCCCTGGTGCTATGACGCATCCCTCGGTGCTAACACGTTGCACAGCGAGTCCACGACCATCCCCACCAACCCCCGCACCTCGCGCCCTGTTGGCTACGCCTTTGTTGCCCTGTCCACGCCCTCTGAGGCTGAGCGGGCCATCGCCGAGCTCAACGGCAAGGCCATCCTCGAGCGCAAGGTGTCCATCCAGCTTGCCCGCACTCCCGAGGCCCACACCGAGGGCACTGGCAGCGGTGCTGAGGGTGCCAACGGCTCTGAGAACCGCCGCCGTGGCTCCACCCGGGGCCGTGGTCGCGGTCGTGGCCGTGGCGGTCGCGGCGGCCGTGGTGGCCGTGCTGTAAGTAATGCTGCATAACGAGGTGTGCTGCGCCGGCTAATCATATTGGGTATAGGCTGAGGGCGCTGAGGGTGCCGAGCAGATCGAGCTCACCAACGAGTCCCCCGCGGACAGCACTCCCACAAATGTACCTGGCCAAACTGTCGGCTTGACCGAGACAACGAACGAAGCGCTTACATCCAAGAAGACATCCGCGCCCCGCGAGCGTGCTGAGCGCAAGCAGCGTGGTCCCCCTGAGGATGGCGTTCCGTCCAAGACCAAGGTCATGGTTGCGAACCTGCCCTACGACCTGAAGGAGGACAGGGTATGCCTGGCTAGATAAACCCCACTTTTGACACCGTACTGACCACACGCAGCTCCTTGAGATCTTCAAGGACTACTCGCCCACCCAGGCCAAGATTGCCCTCCGCCCTATCCCCCGCTTCATGGTCAAGAAGCTCCAGGCTCGCGGTGAGCCCCGCAAGGGCCGTGGCTTCGGTTTCGTCACACTCGGTTCCGAGGAGCTCCAGCAGAAGGCCTGCGAAGAGATGAACGGCAAGGAGATCGAGGGCCGCGAGATCGCTGTCAAGGTTGCGATCGACTCCCCCGGCAAGGAGGACGACCACACAGAGGCCCCTGCCGATGGCGAGGCCGCTGCCACTACTACCGATGCTGCTGCCCCCACCGAGTCCGCCGAGAAGCCAGCCGAGCCCGCTGCTGATGCCCCGACTGCCGCTTAGATAGCGGCCGCGGCTTAGACGCCTCCCCCACAGTGAGGCGCGTCGGACATCACACTGCCGTGAATTGCTTCAGGATGGCTGATGAGGAGTCGCAACTTGACTGTTACGTCTCCAACTACCAACGTTTGCTTTGCGCTGCGGAATTGTGTACCGACGGTTCTGGTCTACCGACATCTATCATGTTTTGCTAGACATCTAGTCTCCGGGTTTACTTTGTTCGTTCGAGTTAGCGGGCACGGAAAAGTGAATACGGAGTCTTTAAGGCCAGGGGCTATGGAGGACTTATCTATCACGGATTACGGAAAACTTGTCTTAGCTATATTGAGCTTTGAGAAATATGAATCATGGAATTTATGACATACACTGCACCAATCACAAGCTCGAGGGGGTGATTTGTGCATGCACAGCTGGTGACGACTTACATGGAAGCTAACATATCTTATCCGTCCGCGTAGGCACACTCGAAGAGTATTCTCTGCGTTGTTGACGAGATGAGGAGAAGTGAGCAGCACGGGTCAACATGTCTCAACACCAAGACTCCGGCAATCAAACATTCAACGTATCGTAGTATTCATAAAAGTCTCACCTTCCTTCTCAAAATCCAACTCCAGCCTCCACTCCTTCGCCCCACCCGCTTCATCCTCGCTCTCGCTGTCACTCTTACTCCCATCGCCGTAATAAGCGGTATACACAGTACTAGTTTCCTTCTCCATATCCTTCCCATCGTCTGTCCACTCCGGCAACGAGGCGACATACCCAGACCCCTTAACCGAGCAGCCAGCGAAGACTTGTCGGAAAAGGGGATTGAGACTCGGCAGCGAGGCGGCGAGAATGCCCATGTCGACTTCGATTTGCGACCACACGGGGACCCAGGCCCACGTCCTAGATAGCATAGCGTGTAAGTGGTGGGGTTGGATGAGAGTGGGAAGGAAGGGGATGTACCAGGTAGTATCTGCTTCTTGCCACGATACACCGGCGGATAGCGGGCTGCCTGACATGACGATCTCGCAGAGACGCATGGTGGATGCTATGACGGGGACTAGACCGATAGAGAATATGAGGGCGAGGGCGGCTGCAGAGTTTAGTTGGCTGCTGAGCGAAATATATTGTAGAATGCATTTGGGGGACCGTACTTCGTTGTCGATTGTTGAATGCAAGCAAGGGGAGTAGAGGTAGAGGAAAGAGTAGCAAGACAATGTCTGTTGCGATGTTGATAGCAGCCGAGGACCGCATGAACGCTGCGCCGCTGATACACGAGTTTGGTAAGGTTTCGATGTTCCAGGTGTAGGAGATGGGTGTGCATGCGAAGAATTGTGCCTGGTATTGTCATGAGTTGCTGGGTCTGTGGAGAAGATGAACGGCTGGTTAGGTACCAAGAACACAGCGAGGGTGAATGCGGTGATCAGACTGGCTGTCATCCATACTGCGCGAGATTGTACGGTCCAGGGGAGTCCTTGTTTCCCTGATCCGATGCGGTGGTAGAGTGCCAGGATGCTCATTTTTACTGTCCTGCAGGTGAGGTTAGTATGTCTTCCTTCAGTGAAGAAAGAGTGTGTATACCAATTCCCGACGAAATATAGAAGCATATTAATCCAGCTATACTACCAAAAGTCAGTAGGATGGCCAGAGGTTACATGCAAACGCATTCACCATCAACATCCTCTCCATTTGCTCAACATGTAATTCGTTGGCATGGCGCCCGCGCCCATTCTCGACTTGAAAAAGTATTGTCACTGTTTGTGCAGCGCCGAGGATCTTTGGTGTCATTAGTTCCACTGCATTACTCAGTATGAGCATGACTTACCTACGATGGCAACGGCGATGAATATGTCATCAAGCCCAAATCTCTTGACAATAAACCCACGGGTGAAAAGGCTACCTACGGTAAGTAATTGCAAAGGAGAAATGTGACCCTCGACATACCGAAGCGCAACAACAGCCAGGGCAACCGTGTACATTCCCAAACTCACACGGTTTATCAACGGTCCTCGGTCGTCTCCAGGCGCTGCATCGATGATATGTCCCATCTATTCTCGAAACCCCAAAGATCCCAACCCTGACGATAGAGCCCTTGCACTCTAATACTCTGGTCCACAGAGACGGACCGACGACGTGAAGTATGATAAAAATGACAAAAGGTAATAAGCGAAATCAGTTAATGGCGCGCAATGCTTCAATATAACACGACGCTCATGTCACGTAGCCCCGCCTCGGCATAATAAAGCGACCGCTGAAACCCGTCTTTTGGAATAATTCAAGACAAAAGGAGATACCGAGGCGACGCGCGGATGAGAGTCGACATCGGATTTCTGACGGAAACATGGTGCGGCGCATCTTGTTTTACGCGACTTTCCGAAACCCGACATCCTGGAATGGCAAACGGATGCCCAAGGCTTTCAGATTCGGTTTGCAGATGTACTGGAACGCATGTTCATCGACAGGGGTGGTTGCATTGCGCATCGGTCGCTCGTGTGTTCCCGTAAACACAGGTTCCGGAACAACGTCTGAGCGAGTGAGTTTGTGAGACAGGCACGGCAGTTTGGAGACAAAATTCCGACAGATTGAATGAGATCTGAGGGCTAGTGTCGTGTCCAAGTCTGGTCGCTGTCATCGATCTGTGCGATCAGTCGGGAGATGTCATAGCCGTGGTTTTGTAACTGCGGCAGTTGAGTATGTCAATCAGGCACACCACGTGGTAAAAGAGGCACATATAGTTTGAACAATTCGTTTCCGTTGCCTATCTGACTCAAGTGTCGAAACTTCGCTATCTAGGTATCATGGTTGACTCTATGTACGGGTTCATGACTATCACAATGTGTCAGTGAGTGAACCCAAAGAGTGCTTTGAAACAGTACAAAAGCAATACATGCACTCGCTCACAGACGAGGCCTGCTCGAAACACTCGACGATCCACTCACCGACTTGGCCTTGAGATCGTATCGGTCGTTGCTCATGACCTTGTCCCAAGCGGCCACGAAGTCCTTCACAAACTTGTCTGAGTTATCAGGCGTTGCGTAGAATTCCGCAATAGCGCGAAGCTCAGGGTGTGCGCCGTAGATGAGATCGTGGCGAGTAGCAGTCCACTTCTGGCTGCTCTTACGGTTGACGCTCTCGTATAGTTCTGGTGGGTTGCTGGAGTCAGCACCTGTCCAGGAGGTGTTGACGTCGAGAAGATTGACAAAGAAGTCGTTAGTAAGCTGGCCAGGACGCTTTGTGAGAATACCGTTGGATGAGCCATCCCAGTTGAGGCCCAATGCACGCGCGCCACCGACAAGGACAACCAGCTCAGGGGCGGTGAGGTTGAGGAGATGAGCCTTGTCAACATCCAACTGCTCGGTGCGAACACGCTCCGTACCCTTGCCGTAGTTGCGGATGGGATCAGAGACGGGCTCGAGGTGCTCGAATGACTGAGCATCGGTCTGCTCGTCAGTCGCGTCAGTGCGACCGGGTGTGAACGGAACGGAAACACCTGCAGCCTTCTCGAGTGCGGCAGCACCAGCCAGGACAATCAAATCCGCGAGAGAGATCTTCTTGCCAGAGCCGTTGAACTTCGATTGCACACCCTCGAGGGCCTTGAGGACCTCGGCAAGCTCCTTGGGGTTGTTGACCTCCCAGTCCTTCTGGGGAGCGAGGCGGATACGGGCACCGTTGGCACCACCACGCTTGTCACTTCCGCGGTAGGAGGCAGCGGATGCCCAGGCAGTGCGAATAAGCTTGGAAGGCTCGATACCAGCGTCGAGAACCTCCTTCTTCAGGGAGGAGATCTCAGACTCGCCAACAAGGTCGTGGTCGACTTCGGGGACAGGGTCTTCCCAGATGAGAACCTCCTTGGGGATCTCAGGGCCAACCCACCTGGTTCGTGGACCCATATCACGGTGGAGAAGCTTGAACCAGGCACGGATGAAAGCGTCGTTGAGCTCCTCAGGGTGGTCCACCCATCGGCGGGTGATCTTCTCGAAGCCGGGATCCATGCGCAATGCCAGATCGGTGGTCAACATCCTAGGCTTGTGCTTCTTGTTGGAGTCGTACGCATCGGGGACGATAGCGTCGGCGTCCTTTGCAACCCACTGGTTGGCGCCAGCAGGGCTCTTCTCCAGCTCCCACTCGAACTTGTAGAGGTACTCAAGGTACTTGTTGCTCCACTTGGTGGGGGTACCGGTCCAGATGACTTCCAGACCACTGGTGATTGTGTCTGGGCCCTTGCCACTGCCGTGCTTGTTCTTCCAGCCGAAGCCCTGGTCTGAGATGTCGGCGCCGTTGGGGTCTGGCCCTGTGTTCTCGGAGGGAGCAGCACCGTGCGTCTTTCCAATGGTATGGCCACCGACGATAAGGGCAGCAGTCTCCTCGTCGCTCATGGCCATGCGGCTGAAAGTCGTGCGGATGTCATGTGCGGCAGCAACAGGGTCAGGGACACCGTCGGGACCTAGGAGAGTCAGCTTCTGGTAGAGTTCAGTACCGCTCCAAGGAGCACCTACCCTCGGGGTTCACGTAGATGAGACCCATGTGTGCAGCAGCCAATGGCTTCTCGAGTTCGCGTGCTGTGTGGATGTCCTTGTGGTCCTTCTTGTGCTGGTCGCCATCGACAACGCCCTGTCCCTCGACGCCCTTGCTGCCGTCCTTGTAACGGACGTCGTTGCCCAGCCACTCGGTCTCGCCACCCCAGTAGACAGACTCGTCAGACTGGAAGGTATCGGCACGTCCACCGGAGAAGCCAAAGGTTGGGCAGCCCACGGACTCGAGGGCTACGTTGCCGGTGAGGAGCATGAGGTCGGCCCACGAGATCTTGTTGCCATACTTCTGCTTGATGGGCCAGAGGAGGCGACGGGCCTTGTCGAGGGACACGTTATCTGGCCAGGCGTTGAGAGGGGCAAAACGCTGCTGGCCATCACCACCGCCACCACGGCCGTCAGAGACACGGTAGGTTCCTGCCGAGTGCCATGCCATTCGGATACTGCAAGCAACGTCAGCACGTCATTCCTCACTGCATTGACGACTTGCTACTCACAAGAGACCGCCGTAGTGACCGAAGTCGGCGGGCCACCACTCCTGCGAGTCGGTCATCAGGGCATTGAGATCCTTCTTCAATGCATCGTAGTCGAGCTTCTTGAATTCCTCGGCGTAGTTGAATTCTGCGCCTAGAGGGTTCTGCCTTGGGTCATGTTGGCGCAGGATGTTGATCCTGAGCTCGTTTGGCCACCAGTCGATGTTCTTGGTGCCACCGCCTGCGACGTTGGCCGTCTTCATGGGACACTCGCCTTTGGACATGATTGCTGTAGTTGAGTGAGATGTGTGTAGGAGACGTTGAGAGAACAAGCTGCGATCACGACCGTCTGGAGCAGCGTTGATATAAGTAGTGGGGCAATCAATTCATAAGCACGGTTGTCTGGAATGCCACTGGCTCTTGCCCCTCCCGCCACCCCGCTCCGCATAATTTAGCTTGTTGGCGGCATCGATCACGTCTGCCCTGCACTCACTCCACTTGACACCCTGATGGCTGACAACACTCCAAGACGAATGGACTCACTTTTCGGGGGTTATGCGCCAATCGCAACTACATTCCATGTCTGGCTTTCGATTTCCTCGTGGATGGCAGTCTTCATCTCGCAGAGCTATGAACGGTATCCTCCGGCCGATCAAGCTACAGACAAATCAGAGCCAACGGATTGATGTTTCACGTCATCAGAGCTACCGAAGCCGAAGCCGATAGATACCAAAGGAAAATGGCAAAGACAGCTAGCTTTGGTTTATTTCTGCGCTTTACAAACGCTCATCATGCTTTGCAAGCTGTCGTGGCCAGACACCGATCTGCAGAGGCAGCAATTCGTGCCGCACGTGCTGAGCAGCCTCGCCTCGCCTGGCATCTAGAGCCTCCATATGTCGTCACCTGCCAACCCCACATTCGTCTCTTCCCCGCACTAACGACCGAAGGAACCGTGATGCTTCACTTGATCACGGCTCCTCGTTTATGTAGCGATTCAGCAGCGATCAAGCTCTAGAAGACGATTCAGAAGTGCTGACTCAAGTTTATGAACATTTGCAAGGGAAGTTTGCGGGGATGAGGAGTTACGACTGCCGGTTGTTACACACATATGTGCTACTCATCAACATTGGTGCATCACTTAGAACTAGCCTCTTCTTATAAGGAGGGGTAGATGTAGGTAAAGGGCAGCATCTCCCGCTATTCTCGGCAGTCATCTCACCTCGTACTTTCCTCTTTATCATCTTTCCGTTCCTTAACATGGCGGACGACAAAGTTCAAACGTTCGACATCCCTAAGACGTGCAAGGCAGGCGTCGTGGTCAATGAGGGGCCGGATTTCCACGTCGAGGTTCAAGATGTCCCGGTTCCTGAGATTGGTAACCAAACTCTACGCACTCATTGAGCTGCCTTAATTTACGTGCTGGGCAGGATCAACCGATGTCCTAATAAAACTCAATGCGACCGGCATCTGCCACAGCGATATCCACTTCATGTTGAACGATTGGGCGCTACCCAAGATGTCGGTGTTTGGTACCAAGTGCGCAGGGCACGAAGGCGCAGGAGTCATCGTCAAGGTTGGCGACGCGGTCAAGACACTGAAGCCAGGCATGCGGGCTGGGTTCAAGGTAAACTCCCGGCCAGCCTCTTGATGAACAGTTCAATCGCCAGGACACAATCGCTACAGAAGCTGATGTCGTCTCAGCCCGTTCAAGATACATGCGGCGCATGTGAACTCTGCCGAGGCGGTCTAGAATGCTAGTAAAGCTTCCTACCTGAACATGCACAAGTCTACTTATTGACCTGTTTAGCTGTGCAAAGGCTGTAACTACTGGTTTGATGGTCGACGGATCGTACAAGCAGTACGTCGTCTCTCCTGAGAGGTACACGACTCTTATTCCGGATGGAGTGCACGATTTTGTTGCAGGGCCCATCATGTGCGCTGCGTCAACGATCTACACCTCAATCAAGGAGTCTGGACTACGACCTGGCGACTGGGCGGTCTTTCCAGGAGCGGGTGGTGGCGTAGGACTGCAGGGCGTTCAGCTCGCAAAGGTAAATTGACGCTTTTTGCCGTATGGGCTCTCATCTAACAAGCCGCCAGGCCATGGGCCTCCGCGCTGTAGCTGTCGACACCGGTGAAAGTAAGAGGAAGCTCTGCATCGAAACAGGTGGTGCAGAAGAATTCATCGATTTCAAGAAAGTCGACAACGTTGCTGAGGAGATTGCTCGGATTTGCGACGGCATCGGTGCACACGGCGTCTTCGTTACCGCCGTACAGTCATATCCATCTGCTCTGTCGTACCTCGGCGGGCGTGTCGGCGGAAAGGTGATGTGCATTGGCTTGCCGCCAGCCGGTACGCTGACCATGACTGTCGACCCGAGCATGATGTGCTTTAGGAAGCAGAGCGTGCGGGGCACGCTTGTGAGTAGTATGGCAGACGTGGACAAGACCTTGGAGTTTGCAAAGAGAGGCTTGTTGAAGCCTATCTACACGGTCTATCCACTGAGCCAATTTAACGAAGCTGTGCAGAAGCTTAGGAGAGGTAGTTTTTATCCTGTCAATATAAGGTTTTTATACTAACGTTGATTTAGGTGAGATCGCGGGAAGGGCGGTTATCGACTTCAATCAGGAGTAGGCACTCAAAAGGCAGTAGAAGCTAGCGGTTGTGTAATTCATACTTCGAAGATGATTATTGAAATAAAATTATATTTCCTCTTTGCTGTGTGAAATACGATGAGAATGCCAATAGAGTGCTTCCCGATTCCGCGCACAGACCTAACCCTCAGCCCTATGCATGTGAATGCGACCAGGGAGCTCCACCTTCTTTGACGCCTCACGACCCGATTATCTGGAGAATGCGCTCGAGTCTGCGCAGGAGTACACTTCCAGGGGATGTCCAGCTCGTCATCAAGCCAGTCCTCACGTGGACCGGCTGAAGCATCGTCTAGTCGCATATCGAACGGGAAGCAGCCCGCCGTCGAGGACGACTACAGCGATGAGGATGCCCTGCTGGCCGACGATCCACTGGGACGCAATCTCCCCGAGCAGTACGCGCAATGCAATTCCGACCCCAAGCTACCGTGCTAATACACATACCGTAGGATCTCCTTCAAGCGCAAACAGAATGCCACGTCCTCTTCCTTCGGTCTCCCGCGATTCCTCTCCAGCCCCCGCGACTCTCCGCTCCCGCGAACCCCGCAGTCCCGGATTCAGCAGCTCCGTAACAGTCCCCGCGGAAATGGCTCCACAGAGCTCATACTCAAGTACCTGAACACCCCTGGCACCGCGGGCGAACAGCTGCAAGACACCAAAGACGCGACTGGGCTGGATTGGTATGTCGAAGGCCCCGGGCGGCGAGTCGGCTATGACGACCTCACGGCGATAGACTGGATTTTCGAGTATGCGAAAGAACGGCAGCGGCTGAAATATCTCTACGCCAGCGCGACGGGGATACTGGGGCATCTGAAGCAGCTGGCTGATGCGAGCCAGGTCTGGATTATCCTGGTGGCTGCGGGTATTCTGAGTGGAGGAATTGCGGCATTCATCGATATTGCGAGTGACTGGCTCGCCGACCTGAAGACGGGGCATTGCAGCAACGTTGATGGCGATGGGCGATTCTACCTGAACAAGGGATTTTGCTGTTGGGGGTATACGGAGAACTCTGAGTGTCACGATTGGCATCCGTGGGGGGATGCATTGGGGATACATTCTGAAGCTGGGAGCTGGATCGTGGAGTACATATTCTTTGTCATGTTCTCGGTGAGTGGGGCTCTAGAGGGGGAGAAGATGGCCGTGCTAATGAAGAATAGATACTGTTTGCTGCGTGTGCGAGTCTTTTGGTTAGCAGCTTCTCACCGTACGCGAGACAGAGCGGTATCCCCGAGATCAAGACGGTTTTGGGAGGATTCGTGATACGGCATTTCTTGGGTGGCTGGACGTTGGTTACGAAGACACTTGGCCTGGTATGACCATTAGCAGCTATTCTGGTTGACCTCCTAACGCTCATAGTGCCTCGCAGTCGCGTCAGGGCTCTGGCTTGGGAAAGAAGGCCCGTTGGTGCATGTGGCGTGTTGTTCAGCGAACCTGTTCATGAAGCTGTTCGGTAACGTCAACGGAAATGAAGGTCAGTCTACCCCCTCGCTCGGCGTGCAACTCTCTCCTGACGGCTTTGTAGCAAGGAAACGAGAAGTCCTCTCAGCAGCAGCGGCAGCAGGTATCTCAGTCGCTTTCGGGGCACCCGTCGGAGGTGTGCTCTTCAGCCTCGAGCAGCTATCCTACTACTTCCCAGACAAAACCATGTGGAGCAGCTTTGTATGTGCCATGGTCGCAGCAGTCACATTGCAAGTGTCTAATCCCTTCCGCACTGGCAAGCTGGTCTTGTACCAGGTTACCTACCACAGCGGATGGCATGATTTCGAACTGGTGCCGTTCGTCCTGCTAGGCATTCTAGGAGGCTTGTTCGGAGGTTTGTTCATCAACCTCAACATGAGCGTTGCAGAATGGCGGAAGAACCGCACGTACTTGAAAGGGCCAGTGACTGAGGTGGTTCTGGTGGCATTCGTCACAGCAGTTGTCAACTATCCCATCAAGTTCATGCGAGCCCAAACCTCCGAACTGGTGTATATCCTTTTTGCTGAGTGCGCAGACCTCTCCGAAGACACCCTCGGGCTCTGTAAATCAGGGAAAGCAAACACAGGCGTCATTGCTCTGCTCCTGGTCTCTGCAGGCCTGGGCGTCATCCTCGCAAGCTTGACCTTTGGCCTCACGATCCCCGCCGGTATCATCCTCCCCTCGCTGGCAATAGGAGGTCTCTACGGCCGCGCTGTCGGACTCAGCGTCGAAGTCTTCCAGCAAGCACTACCATCCCTCTTCATCTTCGGGTCCTGCGAACCAGACGTGCCCTGCGTAACGCCAGGGACGTATGCCATTGTGGGCGCTGCGTCCGCCCTAGCAGGCACAACACGAATGACCGTCTCCATCGTCGTCATCATGTTCGAGCTCACCGGCGCGCTCACATACGTCCTTCCCATCATGATCGCGGTCATGATCAGCAAATGGATCGGCGACGCCATTTCCCCGCGCGGCATCTACGAATCCTGGATCCACTTCAAAGGCTACCCTTTCCTCGACAACCGCGACGACAACGGGTCCTCGATCCCCGACGTCTCCGCCGCACATGTCATGACGCGCATCGAGGATCTGACGGCCATTACAGCAACAGGCCACACGATCGCGTCGCTGCGCCACCTCCTCTCCGAGCACCGCTTCCGTGGCTTCCCCGTCATAGACAACTCCCGCGACGCCCTCCTCCTGGGCTACATCTCCCGCACTGAACTCACGTACGCGCTGCAGTCTGCTCTCGCGCCCTCGCGCGGCTTGCTAGAAGACACAGAAGCGTACTTCTCCCACCAGCCCCTCAGCGACCCAACCACAAGTCTCGATCTGAGGCCGTGGATGGATCAAACGCCCATCACGCTGAATGCTAAGGCGTCGTTCCAGCTCACAGTCAGCATGTTCCAGAGGCTGGGGCTGCGATATGTGCTTTTTACTGAGCGGGGCATGCTCAGGGGTTTGCTGACGAAGAAGGATGTTTGGTATGTCATGAACGGGATGGAGGAGGAGCGGGAGGAGGGGGGTGCGGGGGTCGGCGTTGGCCGTGGAGGGCTGAGAGAGGAGACGGACGGTGTTGAGGATGAGAGGGGGTTATTGGGTACGGAAGATGACGAGGACGAGGACAGTTTTCTTGGGGATGGGAGGGAGAGGGGAGGGTAGTTGGATGCCTAGTAACCATCAACCAATACAACAACATTCAGGTAAGTCACATTTCCACATCGACAAGAACAGTGTACAAGATCAATCTTCGTTTCACCACTATGACGACATACCCCAGCACCTTCCATTCCCACAATGCACGAACACACTCACACTCAGCCCGTCGACCCCGCCAATGCCGTCAAATCTACACAGCGTCAGTACATTTTCCGCAAAGCAACATGCACAAGAGCAACGTGTGAGAGTATATCAGACATCCAAGGAAGGTGTTGCAACGCTCATATGATCCATCGGTCGTAGGTTCGGTTGATGGTCGCGTGGAAACTGCGAACGTAGGAATGTTTCATCATGAAACTGGGTGTGGGAGGTTGGACTGACTTACGGGCTGTGTGGAGTGGATGGAGAGACGCTGGTGCGATGGAATGGTTAGTAACTGATCAAGTGGTGAGATCTCGCGCGGGCATAATGTGAGTGCCACAGAGCTTGAGTGATGCTGGGTTGAGAGAGGTGAGGATGAGGGGAGGAAGCTCGATCGAAGGCCTTTTAAACTTTATAGTGGGTCCAGGCAGCAGTTACGCTAGCCCTTCCCGGAGTAAGTTTGCCGCGATATACCCGCCTACAATTCGACGACAATCTTGCCAAAGCTCACACCCTTCTTCTGCGCGTCGACACCCTTCTGTACCGCGTCAAGACCGCCCTTGATCACAATGGCTTCCGGCAGGGCCTTGAGTGTGCCCTTCTCCAACGCTTCTGGCACCCACTTCGCCCAGACAGCCTCGCCAATGTACCGATCGTCCAGAGCGACGCTTGGGGCGAACACGTTCGTGCCCTCGATGCCCTCTGGAAGGCCCTTAGCTCCTGGCATGACTGTTCCATAGCGTCCGCCCAACTTCTTGAACACAGGTGCCCAGGCTGCTGCAGCGTCGGATGTACCAATGCAATCGCAGACACCAGCGAACTCTGTGCCTTCAAGCGCCTTGATGATGTCGTCTGCGACGGTGGAAGACTTGTAGTCGAACGCCGCGGTAGCGCCCATGCTCTTCAGCTTCTCGAGATTGTGACTGCTTGCAATGCTGACGACTTTCACGCCTGCGCCGACGGCTAGCTGAATCGCTGCCGCGCCAACGCTGCTTGAGCCGCCCCATACCAGAACTGATTTTCCAGTCGACGGTGGGTTGGCCTCAGCGCTTGTTGGCAGCGGTAGGGCTAGAGTCTCCTTCTTGAAGAGACAGGCTGCTGCGGTGGAGATTGCGAGGGGCAGCACGGTGGCTGCGGTGTACGAGAGGTCGGACGGGATCTTCGAGACGACCAAGGCCTTGAGGGCTGTGTAGAGCTGGAAGCCGCCGTGTGTTGGGTCGTTGGTAACGAGGGAGAAAGCATGTCTAGAGACGTGTGATCAGTACCACCAATGGGTCTCCACAGACGATGGATGACTTACCCGAGCACTCGGTCGCCCTTCTTGAACTGCGTTACACCTTCTCCGACCTCGATTACCTCGCCTGCTACATCCTCGCCCAGGACATTCGGGTACTTCTGCAGGAACATGCCTGTTTCAATCAGTTATGTTGCACCTCTCACACGGATGGTTGACGCGCTACATACCAGAATCCTGGATCTTCCCTACTCAAGTCAGCAAACTCCATCGACAAGAGGAACTTTACAGTACGCACAATCCACAGGGTTAACAGCAACAGCATGGTTCTTCACCACGACCTCGCCCTTCCCCGCAGTCGGCATAGCAGCCTCCTTGACCTGGAGCGGGTTGCTCTTGGCCTCTGTGATCCACGCAGCTTGGTTCGACATGATGGATGATTGGTGAAATTAATTGGTATTGGAATAGTTTCTCAAGCAAGAGACTGAGCTCCCTTAAAACAGCTCTCATAGCTCTCGAGAATATTCCAATGCTGATTGGTAAGCTCCACTCCATCAAACCCCCACCCCGCTTCCGAGGCGAGCCCGTGACTTTGCTTATGCTGCATACCAGTACGATGACGTTCTCTTGGCTTCAAGCTTGCGCCATACCATGCGGTTCGGCCCGTCAGCCAATTGGAAGCAACACAGTCATAATGGCTCTCGGTTAGTCGATATACCACGAACAGGTGCCGGCTACATAGCCATCATCTACAGATCAGCCCTCGACGCTCGATGAGACGAGATTGTCGTGCTTGAGCCGAAACCCGTTCAGACACCCGCGTGACTTGACACGAGCGACAGCCTGCTTGTAAAGCCCTTTAGTTCGTTCGACGCTCCATCGCTGGTCAAGTCCTCGTATCCAACCAAGTCACCAACGAGTACGGTTCACATGGTCTATGGGGTAATCAACGACCTCTCCAACGTCTGTATGTCTAAGCTCTACTCGATGCTGGGGTACAACAAGGTCAGCCACCGGGTTACGTCTATGCTCCATTTAGACGCATTTTCGAGGAGTATCAACTAGAGAGAAATCGCCTCAAGCAGGAGTGAGACGTTTGGGATGATCATCAAACGCGTGTCGCGGCATTCGAAGCCGACACCGAGAAGATGGCGCCCTTTCAGAACGAGTCTCGCACGTAGATGATAGAGAGATATAGCTCAACAAGGTCAAAAGTTATATGGACTGACTACATGGCAGATCACACTACACTGATGACCACACTACAATGATGAGGTTAAATGCCTACCCACTAGATGTGTAGCAGCAACAAGTGTGCTTTAGAGTCATTCATTTCGAGGACGTTGATATCATTACATACATTGACCTCCAGTCAAGCAGTTTCGTGTCATGTACATCCAAGCCAAGTCATCTAGTCATCGTTGTCCCAGTTGCCCTGCTGCGCCTTCCCAGGCATCTTTGGGCCGCCCGCCTGTCTCGCTACGATGATCTGGTCAACGCTCAAGACGGTCCTCGCAGCCTCGGTGGCCAGCTTGATGGCCCAGCTCTTGCTGACCCAGAGGTCGAGAATACCCTCCTCCTTGGCGTCGAGAGTGCCCGTACCGTCTTCGTTCTCGATATCAACACCGACAGTCCACTCGTCGTCCTTTCGGCCCTTCTGTGCGGCGTGCGCAACGTATAGTCGTGCAAGCACCTCCGTAGCGTCGAGACCGGCGGACTCGGCGAGCGTTCGTGGAATGACCTCGAAGGCTTCGGCGAATTTGCGGATCGAGTACTGGGCGAGGCCGGATGTGCGGTCTGCGATGGCCTTGATCCGTTCAATGAGCTGCATCTCGGTGGCGCCGGCTCCGGGTACTAATCGTGCATCGCGGGTGATGGCCTTGACAACATTGACGCCATCGTCGATCGCTCGCTCTACGTCGTCGAGGTGGTTCTGAGTAGCGCCCCGGAGAACGAGGGTTGCTGTTCGTGTCTGCTCGTTTTCTTGCCTGAATACTGTGACACGGTCGCCGCCAATCTCCATGGTCTCCACAATATCAATGGTACCCATCTCGTCGGGCATGGGCGCTCCGAGACGAGCAAGCGGTGTGGCGCCGACGACGCGGCATAACCGGCGGAGTTCGAACTTGGAGAGGACCTTGATGACGAGGATGTTGTAGCGGTTGAGGTAGTGTTGTGCCAGTTCGCCGATGGTTGATCCAGCAACAACAACGCGCATGCCAGAGTCGTGGAGCTCCTTGACGAGCTGCTCCACTTGCTGCTCCTCGCCCTTTGTGAAGTCCATCATCTCCTTTGCGTTGTGTAGCAGCACTGTGCCCTTGGTCTCGGTTTGTGAGATGTCCACTGGACACGAGAAGACTCCGACCTTGGCCTTGCTGGCCTTCTTGATAGTGCCCTCTGGTTGTCTTGCGAAGACCATGCCCTTGACGACCTTGCTCTGCTCCAAGCTGCCACCCATGATCTTGACAACCCGGACGTTGTCGACGTTGAAGTTGACGGGGTTCTTGGGGAGCACGGCGAGGACGGCCTCGGCGACGAGGTCAGCGAGGAAATCTTCACTGCCAGACTGCTTGGCTGCAACGACGGTGCGGATTGCTTTGCTGAGCTCCTTCTGGGAGCGGATATCTTCGACCTTGTCGCATACCAGCTCTAGACCAGAGTTAGCCCCGCTCACAGACCAGTTTCTTCGAGCACAACATACCCTCCAGAGTCTGCATCGCCGCAGTCAGTGCCTTCTCGTAGCCCAACACGATGTCGCTTGTCTTGAGGCCCATCCGTATCAGCTCCTCGGCTTTCTTCAGCAGCTCGCCAGCCAGAACGATAACCAGGTTTGTCGCATCGCCCATCTCCGCCTCTTGTTGTTGGCATGCCATGACAATCAGCTTCGCCGCGGGGTGCACGACCTCGAGCTCCCGCAGTATCGTCGCCGCATCTGAGGTGAGGATCATCTTCTGCAGGTGGTTTATGACGATCTTGTTGCGGCCGTAGGGCCCAAGGGAAGTCTGGACTGTCTGGGCGATCGTCCGGCAGGCATCGATGTTGCGAATGACTGCTCCATCTTCGGCGTCGTAGCTGTTGTGGGGTGATTAGCTGTGTGCACAGGCTCGATTTCTGAGGCGGGTGAGTTACTTCTGGTAGCCCTGCTTGAACAGGCCGGCGTTGGGGGCGTTGGGTATGGAAAGCGACATTTTGTGGGTGTGTGAGGGGTATCTAGGGTCGGTGTTGTGCCTGCGAGCTCAATCGCGGGCGCGTCTAAAGTTTCACATTGCCAAGACGACGTCGGCGAAAGATATCACCGACGAGGAAGATGCATGCAAACATCACTTGGAGACGTGATGTGTAGGTGCTTGTAACGTGTGGGTTCTATGCGGCGTGTTTACAGAGGAGCATATGGTTGTTTCTCTCACTATTGAACAGCACAGCGAGAGAAGGCTCTGCACATGCAATCACAACACCCAAATCGACATGAAGACGGGCTGGACTCTCTACCCACGGCGACGACAACGAATACGGAGAGATCGCGATATGCACAACTGAGATGGTACACTGTCAAGCTCAGACAACGCAACACTCGCAGTCACTCTGCAAAAGCCCACGAGACACACCAAAACCACAGACACACGTGCACATGAATGTGAGCAAAATCTATCTAGCTGTACACCTTGGAATAGTTTTGAAGTTACCGCTAGCGAAAAAGACTGCTCAATTCCTCTGGGCACCGTTAAATGACCACACTCTCATGACAGTGCGAGAAGTCTGGGGATAAGGATAGGTGCCGGTATGAAGATGAAGAAAAGAAAAGCGTCGAGGCGCGATGCGCAGAGTTTTGGGGGGTATGTATCGCTTAGTCACGGCCAGGCTAGGCCCAATGCACCTCCGCCCCGAACTTTTTCGACGGCGATGGGGCACACGACGCTTGTATACGTAGTGACCGTACCGTGACCGTGACTGTGAGGGAGACATGAACGCGGGACAGCAGACGACGAGGCGGTTGGCCGCGAGAGCGGGTGAGTGTTGGGAATACTTCCAATGGCGCGGAATGAACGAACGAACGAGGTGCTGATGCGAGGGGCACAGGTCAATCCATATGCCGCTCATGTAGAGACTCCATCTCCCGCAACACGTATGCCACTGCTGCCGCCGCAGCCGTCCAGTCGTCAGACCAGCACATCCCCCCCGTTGCCCAGACGTCTCCGCAGCCCTCCTACGCCGTCAACGCGGGCGTCGTCCTCTCCCGCCCGCCGCAATTAACGCGCGACCTGCACCCTTTCGAGTCGGCCTACTTCCTCTACCAACGCCGTCTGAACGAGCGCCTCGCCCTGCCCTTCACACGCTATTTCTACTTCAAGAAGCGCACCCCCGCAGATCTAGAATGGAAGCGCAAGATGAAGCAGCGGCTGACGCCCGCCCGCGACATCGGACGGTACAAGGGCTACGGCGACGAGGCGTGGAACGACGAGATCCTCACGGGAGCACAGGAGAGCAACTTCGAATGGCAGGTTGAGCGCTTGCTTGAGGATGCCGAGACAACCGGCGCAGATGCTCAGGAAACAGCCACCACGGCCGCGAGCAAGAAGGTCGACCACGAGCCCGTCGACAGGCCCATGCCGAGGGTCACAGAGGCAGATCTGCAGAACGATACGAAGAGCTTGAACCGCGCGCTGCAGAGGACGCTGTACCTGCTAGTCAAGGACAAGGAGGGCAACTGGCAGTTTCCGCAGGACAGGCTGGACGAGGAGAATCTGCATGGGGTGAGTTTGTCCACGTTCGTGCAAGAAATGGCTGTTAATGTTGTTATAGGCAGCGCAACGCATCCTCTCCCATTCCGGCGGCATCAACATGAACACCTGGCTCGTCGGCCACGTCCCCATCGGCCAATACCAGCTCGAGTACCCCGAGGCGGAAACAAAGCCCACAGGCCTCACCGAGTACGGCGCCAAGACCTTCTTCCTGAAAGCGCGCATCATGGCAGGGCAGATCAACCTGGAGGAGAACAAGCTCGGTCTGCAGGACTACAAGTGGCTGGCGAAAGAGGAGCTGAAGGACGAGGTCGAGCCCAGGTACTGGTCGTCGATCAAGAACATGCTAGCGGAGCGGTAACGCAAGGCATTTGATAACATCACATAGAAACGACCAACCTTCATGTAGAAATATGTACACTATCTGAGTGACAGACTCTTCACGGAAGACGAAATCCATTTCCAGCGCCGTCATGCTCCACTTTTCCTTTTTACTATTCGCTCGCTCAATCACCCGCCAAACCCCACCCGCTCACTGACCTGCTCCACACGGTTCACTACGCGATCCAGCAAACTAACCATCTCGTCGCTTACAAACCCCGGCCCGTCCCTCTGGATGAAATGCCCACAGCCCACAGCTACAATCGGGCCAATAGCTCGTCCCTCGTCCGTGATGCGCACGAGGCCTTCGTTGTAGACGCGCCAAGCAGGATTCGCGTACGTCATTGTGAGGGTCCTAGGGATACGGAGGGCGGACGTATCTTGATTGACAAGTCAGCTAGAATGCTAATAGAAACTTCCAGGAAAAAGAGAACGACGTACAAGACTGCTCAGCAAACGTGGCCCAATCGTGGCCCACGACAGTCAGATAGGGGCCCTCTCCCAGATAGCCTTCCAGTCTCGGGACGTCGTCGTACGGCAGTAGTCTCGCTAGATTGCTGCGCGAGAGACCCTCCATGCTGGGGACGTCTGGGTGGAACATGGCGCTCCATTTTGCGCGCGCCTCTCTCACGTCGTACTCGCTGACGCCAGATGGGAGGGTGTTGGGGTCGAAGTCTGGGGCGTCGGGGTTGGGCCAGATGGACAGGCCGTCCGAGTTTGCCATGATGCTGTCGAGGAAAAGAAGGCCCGATACCGTGCCGGGGTATGTTTGCGTGAAGAGACGAGCGATTGCGCAGCCGATGCTGTTGCAGACGAAGATCAGACAGGGGTAGTGGGTTTTGTGGTTCGAGTCCATGTGGTCTCTCCAGATCTGCAGGGTGAGCTGCTTGAGTGCGTAGACGGCCGACATTGCATCGTGGCCATGACATGGCGGGGGGTATTTGTCCGCCGGGTCGTGGTCAGACTCGCCCTGTCCGTAGCGGTCGTAGCTGAGGAGTGCTGGATAGGGGAGTTGGCCTGCGATTCTCTTCTCCAGAAAGCTGCGGATCGTCTCGTCCCACGAACTCCTGGGCAGCATCAGGCCGTTGAGGAATACGATGAGGGTTTGCGAGAAGGGGTTTGTGACGTTTCCTTGTGATGGGGAGGGTGGGTAGTATGTGTAGTGGAGTCTTGCCATGGGCTTCTGCTCTAGAGCTATGGTGGAGATCTCTGGCTCGGGAAAGGGCTGTAGTTCTTCCTCTGACGCGGACAGGCTGTTCATGTATGGGATGGATAGTCTGCGCGGACCATTTACGGCATGTTTGACGGCCGTCATTAGGGGGTCTCTTTGCGCCAAGTTCGTGCGTGGTGAGTTGACTGAGTTTGCAGGTCCAACCATGGTGACGGCTGTCCTGTATTTTTTGAGTCGCTGTATTGTCACTCGATCCCTCGATTTTGGCGCTATAGACCAGAAAAGGCAGCTGTGGTAGCTGGAACGCGTGTGGAGTGATGAAACTTGATAGCTTCACCAAGCCTTGCAGCTCTCAAACAGACAACCTCGAAAGCGGGTAGATTAACGACGAATGTGTGGTTCAACTCTAATTTCAAGATATGACTCGTTTCTCTCCAGAAGGCGCGATGCAATTTGGTGGTGGATACTTGGTGTAGGTGGTTCGAGACCCGACAGAAGTGAAAGCAAGATAACCAACGATGATGAAGGTGTAAGCTCACTCAGCAACTTATCTCGTTACCCCTCTCCTCACGTCACGTCGTCCAAGGCGGAATGGAAACCAGATGACCCGAGCTCTTTCCGGGCCGCGCACTCACTCAATACGTAGGACGCGAGATGAAGTTCTTGTGTTGTAATGTTGCTTGTCCACTATAGGAAAGGCGGATTTCATCCTAGGGAGGTCGGGCGATGGCAGGAACTCGACCTCGACGCGATACAAACGGATTCACGAGTTTGTGAGGTGCGCGCCCCTCGCCAGCAAGAAAGGGTCCTGTCCGGCATGATGACATGGATCCACTCTGGTCACGCATGTGGCTTGGAGTCCAGGAAGCAACGTCCACGGTGAAACCGGCCGCTACGGTAGGGGACTCTTGGTGGTGAAATGCTTGCTCAAGCAGATCGGCAGAAAGCATGGGTGGGGCACTTTCAGGTACCGGCCGACGACAGCTGCCGCGATTGGTGACGTATCGTGGTCGCGCCTCCTTCCTCACCGCGTTGCGGGCAGACTCTACTTAAAGAAACGCCTGGCAGCACAGCGCACGCCGACACATTCACCACCCTCGCAGTCTTATCCCGCGCACTCGACGCCCGCTTATCTCGCCGCCGTTCGCTTGACACCGGCCCTGGACCAGCACACCCGCAATTGCCGTTGTTTGACGTTTGACATTTTACGCCCACGTTCCATAGCACCTGTACTACGTTGGTCTACCGCGCAATTTTCTGGGGCAGCGACTAACGTGGCCCTAGCGTGCATTCGCGTCCCTCACCATGGCGAGCCCAAAGTCGAATTACTGTGATGCGGGCACGCAGACTAAATGGAAGGGACTTACAAGGGGCGCTACAGTTCGTCCTGAAGCCCTCTTCTCCCCTCCTGCAGACACGCCCACGCCGCCCGACGATATGATGATAACAGAGAAACCGCAGTTTCTACTCCAGGTCGAGAATATCGCCGCTATTTCTCCCGGTGAACCATCGCCAGAAGAAGAACAGAGCCTTTCCCGTACTATGTCACTGCTCGAGAGACGCAGGAATCCCTCTGGACTTGTTGCGCATATCGATTTGCCTGCCAACGTACTGCCTGACGATGAGCTCTCGGTCCTCGACGACCAAGTCCCGGCTAAGCGCAGGTCGATGCCCGTCGCCTCTTCCATGGCCGACGAGCTCGCAGTCCTCGACGATGAGATCCTACCGTCTCCCCCGCCGACCCACGCCGCTCTCACGCCGCTCCCTGCCATTAATAGACTCCACGCTGGACATACTCCCCCAATCCCCAACCTGTCCATGCTATCGACAGTAGACGACGAGAGCCGCTCTGCCACACCGCAACTGGATATCAGTCTCACTGGCCCGCTAAGCCTGCCCTCGGACCCAACGCAGGGCGCTGAAGACACGATCGGTTTGGAAGCTCTGGACGACGTGCTGGCGAGGATTGCCAAGCAGCAGGAGCGATTCTCTCCCCAGGACGCACAAGAGTCACATCAAGCGTCAGGGTCGTCGCCCACACGGGCAACCCACAATGGCCGGTCAGCCAGCAGGAAAGGATCCACGACTTCGCGGCGGCCGTCAGACCACATCAAACCCGTCGACGGCGTTATCCTGAAGAGCCCGCCGCTGAACTTTGGAGCGCCTATAGGACAGATGTAAGCTTCATGATTCGACGCAGAGACTTGGATTGGCTACGGTGTAACAGGAACGGGATACCCAGGATGGAATTCGGATAGCGGAGATTTATAGATAGAATTGTGCTCAGCGGGCTATAGACTACCAGCCACGCGAATAGAGAGCCTTTGCCCCCAGTCTCTCATGGTCGTGGAAGCGATGTGCAGTTCTGGTATTATTCAAACCATCGACATGACAAAAAACACCACCTCTATGTACAGATTCGAGCAGTGGACATGGTGGTTACCCGATGGAACGCCGTCATCCAGCGCCCACCCAAGCACCGCAATTCCAACGCCGTCCAGCGATCCCCCCCACGCATATCCAAGACGTGTATCCATTTCAAAAGTCATCCATACTCCCCATAAAATCGTCTTCATCCGCTATCCCAGCCTCAGCCCCAGCTCTCGCCACGCGCTCCATATCAAACTCCTCCTCCTCCTCTTTCCGCTCAAGCATGACGCGCTTCTCCTCCCTGCCGAGCTCCGCCTTCTCAGCCGCTGCCATCCTCACGCTCAGCGGACGGCTCATCATGTAGCTCTCGAGGTAGCTCGCGCCGAGGCTGCTGGGGTATCCGTAGCTGCCGGCCTGGTTGACGTCTGAATGGCCGGAGCCCGAGATGCCGCCGACGTACGTGGTGAAGCTTTCTTCACCGTCATGGTCATCCTCCTCGACGTCTTCTAGTTCCTGTTCATGTTCCTCGGGGATGCTGGGCGCGTCGTCTTGGGGCAGTTTTTCGACGCGCGCGGGCGTGAAGTCGTAGGGGGCGCGCGGCTGGAGCAGCGGGGGCGGGTCTGAGTCGAGGGACATGGGGGCCGAGGGGAGGGTGGTGAGGGGCTTGGTGGGCGAGCCGCTGTGGTGCGTCATGGTGAGGGGCAGGCTATGGTGGACTGCGTCGCGGGGGGCGGCGGCGGGGGCGGTGGCAGGCAGGACCTCGGTGTGGGTCAGGCGCGGGTCTATGCAGTCGTCGAGCGAGGCGGTCGAGTTGGAGGTGGATGTCGTCTCGCTGGGGCTGGTGAGCGGCGGCTCGACGATGGTGTCGGCGGGCAGGACGATCTGGTCGTCGATGGCCAGGCTGACTCTCTTCCTGCGCGGGCGCGGCGTGTTTGTGGTGCGCAGTGCCGACTTCTTGGTCGGGGCGCGGCGAGCTTTGCGGGCGTGCTCGGTGCCCGCCGTGGGGCTCGACATGTCCGTCGTGGTGGTGTGCGCGGTGCTCGTCTCAGCATCTCTCGCGGCGGCAGTCGACGTGGGCGGTGCGCCTTCGGGCCGTTCCTGCTTGGGCTTCTTCTCGCGCTTGGGCGTGGGCGGCGACGTGGCGAGGGCGTCGAGCAGCGGCAGGAAGGTGAAGAGCTCGCGCTCGCGCTTGTGGACGCGCGTGTGCTTGGTCTTCTTCGCGCGGCCGTCCGTCTCGGAGCTCGCTGCAGCACACGCCGGCTCGCTTTTCGCACCGGCGTCGTTTGCGCGGTAGGAATCTAGCAGCTGCGCCTGAATCAGCTCCCAGGTCGCGGATACGAGGCACCGCCGCGGCGACACGGGCAGGGGGACGGCGTTACCTGATGCTCATAGCTGCGCAGCTCGTCCTGCTTGCGCTGGATGTAGGCGCGGATGTCCTGCTCGAGCTGCTGCCGCCTCAGCTCGACGCTGCGGGCCAGGCTGTCCAATTGCTCCTTGTCAAAGCCTGGAACCTCGGCGAGGCCCGGGTCGGCGTGTAGAAGCATGGACGGAGCGCAGAGCACGCTGCTTGCCGTGGCCTGGAGCTCCGATCGTCGGCCGCGCAGAACGAATGAGCGGTAGCGGGTACGACTCGAGCCCGGGGCGACGTCCTGGGCAGACACGGGCAGCGTGTGGGTGTGTACGTCGTCTTGCCTGGCACGTCAGTCGACCTGTGCGCAGTCCATGTTCCAGCGACGACGACGACGACAACGAGGTGATGGCAGTGCGGAAAGCGCGTACCTGGCGGAGAAGACGGCGATTTATTGGACAGCCGCAATGGTCACCGGACTTTTGCCTCCGCGCTGTTCTCACTTAGGCAGCTGGCCGACGCGAACCTCTGCTTCTGACGCAGACTCGCGGGAGGGAACTCGGCAAGATGGCTTCATGTACGGGCAGGCAGGCAGGCAGCAGAGAGGGCAGGGCTGCTCAAATTTCACCTGCTCAGGCTTCTCAAAGTGCCGTCGCAGCTGTGTCTACCGCTACGCTTCTGGCCTGGTCGAGCCCCACACGAGCCCTCGTTTACCTCTAAGCGAGCCTGAACCGGCAAGCGCAGCCTGCACCACCGTTCCAGAAGCAACGCGCCTCCACCTGCCGAGCCTGACAATTCACCCCGTCCTGACGTCTGTGGCTCATGTCGTGACGGTTGCTGTCTGCTGCCCGCTTCCAACAACACTGCAACCCTCGTCGTGCTGATGTTGAAAGCCAATGCTCACCAGGACACAGGCCAAACGACTGGAGAAGTTCCTTGCTGTGGATCGCCATGCATGGATCTGCACTGTTGTCTATCAATCCATGGCGGAGACCTTCACCATCGTAAACAAGCATCCAGGCAGCCCTCGTATGTCGGCCTGTGCACCTTCGAGTCTGCACGTCTCCATCCTGCTGTGCGACCACCGCACTCGATACGAGGGCTTGTTGAGCATATGCAGCCCTACATGCAAGCTCCCGACCGATAAGCATGTGCTGCATGTGACTCCCCGGCGCTCCAGCAGGCTTGTGATAGATGACGCGACGGCCTGTGACAAGGCCCTCTACTCCAGCCACCTCGGATCCAATTCCTCCAAGAACTCCACATCCACGTTGACGAAGCTCCGCCAAAAGTCCACCTCCAGCCTCCACGGCTTAGTCTGGATGGCCCACGTAACGGCCTCGCTCAGCTGCCTGGTGTTATTCTCGTTCCTGCCCATGATGAGCACTAGGTCTTTTGCAACCACGACCTGGTAGCCAAAGATCCTCCTGTACGGCTCGAGTCTGAGCGACAGTTGCTGGTGGATAGACCACTCGCTGTACGGCATGTCCTTGGGGATGAACTTGAACTCCCAGCAGCGCCCTCGATCGTCCAAGAACGCACACATCGGTCGCTTATCGATCCCGAGCATGAGCGGGTAGACTAGCAAGCAGTTAGACACGGGTACTACAGGCACGACTCTACACGCTAGCTTACAGTGAGGCGCCGACCACAATCTCAGCACTGAGAAAGTCGCGTTCCTTTCCAGGCTCTGGAATAGACGGGCCTTCTCGACGATGAAATCCCGGTCGAGCGTTGTTGGGTCGGCTAGATGCGACACTATCTTCGATACTGGAATGCCTGCGCGATAGTCGATGTACAGGTCCGTTGGTCGTCCAGGCTCCGCCTTAGCCACCGCTATGCCTGCTGCTGCGCCAGCGTAGGACTGGCAGATGATGCCTGCTCGGAATACTGGTGCTGCGTTAGTTCATGCACGACATGTTGTAGCGCGGGAGCTGCAGCTCAACCATTTTGGTAGTCAGCCAAAACAAAAGACCGAGTCCTGGCGGTGACTCGCAAGAGTGGGTAAAGTGAAAAATGGAAGATAAAGTGACGTGAACCTACAGCGTATGATGATAGGACGGATAGCATTGCGCCATTCCGTGGGAAAGATATCCTCGACAGTGTCTCTAGTCCTCCTGCCGTTGTCTTTCAGCAGCTTATCCCAGTCACGCCAGAAAGAAGTGGGCATCGTTTTGTTGCTCATATGTGTCCTGCGATCCGGGACCTGCTTTGCTCTCTCCGCCTGGTTGAGCAGCTTCGATTCCCTGAACGGCTTGCCATCTTCAGAGGCGAGGAAAGCCTCCGTCTTGAAGAAAGCAGCAATGGAGGCGTAGGCCTTGAAAGCATCGTCTACAATCCTTCGCTCCTCGAGGAACAAATCCTTCATGCGCATGAACTTGCAGAGTTCAAAGGGGCCGGGATCAACCCCACTGGTCATGACGTAGTCTTCCATGGCGTTGAACAGAAACATCTGTCCATAGTAGTGTGCAAACGCATCGGGTTCCTGGTCTGCCATGTGCCAGCTATGCTTGAAAACTGTTGCAAGAAGTGTTAGCCTTTTTCACGCCACCAACATCGAACATGCTTACTTTTGCTTTTCTGACGGTCCAAATGTCGGTGGAAGTCTGCCTCGATACCTATGTGACTGCTGTCGTAGGCCTTCTGGCTTCTAAGCGCAATTCGGAGGCTAGCCATGAAGTCTGCAGGATTGTTTCTGATCGACTCGGGAATCTGGTTTGCCTTTGAGGGGTTGCGAATGATAGACAAGAAGTAGTCTGGTTCGCGGAAGCTCGACCCCTTGAACATCTTGGTCAGCACGTCGATGGCTTCATTTGCGGCTCCAACCTCTCCCTTGTGAACATATCCGTATTCCCCGTCGGACGAGCCCTCCTCCGTGTCCCAGTCTTCGTCGTTGTCGTCGTCTTCGAGGCCGTCGAGTTCTCCGTCGTCCTCGAACGCTTCATCGTCCATATCCGAGTCGAAATCCCCTTCAGAACCAGAGAATTCGTCGTCAGTATCCAGATCCGCAGCGAATGTGCGGACGTCAATCGACTGCTTCTCAAAAATCTCCATCGCGCTTGGATTGTTGCGGAACAGATTGTCCGCCATCTCGCCCGTGGCTTCTAGCGGGAAAAGAAGGGCATCTTCAAGCTCGTCGGCTTCTGTGTATCGCGGCTCAAACTCCGTCTCTTTAGCCCCGTGTTGCGTCGACCACTCCCATATCACTGCCGTCTTGTCAAGATCATCCCACATGCTCGTAACCTGCTCATCCGGTTTGATGCTGCGACAACGTTCTGTGTTGGGGTCTTTTGTGATCGTTGCAAGAATGGGCCGTGCTTGCGAGAACATGTCCTTCAGCTTGTGGACTCGCATAGCACGGGTGAGGATCTGGTCTGGTTAGCGTTGTCTAGAACTCTCAGCAAGACGTGTGAGGGCTTACCTCTTCTAGCTTCCTCTGGAGGATAAGAAACGATCGACCAGGACTGGAATCCCAGACATACACATCATAGACCTCGGCAAAGCCAAAGTGCCACTTGCGCGACTTGTCCATCTGTTCAAAGAAGGTAGGCCCAATTTCTCCAAGAATATCGAACTCATTGCGAGCAGCTCTCCCCCATCCGCTCTTTTGTCGGAGTATCCAAAGCTCATCCTCAGGAGGAGTGATCAAAATACGCCCCGTCTTGCGATCTCGAACCAACGCCCGAAGCTCGAACGTCTCCAAAGCCAGGTACTGGATGAAGCGGCGGCTTACTGGGTCGTCGCGCTTGATATGACCGCAGATGAAGTTCCTCATTTCGACAATCGAGTGCGCCCGACGTGCCATGCCACGACTCCCTGTCTGGAAGTAGTTTGTGACGTTCTCTGCTTTGTCGCCGCTGAAGTACGGTATGAAGCCCAGCTGCAGTAGTTGCTGGCGTGGCAAATCTCCAATGAAGCGCGTCCATTTTGGTGCAGGGAAGTAGTGGTACATGCACAGGATGTTGAGCTCGAAGAACTCGTTCCAGTTGCGGCAAAGCTCGACAGCGTCGAAGAGGTCAGAGTCTTTAGCGATGACTGAGAAGTGGAACCATCCGCCTCGATTGAGGGCCTTCTCACTGGGATAGTTGTACATGTATCGTCCGCATATCTTGATACGCATCCGCTTCCGGGAGTATTTCTTTTCGTCCGTAACTTTCCCGAAGTCAAGAACGCCATCCGTCTCGGAGTTGAACATCCCGGGTGGCTGTTTCTTCGCTTTCTTGGCTGCCTTCTCTCTCTTAGTCTGGTACTTTTCCGGCATTCGGTCCCCGTTTCTGGAGACTAGTCTGTACTTCTCTGGAATTCCTCCTTCTCCTTGCTCGTCTGTCTCCTCCGTAGGTTCTTCTGACTCTTCCTCTTCGACTCCGTCTCTTTCCCGAATGAAGTCTGCACACGCGTCACGAACATCCTGCAGGCCAGGCCGCTCCAGCTTGAGGCACAAGTCTCGCAGATGCTCTCGAGTGACTTGGTCATGGGCTAAGAACTCGTCTATACTGGCGGCTTCAAGTGCAACCGGGAGAAGCGTGGCCTGGGACAAGAGTAGCCGACAAAAGATGAAGTTCTTTATCTCAGCAACTTCATCCAGCAGCGCTTCTATCTCCTCCTCGGGCAGGATGGGAGTCGAAGCATCAAGCCCTACAGGGCCGCCGCCTTCCACGTACCAGCCCTTGGCTCGCTCGAACTTGACTGGCTGCCGCAACCTCTCCCTCATCTGAACTTTGGTCTCCATTTCAATGACGTTCGCGCCCCTCCCTTCACCGGTCTGCGATGCGGGCTCTGCCATCTTTTTGAGTTCGGCATTTTTCGCTTTCTGGCGCTTCTTTGCCGATTTCGATAGAGCTTTCCCAGCAGGTTTCGTGTCAGCAGCTCCGTCGAGTTGGGCAGGTTCAGTTTCCTCAGCTTCATCTTCCAGCATGAGAAAGAACTTGATAAGATCGATATAGTTGTCGCGTTCGTAGCCGTTGATGTCTTGGATAGGGTCCCATTCCTCTTGCTCTTCTTCCTCTGACAGACGTTGTTTGTATGTTTCATCGAGAAACTGTTCTTCTCGCTTCCTATCCTCCTTCCTCCTAACCTCTTTCTGGTGACGGTCGATCTCTTTCTGGTGCCGTTTGAGCAGGAGCGACTCGAGCTTGACCTTTTTGCTCTCGTTTTCCCCTTGCTTTTCTTCTTCTTCCTGACATTTCTTGACCCAATCGAACCACTGCTTCTGCTCATACATGACTGCAGCAGCTCTCTTCCCAAGCTTCTCCAAGGCCTTGACCATGACATGTCTCTCATTTTGCAGCCTGTCGAGGTACTTCGCGTGGCCGTAGTCATTGTCAATAGCAAAGAAATGGCTGTGATGCAGACTTCGAGCGCGAATCACACGATCGAGCAGATTATACTTGCGAAATAGGTAATCGTGAATTTGTCGGAGCGTAGTTTCCTCGCTGATATCCGTGAAGTCGTATGTTACTACTGATGTCTTCTTACTCGAGAGGTACAATGGCGGTGCTTCTGACAGCGAGTCGAGCTCAGCATTGCGCTTTTTGTAGCCTCGATACAGGGCTGCGGAGCGTCAGTATACCTGTGTTGCGCTTGAGACCCAGCGATTTGCAATTCGTCCATCAAACAGTGTTTGCTTTGCATGCTCGGGTTCACAGGATAACTCTACCTTGACATTGGCGCGAGTGGAACGCGCACAACCGCCCATCCGAGGAGGTTGCCTCTTTATCGCACGCAGTCTTCCCACTGAGATCAGAGAGAAGCCGCGCACGGCAGATTGAAGCCATATTATAAACCGGCAGCAGCTTAGGAAACAGCGCCAAATGGGGATCAAAATTCCAACTGGGAGAACTCGAAATGAAATGCAGAACCCTTGATGTATGCTCCAGGGCTGGAGTTTGGAGGAAGCCAGAGCGATGCTGTGGAGTGGTCCCGAGCTAGGGGTTCGCAAAAAGCGGGGACTTCGCTTCGTTGATTGGTGCCAGAAATCTCAGAAAGTCGCGTGCGCGTAATCACGTGACCTGCACAACACCGACTCCCAGATGGAAATCGGAATGGGGATTGACATGTACAATCATTTTTCAGAGACATGCTTGCAATCAAAACAGGCATACGAATCAAATTGTGATAGGGACTCAATGAGCACGGTCTGTCTTTTGACAGCTCGCGCATTTTTCGGTCTATACTGTTATTGCCTCGAAGAAATAGCAGCTGAAAATCAAACGGGTGAATGATTGAACTTAGCCTTATTGCTGACTTTGGAGCAATTAATCCTATTCTTGTGCATAGTGCTTTTTCAGCCAACCCTCCATCCGTACAACCACCTCCTCAGGCTTTTCATACGCCACCCAATGCGCTGCATCTATCATCTCCGCCTGTTCTAGCTTGGGCAACAGCCCCGCCTTGATGGCAGAATACATAGTCTCTGGTCTGCATACTGGATCCTGTTTGCATCCGATGTACAACAACGGGACGTTCACCTTCTCCGCGCCCTCGGGAAGTTGTTTGTGTGCCTCGGACTGATAGTTCTCTGTGGTAGCGCGATACCAGCACTGTGGCCCTTCGAAGCCGTCTCGGGTCATACGATCGATGAATTCCTGCTTCAGCTTTTCGTCGCGGGCGTACGGTCGCAGTTCAGATTCGTGACCGCCGTTCAAGAGGTAGTCTCGAATAGCGCCTGGAGTGGTAAAGATATATTTCATAGTCTCGGCTTCGCCGTGCATAGCATGGTAAAGACGCTCGAGATGCTCCTTCAAGACGGCGGGTCCGTCCGGCGCTGTGAAGAGGTGCCAGTATGAGAATACAGGATAGCCAAACGCCTTCTCTGTCATCTTGTTGACGGCGTCCAAATCGAACTTGTCACGTGTTGGTGCACCATACGCGACGTTAAGAAGCACAACACCATCCACTCGATTGGGGTAGAAGTTGTAAAGCCGAGAAGCGCAGCCCGCCCCCCAGTCATGGCCCACAGAGATGATTTTCTCGTGTTGCTCAGCGTCGACGATCTCAATGAGGTCTTTCGTCATGACATCCCACCGGTAAGCAGCAGGATCGGTTGGCTTGTCGGTGCCGTCGTAGCCAAGGAGGTCAGGAATTATGATTGGATGTTTGGTGGATCGAAGGGGAGTCGCAATGTCCTTCCACATCGCTGCATGGTCGGGCCAGCCATGCTGAAAGAAGAGAGCCGGCAGGGACTTGTCTCCGTCAGCGACGTAGTAAGTGTAGGTGTAACCTCGGGAGGTCTTCAAAGTCTTTTTCTCAAAGGCATCCATTGCGGGTGATACGATTACGATACAAGCGCGAGATCACCATACTCAAGGCGTGAGCAGCCGTCCTTTATAGAGTCTGCAGTCCTATTACGGCGATGTGCGAGTCATTTATTCAGATGTCACTCAAAGCGGGGTTGTATGTCGCCGTGATCTCACCGAGTCCGTATCTTCCTGTATATGTTTCAACGTCCGAGGCGGGGCTCTGTACTAGCATCCGTGACCGGTGCGTTGTGTGTTCGGCATGCATCCAAATTGGGCAAGTGGGCGAAGATGTAGCCGCTTCAACAATAGATCCGTAGATGCCACCGCCAGACTAGACGGGCCACACAGTCACGCCCCTGTTTCAACACACTTCTTGTGCCAGCGCATAGTGCAAACCCCCATCAAGGACGCTGATGTGTGGAGTGAGTAACGTGAGGTGAGGTGTCGTACTAAATGACTTTAGAGTTACAAGCTAAACCGTGACCAGTCACCCGACAAAACTATACCGAGGAACAAGGTCTTTGAATGCATTTGCTGTGAACGAGCAAGGTTTGGTGTATTAGCGAAACTTCTGTCTGCTCGTAGGTGACGGGAAAAGAACAAATGGTTATTCCTTTCACGCTTCGAATGATGGTAGGCGGACGAATCTCCAAGCCAATGTTATTCATTAAATAGGTAATTGCGGCCCTCTATGCATATAAGCTAAATACACGCTCATTGTACCATGAAGAGCTTTGTTTGCAACGTTGTGGGCGAAGCCTTTTTCAAGATTGGGTCCGCGGACTGTGCAACGGGGTAGAGTGTTGGCCAGAAAAGGTTCTCGACGGGCGGCTGGTTCATAGGATGTTTAAGTTGTCTAGATATCTGGAAAATGAGTCTGTTACGAGATCTATACAATATCCTGGTCACACGTCAAGAAATTGAGTTGAAGGACTCGAAACCCCGTGAAATAGACATGCCGATGTATGGGATCTAAGGCTATCGTTCCGGAAACCGAACGATGACACGAGCGAGGATTCATCAAAGCCCAGCACGTCCGGAAGGCACACTCAAAAGGGTGTTTGCCTATCTGCCTGTTTCATCATGGTCGGCGCGGGCTTCCCCATTTGTAACGCGAGTGGGCCCACGACTAAGATCAGATGATTGCGTGAAGTGCACTTTGGAGTGCCAGGGCTAGTAAACCATAGGACACGGGATCGCAGAAGTGTAACAGTATAGATATTGCAGTGTCAATGAGACGGGTATGGTGAATCTATAGTATCTGAAAGTCGAGGTCAAGCACACGCCGATGTAGGAGTATGTACTGCAGTCTTTTGTGGAGCAAGAACAGCCTGCCAAACCAGACAGATGTGTTCTCCGGTGTTCACTTCTGCTCTTCACTGTTATTACCCTCCTCCTCCCTGTGGGCTGATTCTTTCTCTCCGGCCAACCCCAGGACGAAATCCCACTCATCCTTGCTTACCCTACACACGCTCAGTCTCGAGTTTGTAACCAACTGCATCTTGGCCAACGGCCCTCCGTCCTTGGCGAAACTCTTCAGCCTAGCCAAATCCACCACCCCACCAAACTTCTCCACGTATTCGACGCCCACACAATACCACTTTGGATTCTCTCTATCCGATTTGGGGTCGTAGTAGGCGTCTTTCGGGTCAAAGGCCGTCTCATCGACTTTAGCCTCCTCCGCCACGCGTAGTATACCAACTGCGCCGCTAGGTTTCGCGTTGCTGTGATAGAAGAAGCCCAGGTCGCCTTTGCGCATGGCCTGCATATTGTTCCGAGCTTGCGGGTTGCGGACGCCCGACCAAGGTTCTGGGACGGTGCATGCTGCGAGATCGTCTATGGAGAAGGCGACGTTGACGCCGTTTTCGAAGCGGGGGAGGGGCTCGGCTTTGAGCAGCCAGTAAACTTCTTGTTCATTGTTGGCGTTGCGGTTCGTGTCTGAGACAGGTGCGGGCGGTTGCACGGCACCCGAGTTGCTGGTCTTGGGTTTCGTGGGCCTTGGCTTCGCTTTCGCGACCTTCTTCACTGGCGGGGAATGCTCATCCTCTTCCACGCCATCATCATCCTCTCTCGCGCGTTTCTGACGCGTGGTCTTCTTGCTTTTGCGCTCATCGGCTGACGATGACTTTTTTTCGGTGTAATCTGGTATTGCGGCCGTCGACTGACGCGTCGATCTTCGTGTTTCTACCATGCTCGAGTTCTGGTGTTGCTCTCCGATAACTGAAGCCAGCCGGTGATGCCCTCGCAATGACTACGAAATCCTAGCGCGTTCGCCTGTGACAGGGGTCGATAATGACATCAACAGCCTGCCATTTTGTCCATTCCATCCTCTCCTTGCGCTGGTATGGATTGTGGTTTCAACATCTACACTCTGAGAGACTTACGAACCGTACACTGGAAATACTAAAGAAGAGAAGGTAGGCCTCAAAGAGGCTCGTTGCCAATCGGAAGCAAGGGAACCTCTCGCCGACAGGTACATAACGCTCCTAGCTCTGCTAATAAAATCCCTCAGCAGCCCAGCTCCTGGCATCAGATTGGCGATGAGCTCTTTCCAAAACGGGTTCTTACCAGAGACTGTAGTAACATGTTTGGTCTATGGATGAGAGGCCAAACTGTCTCAATGGTTATGGTTACGGCGACTGACAGTTTGGTACACTCACTACTTCCGCGGGCAAGTAGGCTTGGCATGTCCAGTCTTCGTATTGCCACCGCGATTCGCCACAGCCACACTTAGGGAGAACGAGCACGAACAGCCTCAGTCTTCAACCCAGACTCTCAACATGACGATAGGTAGTGATTCGAATATACTACGAGAGCTACGCACAGAATATGCGCTGAACACGTAGGTTTTCACGCGCGGGTACTGGCATCCTAGTTTGCTCATATCCAGGTAGCTATCTTCAGCTTTTCGCAGATGATGCTCCCGGTAGCCAGCTAGGGAGTACGTCTCTTCACGACGCTCTCAATGATCTTGTGGAGCTCGCAATCGTCCGCATCGGTTCGTGTGGCCAATGATTCGTCGAGATGAAGTACTGATGACATCACGCAGGGGGTGTGTGCGGCGCATTTGTCGTCCTGACGGATGGGTGCTCACAAAAGCTTATTGCGAGTGGAGAGACAACAGATCTCAGATCATTCAACGAAGATGGATGGCTTTGGTTATTCCAGCAAACAATCGCTGTCGACACTTCCACAGATGAAAAGACGTTCAGCGTGCCTGTCTTGTGCCGGAATAGCCACACCTCTGCGCTCACGTCTGTCTCTAACGCGCCACACTTGTCTTTCTATGCCGGTACACCAATCGTCTCTAAAAAGAATCAGCATGTTGGTACCTTTTTTGTCGTCGACAACTCAGGGCGAACGCAACTGTCAGCAGCTGAAACAAAGCATTTGACAACTGCGGCCCGAAAATGCATCAGCTTGCTGGACTTCGCCCGGGAGAGAGGTTTTCACAACAGATGGTCAAGCGTCCAAAAACAACTTGACCTATTCGTCAAGTCACGCGCTATGGCCACCCAAGCAGTGGAAAACTCGCCGACTCTAGCAAAAAATCCGTTGCCATCATCCCCTATAACGGAGCGCACAGAGATTGGTGAGATTGCAGAGCACACGTTTATGGGGTCAGACGACTTGAAAGTCGGGGGTGAAGAATCCGAACGATTGGTACGCGCCGAGATTGAACGAGACAAACGTATCGACACAGAGAACGTTGAGGATACACGTACGTCGACGGCCAAACCTGAAGACGACGGCAAAAGCGCGGGCACGTCGGGAGAGACAGCGTACCGAAAAGTTTTTAGAAGAGCCGCTCAATGTTTACAAACCGCTCTAGAGGCTGATGGAGTGTTATTTGTGGACGGCTTAATCGGTCTCCACGGAGGATCTCAACCCATTCCGGAGCCAGTGCATGAGCTCGAGAAGGAAGTGTCGCCTCCAGAAGACGATCCATCACAAGAGAATGGAAGCAAGGGCGAGAGAACATATACTAGCACTGAGTTCCGCAAAGGCGTAATCCCTGACCACCCTGCGGAGGTCCTCAGCATGTTGACCAACACCAGTCGACCACCGACCACGCCTGTCTCGAAAGATGTTGAAGGGTTGGTTCTGATAGACGAAAGTTTTCTTCAAAGGCTCATGCTTCGCTACCCTCATGGTGTTGTTTGGTACCTCGGTCATGCAACACTCACACGAGTAAGCGACGAGGTTCTTGTAGCGGAAGAAAAACAAGAGATGATCGAGCGCCTTCGGAAGAGTTTTCCGGGCGCCAAACAGCTCATTTTCCAGCCACTCTCCGATCCCACATCCTTGAAACGCCTTGCTGGTTGTTTTTTGTGGAGGGCAAAGGCGCTGCCTCCTTTCACGGATAGGGTTGACCTCCCTTCCTTGAATGAATTCTTGCATACGGTGGAGGCGGAGATTGCAAGGGTAGACGCAATGGCAGCGGTTAAACAGCAAGATGCCTTTGTATCTTCCGTTAGCCATGAGCTTAGTATGTCAAGTGATAGTTGTTTATCAGTTCGAGGACTGACTTTCCAGGAACTCCGCTGCATGGCATTTTAGGCGCTCTGCAACTCCTCGATGACACCGATATGGACCCTTTACAAAAGTCTTTGGTCAACACAATCACTTCCTGCGGCTCAACGCTTCACGAGACGCTCACAAGCGTTTTATCGTACGCGCAAATAAACCAGTTTGAGCGACGCCAACACAAGTACCGCCAAAGGCAAGCTCCAGACGCGGTCTGGGCACTCAAAGACAAACGAGGTTTTACCGCAGGCCCCGATCGGGACTTTCAAGGGTTATACATATGCACCAACGTCGCCATGCTCTGCGAAGAGACTGTTGGCGTACTTGAAGCGGGACAGTCGTTCAGCAAATCTGGTCACAGCGAAAAAGTCATAGTCGTGTGCGATGTGAGTTACTCGGACAACTGGTCGTTTCACACAGAACCAGGTGCCCTACGCCGCATCGCGAGCAATCTTATCGGAAACGCCCTGAAATACACAGCAAAAGGTTCGGTCTTGGTTAAACTCAGCGCGTCTCAGACGTTGACGAACCCCAACGCCCTGAGTAACGATTTGGATTCCGATCGCACGATGATCTTGACTGTGAAAGACACCGGGAGAGGGATGTCAAAAGAGTTTCTGGACAACCACCTTTTCGTTCCCTTTACACAAGAAGATGCGACATCATCCCAGGGCGTCGGGCTGGGCATGTCCATTGTGAAGAGTCTTGTGTCGCTTCTCAACGGCGAGATTGTCGTGCAGAGCGAGGTCGGAAAAGGTACTGAGATGACAGTCAGAATACCGATGAAGCTTTACAGTGATGAGTCCGACGGCGACGAACAACTTACGGTCGAGGCCAAGCACACCATTGCAGCACTGCGATCCCGGAACTTGTCAGTGGTTATGTACGGCTTTCCGGATTTTGTCCGTGATTCCCTTAGAATGTACCTCTGTGACTGGTACCATGCTCGACTTATCGACGCCGCAGACGATGCCAAGCCAGACATCATCCTCTTCGATGAAGGGAGTGAGCAAGAGGTAGATACAGTTCGTAGGACTGCTGCGGCTTACGGCCAACATGGTGTTCTCCTCAGCATCGTTATGACGCCGAGCAAGTTGGCGGGCCGTTACGACCCTATCCCTGGGTACAGTAAATGGGAAAGAGTTCCGCGCCCCCTAGGTCCGACAAAATTTGGAAAGGCACTTTCGGCATGCGTCACTAAGATGGACGAGCTCAGGAAGGGTGGAGCTGATGGAGCAGACAAGGAGGGTCAAGAGTCGGAAGAGGACGACAAAACCACAAAGGAGCAACAACACACCGATGAGGGCATAAAAGAACTACCATACAGACCAGGAACGCACGAGCCAAACACGTCAGAAGGCTCCGATAGCCAAAACAAAGCCCCCTGTAGTACCACGACAAACACAAGTTCGAGTGCTTCCGCATCTCGGTCGGCGTTGTCCAAAAAGCCTGCCAGCGCGACGCCAACTAGCCCGTCTTCGCAGCTTCGTGTTCTGCTTGTCGATGACAATGCACTGAATCTCAGATTGCTATGCGCATTTCTTAAGAAGAAGGGCTATCAGAATCTGACAGAAGCGGAGAATGGAGAAAAGGCGGTCGAAAAATTCCGGATAGAAACCTTCGATCTCATCTTCATGGGTAAGCACGCACCCCTACATTTCTGTATAGACTAACCAACGTTACAGACATTTCCATGCCGGTCATGGATGGCTTCGAAGCTACCCGTCAGATCCGCTCCGCAGAGGCTGGGCGGCAGAAGAGCAGTACCGCGCAACCAGCGGTCGTAGTCGCCCTGACGGGGTTGGCGAGCGAGAAGGATGAAGAGGATGCGTTTGATGCTGGTGTGGACTTCTATATGACGAAACCAGTGCGGTTCAACGAGCTGTCGGCGTTGTTGAAGCGCTGCGAAGAGGGGGAGCTGAAAAAGTAGTAGCGAGAAGATACGCAGGATGTTGGGGTAGTTGCCAGAGTAACAAAGGCGGCAATAATACACGTTTCTATCCCCGCATCATTGACATAGCTTGCAGGTGTAGACAACTACATGCAGAGGTTGTATGAAACCTGCACAATCAAATGCTGCTTGTAGACGCCCGGGCTGCATGGCATGTAGCCCTTCATCTTGTGGTTTAGCTGCTGTATTTGCCCAGTAGGGCGTCAAAAAGTGAAAACACATGATTGCATTGACTAAAGGATCATTGCAAGCCTTTATGATGACCAGCAAAAAGTGCAAAAATCAAATTAGCTGCTCTCGGTTTCGATCCGAGGTCCTCCGGGTTATGAGCCCGGCGCGCTTCCGCTGCGCCAAGCAGCTTTTTATCTGATTGGTTGATGGGTTGAATGTTTTTTACAAAAGTTATGTTCTGAGTCGAAATTGTGTTTGAGTGACGTGGGTTGTGTTCCCTGCCAAGATTCATAATCACGCTAGTGTTGCCAGGCAGGTGATTCGAACTTCACTGCAAAAAATGACTCGCGGCCCTTCTGAGTGTTGAACTCAGGCACTTGCTGCGTGTTGAACACAGGATCACTCCCGAGTGTAGCACTCGGGATCACTCCCGAGTGAACCACTCCGGATTGACCGCGAGTCGCGTAATTGAAGGAAATGCAAATTTGTAATGTTATAAGGTGCCATAGTGCTCACTCTTGTGGTCTCTGAGGAATCCCAAACGATCGCGAGTGAAGTGTGAATAGTCACGGCTCGAAACACCAGAATCCAATGTGCAGCTTGACAACTACATCCTAGATTGGTGTAGCGATCGTGTGTCTGGATCCCTAGCTGTATGCGTCCAACATGCACTTTTGGAACTCGTATCAGTATGGTTTCGCGGCTTCTGCACTTGACCGAGAGCATGTACACCTCTTCTAAGGCACCTGTCCTATCCTACGCCTTCTCTTGTGACAGTGTCTCTATGCTGTTGACACCAAGCTTCTCATCAGCGCTGTTTGGACATCCTCTTGCACTCCCGCGAAGGCTTAGGTCTGTGCAAACGCTGCACCAAGGCCCGGTCCAGGTGACTGTCAGTCGAGGTGAAAGTAACTCCCAATCAGTCATGATTGGCCGTGTGTTATCAGGGAAATCTCTGTCGTAGGCGAACGCACTGGCCCCCACTGTGGTATTGTATTGAGGCTCGCCTCCGTAACAGCTCCTCCCCCTCACCAACCTTTTCCCCTGGTAGACGACACCACCAAGTTCGCCTACCACAGCCTCGCATGGCTCATTCGTGGGGATTCCAGATGCCGCCTATGGATAGGCTAAGCCAGAGAGAGATGCCGTCCGGTGAGTGTTGTCGTAACAGCGTGCGCGGTACGGTGCTAACTAGTGACAGAGCAAGAGCGCAGCAAGTATGCCGAAGACAAAGACCAGGTTGCGAAGCTGCTCAAAGCCGCCGTTAGATACTCCGCAACCGGCACGGAGTCAGAGGACAGGAAGACCCGTTATCGTGATATACTTGCCACGAAACAGCAAAGGATTGCCGAGTATGAGAAGAAGTACCTGTTGCCAACGAATGCCCCAACAATACCGATGTTGTCAGGGCTTGCCTCCAGACAGGCCGTGCCGCCGCCCGCTCAAGCCACCATGCTACCACAAGGCCCGCCACCACCCGTTCGGACCCTCATGCCACCCCCAAACCCACTGCCACCTGTTCGGACCCTCATGCCACCCCCAAACCCACCCGTTCGGACCCACATGCCACCACAAAACCCGCCGCCGCCACCACAAGGCCCACCGCCACCTGCAACAACCACGCCACGTCTGTCGCAGTCGATACACAGTGCCGCGCCGGTCGAGGATCCCCGCCACAAGACTACCAACGTCACATATGTCAATGCCTACAATGCCGGGATCCTGCACGCGGAACTTCCTCACACCCAGATCGTTGCCAATGTCAAGTCGGCGTCCAAGTCGCACGCTGCCCCCCCCGCTTCTTGGCCGAGGACGGCGCAGAACTTCGCCAATGCCAGGTTCAATGACGGGCTTGTCTACCAGCATGATAACGGCAGGGCGGCTCCCTGGCACTATGCCGACGTAGACCATGATTTGTTTCTCTGCTTCGAGACTTTCATGACCATAGACAAATGCCCCCATGGTCGCCGTTGCCGATATCGACACAGCAAGCTCGAGGCTGAAGAGGTTAGGGCCATTGCCCAGACAAAGCAAGGGGAGATCTGGCTGGACAAGTACTGCCGTTGCTGGCCAGCGGGTGGTGTGCCAGAGTATACGGGCTATCCGATTGCCCCCACTTCCACAGCGCCAGCCTATCCGATTGCCTCTGCCCCCTCTTTCAGCCAGGTAGCCTCCACCCCTGTACCTCCGAAGAAGAATGCGAATGTTCCCGCGGGCCGTGACCGCGGGAACGACCATGGTAAAGTTGGTGGAAATGGACGTGGACGTGGGCGAGACCGGATGCCTCCTCCCAAGCCTCTCTGGCCAGGGCACGAACAGACAATCCAAGATCTTGATGCTGCCGCATCCAAGAAAAATGCCGAGGCGGCTGCCAAGTTCAATGCCGAGCACCGAGATGAGCCAGTCAGGATCAGGGAGAAAGACGGCAAGGGCGGGGTAAAGGAAGTGGTCCTGCGCCCAACGAAGGTGACGGCGAAGACAAAGGAGGATGCTGAGAAGGAGAAGGAGAAGAAGAGGAAGGAGGCGGAGAGGATGGTGAAGTTTGCGGCGAGTCTCAACGCCGACGATATTGAGTTTTGATCTGGTGTGCTTGTATCGATGTCTTTTTCTTATCGCTCGGCGTCTACGCCGAGCGAGTTTCACGCTCGATGGTGGCATGGAGCGATTTTTACGCTCGATGGTGGCATGGAGCGATTTTTACGCTCGATGGTGGCATGGAGCGTCTGGCGTGTTAGATAAACAATGACTCAACCTTCATCCCATTACGTCCTTCCGTAACTACTGCTTTGAGGTGCAAGCCGTGATCTGCCGTCCTATAGACGTCGACGTATACACTAACGCTGGACACTACGCCTGCTTCGGGTATGAGCATCGTGAAGGTGCCAACTAGGTTGTTCGACATGATCGTATAAGGCTTCAGAACCTTCAAAGCTCGAGAAGATGTCGTGACACGATCGCTTGAGGTTCGATTAGAGTTCTAAAATTCGGCGGGGGCGTTACGCTGGCTGTGCAATCGGAAGCACTACCGAAGGCGCGCCGGAGGAAGGCGAACCTTGGCACTCACATACCTGCATCCAAGCTGCCAAAACAACGCAACGAAACTACCGCAAGACATATACTGGTGACACTCGAGATGCACAAGTTTCATCCAAACGTTGCATGTAGTTGTCCAGCTATTGCAAGATCTCGATTCGACGAACCGAGTGCTTGGGTTCAACATCGGAATTTCCACTCAATTCCTTCCACCGACATCATTCTCATCAATCCCTCATCATGACATAGACTTCAACTGATAAGATTCTGTAGGGAGCCAGTACACGAAACAGGGTGTGTAGACGCCTTGAGTGTAGCCTGCATGTAGGCACCCCGACGCCGCGGATCCATCAGGACACCTGTGCCCCAGCCAGCGAACACGTCTTTCTCTTTTTTCATACGAGGCTTGTTTCCCAGGAACACACTTTTCATATTGAAATCAGTCGGTGTCTGCAGACCATTCTCGTTTCGAACAAGGTCGATATATTTCTCTTGTCTATCATATATTCATAAATTTCTTGCTCATGCTACATCACATTGTTCGTATCCTCTTCTATACCTGGTTTGCATCCACTTGTATCCTTGTAAATGACACAATGTGATTGCATCCTGTGTCTCACATCATCGACGCAAGGACACTATGGTGAAGGAAAAATCATAGTCTCACGGTGAAAGCGCACGGAACGGAAAAACGAGTGGTCCTAGCAACGCACAGCCTTGATATTTTTGCAGCTGCACGTCGTTACACGAACCACCAACCCACACCCTCTCTACCCCCACTTTCTTACAAAATTGCCATATCAACATGGGTCGTGATAGACCCCAAAAGCGCAGGATGCGATCAGAGAGGCAACCTGCCGCCGCCGACGAGAATGCCGTTGCCAGAATTGCCGATACCGAGAATACCGTTGCCGAAGCTGCCGATACCGTTGTGCCTGAGATGAGTGCCGAGTCGCTGAGGATTCTTGCTGCCTTAAAGACGGGTACGTTTCTCTCAAATTCCTGGGATGATGATGAGGACGAAGAGGAGGAAGGTGTGGCTGCTCGTCCAATCGTTTCGTAACCAATTTTAACTTTCGTAGAAACGGATGCTCCCCGTCTGAGCCGCGATGACGAACCCAGACGGCCTGGCATGAACCCACCGTCCAAGCCATTTTGGGAATTGTTCAATATCGATGCCATTGACACAGACGACGCTGAGGAGAGACGCAACCGCATTGCCGCCTTCAAGATGGCTGTCGACATTTGCCTCACCAACCTGAAGAATTTCAGGACATGGGGTGCCTGGGCGACTGAGAAGCTCGACTTGAGCCTGGCCTCCTCCGATAGGCTGTTTGCCGTTGCCACTGGATTGCGAGACGAATTGGAGAGTCGTCGGTCATCGCTGGATGCTGTTGCCGAAGCGGAGAAGATGTTGGATGAGGGGTTTGCCGAGGAGCAGCAGATCTCCGCCGACATGAAGGAACAGTTTGCCAGCCTATGGACCCACGTGAAGGTGTTCCAGGAAACGCTGGACATAAATCAGCTCAGGGTCGCTTGTTTTGCCTTGGCCCAGGCCAGCGGTACGGAGGTGAGGGCAAGTCGGTACTCGGAGGCTATGTTGACGGCCTCGGAGAAGGAGTCTGCTCGGAGGGAGGTTGAGGAGGAGAAGCGAGAGTTGCGCCGAGTGCGGGATGAGGTGGTGAGCGCGAAGGAGTCGATCCTTGCAACAGAGCAGTACTGGCTGGGATTCCACACTGCAATGGTGGACTTCGCCGTTCCAGACCAAGACCCCGTCAGTACTGCCAAGTTTGCGTGGATGAAGGGGGAAGTGTTTGTGCCGAATCTATGCCATCAATACTGGAAGGGACGAGAGTTTGCCAGGTGGTTGAAGTCGACGAACGCGCTCGAGAGCACCGACAGCATCTTCCATGGTGCGTACGAACGGGATCCTTCGACCGACGGTGTCAGCCTCCAACACCCCAATGGCGTCATTGCCGGCACCTCTTGGTTTGTTGGTATTCGTCACGAGATGCGCAACGAGAAGCTGCAGCGGGAAGGCAAGACATACCCTGCGCTTCCAGAGCATCTCAACCATCTCCTGGACCAAAGACGCGACGGTTGGTGATGCCTTTTGCTATATGTGTTCTTTTTCCTTGTCCACTCGCTGGTTGCAGCGAGTGGTTTTAGTGTTTATCAAAGCGCTCGGTGGATACACGGAGCGCGTCGACTTTCTACTTCATAAAATATCACAACGTCTTCATCAATTTCTATGTCCCAATCGTGATGTTTCAAGCCTCGAGACTCTTACCACACCCTTCGATGACTTTCCTTTCTACTTCATCGTCTCCTCGTAGTCTTCATTCATGTCTCATATACTGGGCTTCCTGTCGAGCATGCAGGGACAGTGTGTCGATATCCCCCCAAATCTGTCTTCATCTTCCCAAAGAAGCCGCCAAAGGTGACAGTTGGAAGTATACAGCAGGACGAATACGGTCTATTTGACACATTCAACACACTGTGTATTCGTTATCTCGTAGGATCGCGCGTTCATGTGAATACTCGCTCTGAGGGTCACCGTGACGCAGTGTGTATCGTTGCGCTCAGATTTCTACCTCACAACACCTCTGTATTTGTCTGGCCTCATTGTGATTTTGAACTTCTCGGTCGCGATAGCAGAGCACCAACTAGACTCCCCTGTCTCCTGCAGCATTATCCCGTTCCTCACCGTGAAAGTGAGCTGCCGCTCCTTCTGTTCTGGCTTCCAGCGTGGCACGTGCGTCAACGTCTGGTGAAAAATTGCTCTCCGCTTGACTGTCGCACGCACACCACACACACATATTTTCGAATCTGCCAAATCGAAAATCATGTCTCGCCGCGGCGACCACGGCTACTACAGCCCTCATGCCAACAACTACTACAACAACAACAACAACAACTACTTGCCACCGAATGCCAACAATGTGCCAGGACGAGGGGGGTTTGCTAGGGGTTCTGGGGCCGCGAGAGGAGGTTCTGGGTATGCGAGGGGAGGGTATGCCAGGGGAGGGTATGCCAGGGGAGGGTATGCGAGGGGAGGTGCTGGGCCGGCGGGAAGCAGTCCCGCGGGCATGAACCAGCCGTCTGCGAGGGGATGGGAGGGGTCGACGAGGGGTAATGCACGCGGAGGGTTTGGGCACAACAACTTCTCTGCGCCGCCTGTGGCCAGCTTCAGTGGATCCACCGCCGAGGCCGAAACCTCGCTGAAGTTCGCTCCAGAGCGATACTATGCTCCGGCCAACTTCGTGGGACAAGAAGCCATTCCCGTCGGCGCTGGACTCACCCTGAGTCATCAAACTTGCCTGAACTGCCATGGCCCTTTGGACATACACCACTGGAATGCACAAGGTCACTGCCCGAATGCGTGCCACTATTGCGGTCAATATGCCCACCCTGGAGAAGTAAGTCACCCTCTCTGCTACCATACAATAACTAACAGTTTAGCCATGCCATTTGCTCTGGTGTTCGTATTCCTTTTGGAAGAAGCGTCTGAGGGGAGGACACATACCCCATCACATGCAAATTCGGCCGAGTGCGCCAGAAGCGAAGATGCTCATATCTCTGGGCCATCGAGGTTTTGAGGGTGTTAACTCGATGTATCTTGCCAAGGACACGTTGCCATCTACGAAGCGCACTGCAGACGATGCCGAGCTCTCCATGCATCACGACGATGCCAAGCGATACAAGCAAACAACAGACAAGCTTGTGGCCGATATTTCGCGCGAACTCTTTGCCGAGAAGAACCGAGCAAACATGTTGAAGGACCAGCTTGCAAAACAGGATGCCCAGCTTGCACAACAGGATGCTCAGATGTTGCAGCTGCAGCGGGAGCTCGCCGCCCTAAAGAAGCTGCCGCGCCAGTCAAACACGACATTGTCGACTACCGTTGCCCTAGAGACGAAGGCCAAGACGGCTGTTGACGTGCTGCGAACTGCGGCTGCCTTGGAGGGGCAGAAGAAGGCGAAGACGGCGATTGACGTTCTGCGGACTGCGGCTGCCATGGAGACGAAGACGAAGACGGGTGCTGACGTGCTGCGGACTGCGGCTGCCATGGAGACGAAGACGGGTGCTGACGTGCTGCGGACTGCGGCTGGCCTGGAGGGGGAGAAGACGGCGAAGACGGCGACTGACGTGCTGCGGGCCGCGGCTGGCCTGGAGGTGGAGAAGAAGACGAAGGCGATGGAAGTGTTGCGGACTGCGGCTACCTTGGAGGGGAAGAAGAAGACGGCGACTGAGGTGCTGCGGACTGCGGCTGGCCTGGAGGGGGAGAAGATGGCTGATGACTCGGTGGTGCCACCGAGTCAGACTGGAAAGGGTGACGAGGAGGATGATGATGACTCGGTGATGACACCGAGTCAGACTGAAGTGGGTGTTGAGAATGATCTGGGGGATAGCGACCTGTTTTTGGACGACTCTGCGGAAGAAGATGACAAGGTAGCCTGGTACGACTAGCGTCCCATTGTTGGGCAGTGCCACAATACAATCCCGTGCCTACACTTCCTTGCCATAACCATATTTGCCTAATGAGTTGATAGTCACAATAACAGCTTCACGACCAGCAGTCACAAAAGAAATGTTGACTGACTGTATTCAAATGTAATATTAAGGCAATTGAGTGAGAACGATTATATTTCTTATGCTAGAAACCTAGATGAACTCTCTTTCATGAACTTTTGGACTATTGGGTGGGGACTTCAGCGTGATCGAGCATGTATCTCGAACTTGATCATGATCTGGTGCCTCTCCCTCCGTATCCGATGACGAATGTGGTCAGGCTCATCTCCGAGAACGCGCACTTGACGAGGAGACTCGAGACCATGTTCACGATCAACTCGGATGAGGGTCCCAGAGCAGAACCTTTTCAACATCCCGAGTACGAGCCTGAACTTCAGCCAGATCACCATCCCAAATATGACTCCGATAACCCGTTCGTGGCCCAGAATACAGTCACCTCCACGAACATAACTAAGAGCAACTCTGGGCTACGTCGCCAAGCAGAATGTGTAGGGGACCGCGGTCGCCTCATTCCTCTTCGCCTGGCCAGGTACTACAGCTCGAAGACTGGCAAGGACACGATCCTGATTGCGTGGCTAGGATCTATGAGAAGAAGATGTTTGCCATGTCCGCGGGCGTGCGCGTGAACGACCAGCCGCACCAGTAGGAGACGTAATGCTCGTTTTAAAGAGGGAGGCGTTGGCGAGGTACATTAAGTACAGGATCTCCAACATGAGAGAGCCCGTATATAAGACGGTGAGCGAGATGAAGGTCTCGGGTCTGACCGACAAGAGCAACGTGGAGGCGATGCAGTAGAAGGCCTCATTCACGGTCCGCTTCGAGTCTGACGCCTGATCATCTCCGCGTTGGTGATCGCCTCCATGTCCGAGGCCGTGACCACAGTAGGAGTGGCATTCGAGATCACGTTCGTGATGAAGTCGCGGTGCGAGTTAAAACTTTGGCTCAACTTCTCGAACGTCAACGGGATGAAGGCCAACCCTGTCTCCAGAATCTCGGAGGGGGTCACGATCCTGGGCTGGCACATGCGTGCGTCGAGGCGTCCGGCCAGGCCTATGTTCGTGTAGTAGTTCTTCGCGTCCAAGACCCAGTCCATGTCCGCTCAAACGAGAGCCTTGCCCTGTCTACGATCCACCACATGTGCACGAAGGTGTTGACGCTCAAGCCCTCCTACTTGATTGTGTTGTGGTTCACGCAGCAGTCGTCGCACACGATCATTCACATGAACAAGTACGTCTTCTCGTCGCAGAGTGGGGTCGGGAGGTTGGACCAGCACTTGTACGCGAGCCCGTACACCTTCTCGTATCCGTAGATCATGGTGTCGACTTCAGGCCGCGGATCACGATCGAGCTTGTGGATCTGCTCGCGTCTCCATCCACGGGTACGGACGAGCACTCCCTCAACTTCGCCACCACATCCGAGAACATGTCGAGGTTCGTGGCCATGAGTAGGTGTCGACCAAGCCTGCCACGAAGGCGTTCAAGCTGTCAACCTCGTTCGTGTCCAGGCCGTAGTCAGGTTCGTCACCCCTGATCGAGATCGCTATCAGCCTCGCCAACATGAGTGCGATCCCCTTCATGCTCATGTGCCTGACCAGGTTCCTGAACCACTTCATGCGCCCGAAGTGGGACCTGTCCGAGTTCCTGATCTTCCACGCTCAAGGTCGAGTCTATGTACGAGGGCGTGGTCCTGATCGTCTTCGTCTCCGGATCTGAGCACGGGATCCCGCTCATGTTCGAGCACGTGTCTCTGATCCAGGTCTCGTCGGCCGCATGTCCGTGACCATGTGCAAGATCAAGCTCTGAGTCGTGGAGGAGAACATGCACAGGTTCGCGACCTGCCTCGAGGTTGTGCACACGGTCGTGGTTGAGGATCCCGTCTCGATCAAGGTATTGTGCATGATCAGGATGTGCGCGTTCATGGCCATCATCGTGTCCTCGTCCGTGAGCAAGATCATGGAGACGCTCGAGTCCCAGCCGTAGAACCTGCACATGTGCCTGAACACGATCGTGGCCCCGTACATGACCGAGAGCACGTCGGTGATGGTGTTCGGGCAGCTGCATCCTATATGAGAACTCGTTCATGAATGAGACCGTGCACAAGAGCATGCGGGTGATCTTGTTCGTCTTCAGGTTCGAGGTGGGGTCGTGGTCATGCTCATGTTGATGCACTCGAGCTGAGTCGCAATCTTGTCTAGGTCCTTGGGCACCCTCTCGTACGTCAGATGGACAGCGAGTCGTTCATAGGGAGCCACGTATTGCCTTCTTGTGCTGATGGTTGCCTCCTTGTATGTATGCGGCTGGCGCACTAGGTTGGCTTTGAAGCCGTGAGTCTCCTGAACGTAAGGCAGTCGTAGGCTTGCAACGAAAGATAGTCGAGTCAGTTAATGGGCAGTTCAGCAGCTGTGTAAGCCAGGTCATGGGAGTGCCGTGGTGTTTCATGATGAACTTCTGCGTTGACGAGCGACGAGGAAATCCGCGTTGGCGCTTAAACCGACGAGAGAGAGAACGTATGTCGCGCAGGATATTGACAGGGATGGTGTAAGAAGGACCATAGTCGAGGACCACTACGCGCGATGGTTCTGGCTTCTGGAATGTGATTTGATTTTGCGCTACAGTGGTCGACGAGGGAAGTGAGACAGATCGCTGCACGACGTACGTGATCTGGCGTCAGCTGCGCTCTCAGGGGACTCAGCATGCGACCCAGGATGTAGGTGACATGGACGTAAATCGATCTCGGCCAGCTTGACGTCAAGGACATTTCCTCGCCTTCTCCGAGTTTCAATGGGCATTGTGAATCTTCTTCATCGTCTGTAGACTCCCACAGCTATCCAGCATTGTTGTCCATACGACCCCAGTCAGGTGGTATCCAGAGCAACGAGTACGAACGCGTCGACACGGAGTTGTTTCATGCGAATGTTTGGGGTTCAACATTACAGCGCGTCTCCAGATGGCCTGACGAGCAAAACATGGAACTGCATCGCCCTCTTTCGATGGAATTCGCATGCTAGAGACGGCGATGAAGGTTGTCGCTCTGTGATGCCAGTGAACAAGCGTGAATTGGGCTTCGTAGGGGTCTGACGTTGTGACCCTCTCTGACCTGCGTGTCTCGTCCGTCCGTGACCTAGAACGCGTCGACTGAGGCTCTCTGAAGTAACGTGAAGGAGATGCGGGAGCTGAGGGTATGTGTCCAGACCATAGGGACCATAGGGACCATAGGGACGTGGTGCCTGATCATTGACCAGTGAGGATGTGTAAGTCTCCGTGTGCGTGGGAGCTGCGGGAGGTTCGGCGTACTCCAAACACTAATGCCACCGTCTGGAGGAGCCACCCTCATCTATGCTCCTGTCCAGCCAGTGAAGACGCTTGACAAATTCAACATCCTGTTTGGCCCACTCTTCCTGTTTGGCCACTCTTCCTGCGTTCAATTCTTGATCGAAACATCCAGAACTGCTCTGGTGAGCTGCGCCTGTCGAACAACGTGCTCTCGATAGATGGGGGCTGCTTGTTGAATAACGAGAGTGTGGCGTAGTGCGACTACCACGCAGAACGTGCGATAATTCGTATGACGCAGGTTTGAGAGCGATTATGGGATCCGTACGAGAGGGTAAAACGCGATTCCGTGAGAATAACACTGCTTGAAGCATGTGAGGTTTCGTCGTTCTTCGAGATTTGGGTGGTTCGGCGTGTGCTCTTAGTGTTGGAGTGGAATTGCATGCGGGGACAATGTCCGTGCGCGCCTGCATCGCGATCTACGGCGCTTGCGGACACCATTCCAGATACAGCTATCACGTGCGCCCATACTATACCTAGCATCTCTTTCTCCTCCACAACGCCTTGTTCGTTTACTGTGCCGTTCTCGGAACGTGAAAGAATTCGTACTTCTAGACATGCGCTAAAGTCACAGCAATCCCGGCGTAATTCCACGAGACCGACAGGCTGCGGCGCGTGTGCCTCATACTTCCACGACAGCCTACACCCCTTATACTCCTACATCACCATCTCAACGTCACCCGGCAACCTTGCTCTTAAACGGACGAGTATATGAAAGCAGGGCCTTGCAGACTACCAATTTAAATTTTCATTCGACTACACCTACGTGAGCCGGCAAGACTTCCCCAGTCCAGGGGAGGGGCTCATACAAAATCTACAGTGAACATTAACTCTGCCCCCACCCCACCGTTCAGTCTACAATTGCATCAGTTCAAACAGTTCGTCTGGGCGAATATTCCGACACCGATATGATGCTGATCAAGGTGTTCGTGTTGAAGCGGCATCGTAGGGGAGGGTTGCTCTGCGGTTCCCAGCTCCTCCCGCACCACCCCACCACAAGATCTCCACGTCAACGACTCCGTTTGCTTTGTAACTCTCGGTAAACATACTCTCCGTACTGTTCGTTCGAACGCTGCCACTTTTATGGTAACCGTTCGCGTCCTTGTTGCACTTCGGGGGTGTTGGGACTGCCCACGCATTTGGGGACTATACCTGTGGAAGCTACCGTTCGGCGACGTCTCATTCGGATTGAATGCAATCAAAGCATGTCAATCTGTACAGTCTACTATACCTTGCCGGTCACGGACGGGACATCAGCACGAACGCATTGCGAGTAAATCGGGATGGTACCCTTCGTTGCTGGTGTGCATTCGATCCCAGGGACCAGAACTGTAATCGTATCGTGAAAACAACAGCGGGTTCGGCCGGGCTCTAGCGAATGAATGGTCAGGATTGTTGAATACTACATTCGAAATTCCAAGCATATTCGACGCGCGCGTTGTTGAGTTGTAGCATTCTACATGGGGTGGTCCATATGTCGATGGAACACGAATCGGAGCCCCACCAAGACTAGCGGCGCACGTGCGCCTCGCGAGTCAAGTCCCGCATTGATGTGTCAGCAACCACGATCGCGGTTACGATCACGACCACTCGACTGCCCTGCACCATTCACGACACCAACGCACGCCGTCGACGCATCACTTAACACGACACGCGCATCAAACTGCATGTATTCTTCACGTCCTCTGATGCTCGCGGGTCTATTCTAGACAATAGCGTCCATTTCGTCCTGTGGCAGCTTCCATCTCATCGTCCCCGCTTCCTCAGTGCCAACCATCATCTGGGCGCCCTTTCTATATTCGAAGCCGATGATTCTTTGATCCTGCTCGCCTCAAAACCACCATCATGTTGCTCTTGGGCTGTTCAGCTCGCCTACGTTGTGTGTCGACTTCTCAACCGTACGGCGTCAAAACGAACGAGACTCCGATATGCCAGCTGTGGTTGTCCTCGTGGTGCATCCACACAACTGATCCTGGGGCTATACGACTTATCATGGGACCACATGCCTCATCGTGGGACCACATGCCTCATCGTGGGACCACATGCCTCATCGTGGGACCACATGCCTCATCGTGGGACCACATGCCTCATCATGAGGCTACACGACTGATCTTGGGGCTACACGACTGATCCTGATCCTGGAGCCACACGACTCATCCTGGGGCTACACAACTGATCCCACGATTGATCCTGGGGCTACACGACTCATCAAGGCTACACAACTCATCGTGGAGCTACACAACTCACTATGGGGCTACACGACTGATCCTGGGGCCACACGACTCCTCATGACTACACAACTCATCATGGCTACATAACTCATCGTGGAGCTACACAACTCACTATGGGGCTACGCGATTGATCCTGGGGCCACACGACTCATCAAGGCTGCACAACTCATCGTGGAGCTACACAACTCACTATGGGGCTACGCGATTGATCCTGGGGCCACACGATTGATCCTGGGGCCACACGACTCATCAAGACTGCACAACTCATCGTGGAGCTACACGACTGACCATGGAGCTACATCATGAGGCTACATGACTAATCATGAGGCACACGACTGATCTTGTGTGCGTCTACACAACTGACCCTGGGCGCATGTATGCGTGAGACAAATACCAGGACGATTGGCGATGTCAAGCTCGCGTCCGCCATGGGCTCTGTAGGAGTCTTGCTAGCACTCCGCGTTGCAGCTCGAGCTTGCCATCAAGGGTTTGGACACAGTGAGCAGACTCGGTCACAGGACGGGTCACTCAAACAGCACTCAAGAGTTCCAATGCTCGTCCTCTGATTCAGGACTACCGGACCACAGAAGGGTATCATAGTGACAGCCTATCACTCGTTTGCCGCCGACAATCTGATTACCCTTCCAGTTTGACTGCTCCCGAGTGCGGTGGTAGCCTTCTGACGCGGCCTCGGTGACGCTTCCTGCATGCGGCTCCTCCACAATCATACAGCAGAGCGTTGTCGAGCGCTTGAATACACGACGGTATCGAATGTCTTGAGCATGTTGGACACCCTTTGTGAAGGCGACTCCATGACAACACGAAGTGGAGTTTTCCTGTATGCGTCTATGTATTATGGTCATTCATAGTTCGAGTCAGCTCTACCTCATTCCCATATTCTTTTTCTCTACAACCCAAGGGCAGTAGTTTTGTAGTATATTTTCTATTTCCATATTTTTCAAGTCAATCTTTCAATCTGCATCGTTGCTAGTAACACCTACGAGTGGTTATTGTTCACTTCAACACGCTGGCTCTTACATATGTATTCTTCAAACCTCACGTCAAGCAGTTCGATGAGAATCTGAAAAGAGAAGAATTTCATAACTGGACATGTTTTATCTACGAAACGTCTCGGCGCCTCCGCCGAGACGAGCGACAGCATACCCCTACTCTCATCCTCAACCTGATGTCACCAGCACGATGCCACCATCGTCCTGCATCAAACCCCGATACTCAACCTGATACCACCATCACGATACACCCCTCAACGTCTACTGCGGATCCCTATTCTCGGCGTGAGGTGAAGTTGAAGGGGGGGTCATCATATGGGAGACCCAATTTCTTATAGCCTGCCTCGACTAGTTTGAGGCCATATTTTCCGAACTGAAGCTCGAAAACATCCAACAAACCGCTCCACAACTTCAATGACAAACGTAGCGTCTCGGCATCTGGCAGGCGGAGAGGGTCGTGGTACCATGCGACAAGTTGTTGGCGCTCTAAGACCAGTTCGTAAATGGCCACTTCGTGATCTGCAAAACTTAGTAAATTGTCTGACCTCGAAGCTTTTTACCTACGTTTGGCTACTACGGCAGAAACTCTCTGAGCAAACCCGTGCATCAGCGTCCATCGGTAAGACGGCGGTCTATCACCTGCGACAGCATCATAGCTGGGGGCGGCATCGTCTTCTCCGGCATCGTCTTCTTCGGCATCGTCTTCTTCGGCATGGTCTTCTCTGGCATCGTCTTCTCCGGCATCGTCTTCTCCGGCATCATCTTCCCTCGAGACAGGGCCTGCTTCCACTAGTGCAGACGGGGCACCGGCAGGTGTGGCATTGTGGGATGGAGCGTTCAAATCACTCGAGGCATCGAGCACTTCCTCAGGCGTAGGCATAGCGAAGGTGATCTCGGCAGGAAGAGGAAAATTGGTAGAGAAATTGTGCGTAATGGGATTGGCAGCGATACGCGTTGTGGTGTTTGTGCAGAAGGTCTCGCTATGGAATAAGGAAAAGGATTACCTTCGTCTTGGCACCTCTGGTTCACGTTCACCATCACGCGGGCAGATACAGATAGAGCACCCTCAACTGTTCATTCATTCATCTATCACGCGGGCAGATACAAGTAGAGCATCCGCAACTGTTCATTCATTCATCTAGTCCTCGGGCCAATACAGGGCCATGATCTGGCGGCAACGGTTCATCCAAAAGTCCCTATTCTTCCGCATAGCCTCGAGGCTCTTCTTGTAGTCCTCGATCGCATCCAAGTTTGCCTCTGACATCTCTTCGTATTCTTTGACCATGTTGCGCATACGAACCTCCTTGTCGAAGATGGCACAAACGAGCGGGGGCAGGGCATCGATGGACTTCTCGAGATCGGCCTTTATCGAGGCGTATATGCCATCTTTGTTGCCTTTCGCCAGCTGTTTCCTCTTGACAAGATAGGCTGCCAGGGCATTGGCGATAACCGACAAATGTTTGGCATATCGCGCATTCATGTCTTTGGCATGGTTAAACTTCTCCGTGGCTGTGTCCATGGCATCTAGACCTCCTCGTTCGATCACCTTCGACACGACCGACTTGACAAACTCGACTCCGCCGAATGGTTCGAAACTCGCGACAAATGTATCCGCTTCATGTTTCGCCGCTGTAGCGTGTGTTCTCAGGGTCGTTACCTCGCGGCAGAGGTTGTCGTATCCCGCAGCCTTCTCACGGAGCCCGTCCGGCTGTTCTACCTCGACCTCCAGGTCGAGATAAGCCTCCGCCTTTCCCCTAAGCCCGTCTTCCCCGTCCACCTCATCACTCAGCCTCTCATAAGCCAAAGCCTTCGCGCGCAGTCCATCCTCCTTTTCTACCTCGACCTCCAGGTCGAGATAAGCCTCCGCCTTTTCCCTGAGCCCATCCTCTTCGTACACCTCACGCCTCAGACTGTTGTAATCCCTGGCCTTTGCCCTAAGCCCATTGGGTTTCTCCACTTCATCCTTCAAGGCATCGTACGCCTGAGCTTTTCCATCAAGTTCACGCTCCAGAGTAGCACACTCTGCAGCTCTTCCGTCGAGTTTACGCTCCAGAGTAGCACACTCTGCAGCTTTGGCTTCAAGCTGGTCGTCCTTTCTAGCAAGTTCCCGCTTCAGGGCATCAACCTCGGAATTCTTAGACGCGAGCAATGCTTGGCTGTCTTCCAGGTCTTTGGATTGCAGCTCCAGACGTTGCATTAGCCCTTCGTCCCCTGCGAGAGCCTTGACTCGTGCGAGATCGGGTTGCGCATCGTTGCCGTGAATGGTCTTATGCAGTTCGGCTATTTGTTCTGAAATTGTCAGCAAGAGAAATGCAAAATGCGCGCCGATGCTTACTCTGCAATTTGTCGACCTCGGCCTTATGCTTCGTGGCCATTTCGAGCATGGTTTCGGCTCCCTCCAAGTAGTCTGCGATATGACGTTGGTGGATAAGCTCTGCACGTTTCTTCTCGGCAAGCTCTTTTTCTAGTCGCTCATTTTTCTTGCTTTCTGTGTGAATGGCATCGGCAGTGGCATCATCCTCGATGAATTGGGCAACATCATACTGTGCATTGGTCGTCGCCAGGGCGAGTTCAAAATCTTGCCTCTCTTGCAGATCGTCAGTGACCGCGTAGATCGTCGGTGGCAGTTGACTTGACATATTGGGGCATGTGTAGATGGTAGTGGAGAGAATGGTGAGCAAGAAAAAAGTGAGTGGAGAGCAAGAAAAAGGTGAGTGGAAATGTGGGGCTAAGACCAGAACGGAAGTCACGGACAACACCTCAAACTGGTTTGCACAGAACATCCATGGGTCTCATGGCAAATACAAAGGGTTTAAGGCTAACATTACATTCTCGTACTACAAGGCGTAGTCGTCAACACAACCTTTTCAACATCCACTCTCGCACCTCCGCATATTCGGGACCCTCCAGCGCCTCGTGTGCTGCAATCCGTTCAAGCCTATGCACAACAGCCTCCTCCTCCTGCTTCGCCTCTCTATCAAAATCTCGAGAAGCATTCTCGAGATCCTTGCTCTCGGCCTGCACAGCCGAGAGCATGGCCTGTTGTGTTCCCATCGACCCTTCGGAGGCTGCCTCCGAAGGTCCCATTCCGCCACGCTCCAAAACATCCATCTCCTCGCATCTCGCCTGCTCCCAGAAGCCCATTCCCACTCTGGTCTCTCTACGATCCCTCCAGAACCCTTCCCAATCTTCCTTCACCCAATCCTTCATCTCTGCGCTGGTATTGTTCAAACCAGGAGGGTGGGCATTGAAACCTCCGCCAGTGGTATGGAAGCTATCGGCCAGCTGCGTCAATAGGAGTTCGGCAAGGCATACTTCGTCCTCTTTGGCTAGGAAACACAGAGGGAACGTTTCAAGGTTGAACTCCCTGGGATACAGGACCTGGCAAACGTGCTTGACAAGGTGCATGAGAAAGGCAGATCCTCCACGCATGTGGTCCTTCTCGCGGGCGCTGTAATTGAAGGCATAACCAATGTATTGCAGGGCATGCTTCAGCGGCTCTTCCTCCTGGTCTTCTGGCATACGATCGAGACGAGCTTCGAGCCCATCGCAAAACTGCGTCACAATATCTATTCGGCCGCGCACAGGCTTTCGCACTCCGTTCTTTGTGGCAGTCAAGAAGTGGTGATGTCCTTGGTAGAGATCGTTTTCAGTGGAATGGACACGACCAAAGGCATTATCGACTTGGAGGGCAACGTCAAAGGTATCTGGGTGCTGAGACACGTAACCTCTCAGCATCCCGATCACAAGTCTCAATTGGTCAGGGGTCGGGGAGAGGCCTCGACCTGGCCCCATGCCTGTGGTTGAGAGTATGACAGTGTACACCATGGGCGCTATCAACGTCGCTTCATGTGCCCATTCCGAGTCATCGAAGAGTTCCACCAGCATGTCGTTCCCGCAGTGGTATTTTCTGGCGAGATTACCAGTCACCAACGTATCAAGCAATATTCTCGGCATGCTCCAGAGGATGTTTCTCCCAGTAATTCTCCACTGGGCATCGGATAGACTTGCGGGGAGTGGATGACCGAGCTGTGTGGCATGTATTCGCGCAAGCACCACCGCGGCAAGGCATCCAGAACCGAGAGCGTAGTCGTAGCGCATCCGCCCTCTGAGTCTTGCATCGAAAGGCTGCGATGCGGGATCTTCGTCTTCATCCGGTGGCATCTGGGATCTGGCAAGAGGCGGCGACGATCGAAGGGGTTCCATGCTTTGCAAAGGGGAAGTGGGTGGCATGTGTCGTCGAAACCCCAGGTTCGGATTGCCGAATATGCTTTGGAATCCACCTGAACTGGCAATTGGGGTCTGGAGCCTCTGACCTCCGAAGCCACTAGACTGCTCTGGCATGAATTGTCTCTCACTAGGCGTCCGCACAGGTGTTCCGACGGAGCTAGGAACCTGTTCAGGCATCTGAGCACGCACATCCCGGAGGGCCTCGAACGCATCGTCACTCGCGGCGTTAGACCGCCGCGAGTTTGCATTCGCCCCAGCAGACACCTGCTGGGACCCCATCCCCTGGCGACCTCCACGAATGTGTGCTCGATACTGACCCAGGTCCGGAAGCTTGAAGACGCCGTTGTCTGGATTTGGGCCGTCATCGTCATTGTCCTCTTGTACCTGTGGAGTCGGCTTCGGCATTGGCAACTCGGAAAATTGCGTCGATCCATCACTGAGTTGCGAGTTCAGCAATTCGTGCTTCCGCTGTCTTGCAACCCAACCAGGGGATATGTTGCCCGAACCCGAGATGGCATCGCCTGCATCTGGACGAAAGCTTGAATCGGCAACATCGCTCGGAACAGCCCTGCCTCGCACGTTGGATCGCCACATATGACCTCCTGGGCTTCGCATGGCATCTGGCAATGGCAACTCAGCATCTTCATCCTCATTCGGCCGCTTCGCTGGACGATCGTGATGTCCAGATTTGGGTGGCATGATGCATAAGTGTGGTGAGTGATGAGAGTTGGAGGAGGTTAGAGAGTGAGAAGTGGGAGGTGAGTGGTGTGAGGTGAGAGGTGGCGGAGATGCGAGAAGGGAAGTTTGTTGCTCCGTGCCTTCCCGATTGAGCAACCGGTCGAACGTCACCACACAGCGCGCGGCACACCTTGCTCAAGCCGGCATGCAGTGTGAAGTTAGTTCATGGCTGTAAACTTTTGTAGAATCACAAAAGCATTTCACATCAATGTCATTCCACTACTAGGCTCAAAATGCAAGATGGCATTCAAACCGATTCGAAGGCAATGGCAGAATTAGATACAATATGTCTCACCAAGACAAATAGGCAACAACCAGCACGATGCCACCATCGTCCTGCATCCACTCACTGTCTTCCAGCTGTCGTACCTTGCGAAGGTCATTCCGCAGATTCCACGCTTCGCACCCAAAATTCCCTATCCTCCCAACTCTTCCCCACTCTCAACTCCTCTGGCAATGGCAGGACGACAATGCAACGTGTGCCGTCTGTATCTTCTTGAAGGAGGGCACAAACACGTGGTTTTGTCTTCGTGCTATTTGATGTCTTCGCACAGGTTGTGCATGCCCTCCATGCCGTGGGAAACACAGGCTTTCCGTTCCTCGAAATGGCATTGTGGAGCACACAGACATCGACGCAAGGCTTCATTCTGTTCCAGGCTTGTATTCGTTTCGAGCCGACAATCTGGCCATGCAGGCGCTCGGCAAGGTATTCACGCAGATCTCGGGGAATGTCTTCGCTCCTCACGAACCAGTCGTCACTTTCGGGATTGCTCTCCACCGTCCAGTCGGCATTTTCGGCATTCTTGGGTACAATGATATGGATCGGGTAGTCGTTGAGAGCCTCCTTCTTCGATGAACCCACATTACTCCCAGGAGTCGACTCCTGGGATAACCTCCCTCCAGTGCTCTGCATACGTTGCTGTTCGAAGCCCGGGGCAACCCCCGGGCTCGTCCGTCTTGAAAACATGTTACCACGCGGCGTACTTGAAGCGCTGGCCTGGCGTATACCGAGACTTGTCGGGGCGTCCTCCGTGTCTGCATAATGGGCGGTGGAGCGTCGGGACCTATCGCTGGTGGCAGGTGTGGCAGGCGCGCGTCTCTTGGTAGCAGTCGAGTCTTGCGAGCTGAAGGATCGCCCAATACTAGAAGACGCTGGCAGAGGACGTGGGCGGGCAAACGAAGACGGGCGCATTTCGCCTTCGGCAATCTTTCTGGTTCGATCTCGCTCAGCGATGGCTTCTGGCAAGTTGTTGGCCTTCTCTTGCTCCCAAAACTCGGCAAGCGTTTTCATGGAATCGGCCTTTTCCCCCCTCGTCTTGGTTGCCGCAAATTTGCTCTGTATTTCTTCATCCTCCTCCTGCAGAAACTTCAGGTAGTCGGGCAATTCGTCCATGTTGAGTCGCGGAGAGGCAGCGAGCTCTTGTGTGTAAGGCAAAGATGATGTGACTGTAGATGGAGATGGAAATGAGAGAGGTGAAAAATGTGAAAAAGGTGAGAGCACCAATCCGCGCTAGCCCGAGCACTTGTCCAGGATAGACAATCGCAAGATATGGGAAGACAGCCATATCAACGCATGCACAACGGCCGGTGAAGATGAGTGTGAGGAGAATACAACAGGCTTGACATAAGATGTGAGATGCGGCCAACACACCAGGTATCCGTCTCCTCTGCGCTGCTTTGGAAAGTTGCCCTCGACTAAACAATACCTATCATCGTGCTCGGGCCTCCCCTGCCGCCGTAAACTGCCCATCACCCACGCCTTTCGTCTCCATACAACTGCAAGCCCCACGATGTCAGACAACATGCCCATCTCATCGAAGAGCGCCGGCAAAATGCCATGCAAAGACGTACCGCCAAGCGAAGCCGCTCCTGTCGACACTGCCGTCGACACAGACAATGCCACAGAAGAAAATTGTCAGATCCTGTTCAAACCCGCATGCTCCAAAGCTGACAGACCAAGTGCCCCTCGCAGAACTGCACTCTGTCACGTTCGATGCCGACGACGAGAAACACCTCGTGTGGATGGCCAAGCTCGCACCGTGTACCGACGACATCGAAGTGGCACGCCGCTTGTCGCTGCAGCCGAATTGGGAAGATTGCCGCCAAAGTGTCCTGATAAGCAAGGAGGGCGTGGATGCATGGTGGGGAAGCGGGAACCAGGAGGGTATTCAGGATGCATGTGAAGGCCTGACGTCGTGGGTACTTGCGCTGCTGCAAGTGTTGGAACAACTGGACGGTCTCAACGAGCAGGAGTCTGCTCGTTGTGTGGAGGAATGGGATCAAACAATGGCTGCCAGCTTGCCGGACTCAGAGAAGTGCAGGGAGTGTGGGGGGTGCCCGTGCAGGGGAGTGGGCCCTTCGAATTCTGCACGGGATGAGGATGTTAACAACTGGCAGCGGATGTGGAATGCCATGGGGACGGCAGAGAGTGGCCTGATGGTTGTGTGGTTCTCGAGGTGGGACATCTTGATGAGGCAGTGTGCGAAGATGCGGCGGGCCTGCCAAAAGCTGTTGCGGATGCTGGAGATTGTGAGGCTGGGCCGGGACCCCAGTCCAGGGGAGTATGAGATCGATTGCTAGATGCCTGTCAATATGATACCCATTCTAAACACCGATGAAGTGTTGAACTCTGCTGTGAGAGCATGGTCTGCAAGTATGAGTCGTAATGTCACTCAGAAGTTGATGAATACGCAACAGCTCGACAACTACATGCAAGGTTCGCGTAAGCATGTATTCCATCACGACAGCATGTATACACCTAGCTTGCTTTTCCAGTAGCAATCAGTCCTTCTTTCTGGCTGTGTGGTCTCCAGTCTGTAGCTCGATTCCAGGTATTTCGGCGGACACTCATCAATCGCGGCAATCATCAATCGCGGCCATCACTCTGTGTACCCCCTATCATCTGATCATGTTTTCAGATAGACGCTACCTGAAATCTTGATGCTTTCCGATGAAGAGTAGCAGAAGGTCCTGCATTTCGCATGTGGAATGTGATGAGTGCTCGAGTTCACGAGGCATGGTGTGTCGTCAAGGGTGCATGACTCAGTCCTCCAACCTCAACTAGTGCCAATTCGATGAGATTTGCTCGATTGAAGAACAGCGAAGCCTGGATACGCTGACGCTTTCGCAATCCAAGCGACATCATGTCAACGCACCAGGAGACTACAAGGGCTTATGAGGTATGAGTATGAGCTGGGAAACGGCTTGGTCGACACCCACGCTTGCATGGAGAAAGGCTCACGGAACATTCACCGATCAAGCACCTTCAGCGCAGTCTCCTCACTCGCACATCCTCACTCAATCAGTACAACAAAACAAACTCATCACAGCGCATGCTGCAGGCGATGATATTACTAGCGCGATAACCAACTACACACCCCTCAGTCCTGCCTGGCGCTGATCTGCTGCTAGAAGGTCGTTGTGGCCAGTCTGCTGGCTGCGTTCCTCGCGTCGATCCTGTCCTCGTCCTCCTCGACGGCCTTCTGGCTGCCGTTGCTCGTCGCGCGCTTCCGTCCGTGCAGCACCTCCTCGTCGTTCTCCTCGTCGTCTGCGACGGGAAGGGGGACGTTGCCGCTCATGCTGCGGTTGAGGCCGTCGCCGGGCCGTCGGGGCACGCCAGACCACGCGTCGCCCTTGGGCCCCTGGGAGTTGACCATGGGGGCGCGGCGCTGGGGCGGGTGAGCCTCGCGACCCAGCCGGGACAGGCCGCCGCTCCCGTCGATGGCGCGGATGTCTGGGCGCACGGACTCGAGGGTAGCCAGGGTACGGCGCTCAGCTTCGATCTCGCGGATGACGTACTCCCTGATCGCCTGGCGCATGTCGGCCGTGGTCCTGTCGAACCATTTCCTCTGCTCGTGGAGCAGGTTCTGTGTGACGCGCTGGGCTTTCGACGTGAGGTACTGCTCGTGGCTGCGGGCCTCGTCTAGCGCGGCGATGGCCTCATCCACCTTGTCGCGCTTGACGCTGGAGCTGGCTTTCAGCCTGTCTGCTGCGGAGAGTTTGGACTTGGTCGCAGACTGCGCTTGCAACAACTCCCGCAGCAGGATGTGTCGATTTGTGAGTGTTTCCTTTGCAATGAAGGCGTCGCTGCTGTGGTACTGGAGGGGGTCACCGAGCGTTGTTGCCTCGGCCGTGCCCTGCGCAGCGTGGAAGTCACCCATCGCTTGGATGACCTTGCCCAGCTTCTTGTACGCGTGGGAGAGACCGACATGCGTTTCCTGTGCATGCATGGCGGCGAATTTTGTGCCCAGGTCGGACTCTGCAACACCAAGATCTAGCAGTGTCAGTATGTGAATAACTCAATAAAAAGACATACACACTCCTCCTGTGCTTCACCATCTTCTCCACCTTCTGCTCCGTGTCCATGGTCCCGAGGTAGAAGGCCTTGACGGTCGGACGGGCTGCAGCGAGCTCTGGCGTGTCGTCTGGCGGCGGGGCAAACTGCTTGATGACCTTGCGTCGCACGCCGGTCGCGGGCTGCTTCCGGCGCACCACTGGGCTGTAACCGAAGTCGCTCTCGACGAAGAAGACCATCTCCTCGTCTCGTATGAGCACATCATTGCTGCAGACCGTGTTCAGCCACCGCTGCATCGACGACTTCAGCCGCGCCTCGTCCTCCTCGGTGCCGGCGCCGGCCGAGGTAGTGGCTGGGGGGACGGCGGGCACAATCGCTTCGGGACACGCTGAGATGAGGTGCTCGCCAAGCTTGACAAACTCAGAGTGCAGGCGGCGGACATCGCGGAACTGCGTGGTGCGGAACTTGGGGAGGTTGGTCTGCGGGGGAGTCAGCATGTGGAGCTTCCCCAGGTCTCGATACAGGTACGCACGTAAACGTCGAACCGCAGGATCGTGTCCTTCTTGCCAGTCCGCTCGAGACCCGTGACCTTGGCCTGGAGCTTGTACTGCTGCTGTTGCTGTCGCTGCGGTCGCGTGCCGTGGTATCGCTGGGGCTGCTGGCCTGGGCCGGGAGCTTGCTGCTGAGCTTGGTGTTGGGCTTGCGGTGATTGCGGCGCATCGAGGCCCGGCGTGCGCGGTTGCTGTTGGTGGTCGCCATTTTCGGGCGCCGCATTAGGTCGGTTCTGCGCATCGTGATCGCCCATGTAGCCATACTGTTCCGAGCCCTGACCGTACGGCGATGCCTGCGGAGGCAGCGGGGATGAGGGGATGTCGCCGGTGGGAGGCTGCCCAAAAGACGAGCGGTTGTGCTTCGGCGACGAAGCCCATGGATCGGAGTCGGCGGTGTAGTCCATGATAGCGAATGTAATTGGAGCCGAGAGGGTGACCGTCAGCGTCCAACGTCGTCGGCGGGCGCTGATGACATGGACATGGATGTTTACCTAGGCAGGTGCGGCTTGGCACTTGTCGTCATATTGGGCAAGGCGCAAACCAGTCGACAGCATTTCCGGGCTATCACGTGCATCCCACCTCTCTATCAACACGCATCGAAAGGGTCATTGGCATGAGGGTCGGATGGGTATGGTGTGCTCGTCGAGTCGTGCGGCATAATGTGAAGGCTCCTCGAAGGCTGCTGTCGACCGCAGTGCCCCAACCAGACCTACTTTCAAAGTCTACGCGAAATATTGGCATCATCGCTCACATCGATGCTGTGAGTTTTACAGAATTCGGGTATGAAGGATGGAGAGTTGATAGCGTCTCAGGGAAAAACAACCACTACAGAGCGCATGCTCTATTACAGTGGATACACACGAAGAATTGGAGGTATGCATTCTTTCGTCAATTCAGCTTTTCTATACTCATCACAATCAACCCATCCGTTTGTGTTTGACCTGGAGCTATTCTAACCCCCCGAAGACGTCGACGAAGGCTCAACGGTGACCGACTTCCTCCCTGCCGAACGGGCGCGCGGCATCACCATCCAGTCTGCAGCCATCACATTCCACTGGCCTCCGTTACCTCCCAACACTCAATCGCCACCACAGCCGCCACGACTGCCTGCAACTTTTGATACCATAGCTCGATCTTCTATTCCGCACAATGTCAATCTTATCGACACGCCTGGTCATGCAGACTTCACCTTTGAAGTGCTCCGCTCTCTCCGTGTTCTCGATGGCGCTGTCTGTATCCTCGATGGAGTCGCTGGTGTCGAAGCTCAGACAGAAAAGGTCTGGACTCAGGCTGGTCACTACCGCATCCCCAGAATCATCTTCGTGAACAAGCTCGACCGAGTTGGCGCTGCGTTCTCGAGAACGGTGAAAGAGATTGGCGCCAGGCTGCATGCATGGCCGGCCGTGTGCCAAATTCCATGGTGGCAGGGCGGCAATGGAGATTTCGTCGGTGTTGGTGACGTTGTGAATCTTCGCGGTATGCTGTGGCAGGCTGGTGGCGATGGAAGCCAGATTCGGGCGTTCGGGCTCGAGGAGCTTGACAAGACTGACAAGAAGTTTGCGGAAGAGATCAGAAAGGCAAGGGTTGCACTCGTCGAGATACTGAGCGAGCACGACGATGTGATGGTGGAGCACTTCCTCGAGCAGGATGAAGATCATCTGGCTATCCCTGGCATCCAGGTCATGCAGTCACTTCGCCGTGTCGTGCTGCAGGCACCGCAAACCATCATCCCCGTCTTCGCAGGTGCCAGCTTTCGTAACGTCGGCGTTCAACCTCTCCTCGATGCAGTTGTCGACCTCCTCCCATCACCTCTCGAACGCCCAGATCCTGAGATCAGTATTGCGAACCAGAGCAGCACTCTCTCCGCACTTTTGAGCTCAGCTCCAGCCACCAAATCAGTAATTAAGCAACCAAAGAAAGCTGGCCACGAGCTGGCTGTATCAGAAGTCAAGAACCTGACAGCGTGCGCCCTTGCTTTCAAAGTGGTCAACGATGCCAAGCGCGGCGTCCTGGTTTATGTGCGCGTCTACTCGGGCTCCATTGATCGTGGATCTACTCTCTACAACACCAATCTTGCCGTTGCTGAACGCGCACCGCGCCTCCTCAAGATGTACGCCAATGACGCCGTGGAAGTCGACAGCATTGGAGCTGGCCAGATTGGCGTGATTACCGGCCTCAAGCACGCACGAACAGGCGACACCCTCATCGTATACAGAGGTCTGCAGATGAAGGGCACACCTGCTGGTGGTTTGAACACCCTGCAGCTACGACCGATCAATGTCCCGCCTCCAGTCTTCTTCACCAGCATCGAGCCCAACAGTCTGAGTGAGCAGAAGCACGTTCAAGAAAGCTTGGGTATCCTGCTCCGAGAGGACCCAAGTCTGCATCTCTCCGTTGACGAGGAATCAGGCCAGACGCACCTCGCTGGCATGGGCGATCTGCATCTAGAGATTGCGCGCGACCGCCTGCTCAACGAGTTCAAAGCTAAAGCCCGCATTGGCAAGATCGAGATCGGGTACCGCGAGACCATCTCCACTGGCACGCCCCCCTACACGTATGAACTCGACAAGCCCATCGCAGGAAAACAGGCAAGAGCCGTCATCACCGCGTCGGTCGAGCCCATCGACGACAGCACCGTGATCTCCGCGTCGCAAGAAGAAATAGAGATGGAAGGCGGCGCGTTCGAGTCGATATTCAAGCTACCGGACAACAACACCCTGCACATCTCGCACCCCACGCTCTCCCGCCGCGACTCCGCCTCGCACAAGAACTCCATCCCCCCGCACCTCTCGCTGCCAGGCGTGCTGCACTCCATCCAAGCTGGCGTCTCGGCCGCCCTCGCCCGCGGTCCCTTCAACGGCTTCCCCGTCGCAAACACAAGCATCAGCATCGCCCTCGACGCGCAGACAAACCTCTTCCCCGAAACGACACCGACCGCCATCTCCCAGGCCGCGCGCGCTGCAGTGTCTCACGGCCTCAGAAGCGCAAGCAGCACTGCGCCTTCGGTGTTGATGGAGCCCGTGATGATGGTGACCATCTTCGTGCACGAGTCTTCCCTCGGCGCTGTCGTGCAGGACATCTCCTCCTCGCGCGGCGGCCAAGTGCTTTCCCTCGACGGCGCGGACACACCCACCGACGGCGATGACGCACCACGTATCGATCCGAATCTGATCTACACGCCTCCTGACCCTTTTGCGTCGGGCACAGGGGGCATGCACTCCGGGCTTGCGGACAGTCAGAGACAGATCGTTGCGCGCGTCCCGCTAAAGGAGATGGTGGGGTACTTGAACCATCTGCGCGCGCTGACAGGAGGTAGGGGCACGTTCGTGATGACTGTGGATGGGTTTGAGCGCATGGCTAGTCAGCGGCAGAAGGAAGTTTTGGATGCGTTGAGGGAGTTTTGAGTGTCATTATTTGTATGAATATCGGGTTGTAAGATATGAGTGTGTTATACTAGTAGGGTACGGTGAAAGTAGACTTGATCTGGGCTGAAGGCTCATTCACTTCGACGCTTCGACCTCACGTTCTCACGTTCTCTTTTTTTCTATCAGCACCACCACGCTTATCTATACTCTCGACGATCGCTCACGATGAAGTACTCTCACACCATCATTCTCGTCACGCTCCTCGTCGCCATCTTCTGCATTCTCTTCGGCTGGTGCCTCGCCAAGATGTGCATGCGCGGCTTCAGTGCTGGGGCCATGGAAATGCAAACGCGGCGGGACGTCGAGGCAGCGCAGCCACGCGTGTAGTCCTGTAGAAAGACAATATGCGGGTGAGCGCTACGACATGGCGGGAAGTAGATGAGGGACTGACGGCGGTCCAGGGAAACGAGGCGGGGGACGTGTCAGCGTTTGTGTTTGTGACACGCCAGGACGGGTGTGCTTGGTTACACAAGTTTGTCTGCGCTCGAGACGAGGATTCACCTAGGGACGATAGGACGACGACACCAGCGCGGCTCGGAAACGGGACTGGCGTTGTACGGGAAGAGCACCAGTTGTTTATGGTTTGTGAGAGCGGACATGCATTGGAGGCGAGGTTGCACGGTGTTACGACAGTTTGTTTGCTTGCTCGATTTCCGTCCTCGAGGAACGCACCTGACAGAGAGATGGAATGCTGGTAATGCATATCTGCTATTCACTCTTCGTGCTTCTTGCTTCCCACTTCGCGGTACTTTATCAGCAGTATGGGTAGGAATTCCGGTCTCATCATCGCGTTGGTAATCGCCGGCCTCTTTGGCGCTGTGATACTCTGGTTTGCCGTCTACTACCTGCACCGTTACATCCACCGGTCCTGCTTAGAACTCGACTACTGGTTCCACTTGCTCACTCCACCGCAATGGCGTTCAGAGCCCAGGAACCACGACTACGGCAGGGAGATGGGACACAGATGCGGCGCGAAGAGGAAGTCGAGGTCGCGTTCTAGACACGGGAGATGGGATAGAGAGAGGGACGAGTATTCGAGATCTAGAAGATGGTGTCGCAGTCCACAGGATCAAGAGGAGGCCGCATGTACGAGCGCAAAATATGCGGAGAGACCAAAACCTGCGTTGACCATGCCCGTGTATGGGGAGCAGTGTTACCCGGCGATGGGGTGGCAACAACACGCGCCTGCTGGAGGTCAGATGGCATATCCACCGATAGCGTACCAACAACCGTTTCCGCTGTATGCAGCTCCGGTCGTGCCTGGCCCGATGCCCCAGCAATACCTCCCGCCAACGGCAGTGCCAGTTCCACAGCCAGCAACGTATGCTCCAGTGCGCAGGAAGCGACCCGCGGAAACGCATCCTGTAGAGAAGGGAAGTCAGCCCCCAGGACCTCGACGCTTCGAGACCGACTTTATCCATATCTGCGACGAGTACCCGCCCATCATCCTCGAGAAGCTGAAGAAGGCCGCTCCACCACTACAATCCTCCTCCTCTTCATCCTCAAGCTCTAGTGATGACGCAACGACGCAAGAGATACCTCGAAGGTATATTCCACACTCCGCACCTCGTTTCGCCGATCCTCCTCCCTTCCAATTCCCGCAGTATCCACACTCCTCGACACGAGCATGGGACGTGCCGACATCGTATCCGCGGCAATGGATGAACACTGGTGGTGAGAGGCTACACACGGGTCAGGCGAGGTACGCTCCATACACCAGGAACAGCGGAATGGGGCAGAATCTGAGGAACATGTACGCAGACGGGAGGCGTCAAGCACCGAGTAATGCTCCTCCTTGATTCCGTGCACATATGTAGGATGGCTCTGCAACTGTCCTGTGGTTGGTTTGAAGCCATGCTGACGATTCTGACGGCAGATCATGACATCCCGCGGTCACGTATGTGGGGGAGATGGGGACAGCAGGCGCCGAGACCACAACGTGCATATACGGAGTGCGATCCAAGACAGAAGGAGAGGGGTCATGCTGAAACAGTCGAACAGAGCAGTGCTGATGAGGCGGAGCAAGAGCCAGCTGAGAAGCCCAAGAACATACAATCAGAAAACGGTAACGAGAGTGATGGACTGCCTGAACATGTTTCGGAAGGAGGAAAATCGCCAAAAGCACAACTCATGGATCCAATGCCTATTCCTGTAGTCGAAGAGCCATCTTCCGAAACTGACAAATGACCAGCGATTCGATTGGGTAGTCTTGACAAGATGAGAGCGCGGAGGATCGGCGTGAGAGCTGCGAGTCTGATGTTCTGCCTAGCGTGAGGATGATACGATCAAAACGTGCCAGACGAGCATCTGCGTGTTGTTTGTCTGAAGGTGCGGGCGGCAAGACGGTAGGAGATTAGATCTCGCCATCGTTGAGTGAAGCGCGAAATCAATACGATTACGAGTGGTGCGACCCTGAAGACCCTGAAGACCCTTCAAGTCCTCACACCTGTCATGGTGACTGCCAAGGTCGTTCAGCCCTAAGGCTAGGGGTTCGATAGGGTGGCTGAAAGTGAAACTGTCAGTTTACAATGGGGCTGTGTTAGCCTACATCGAATAGTGATTTGATGTGTTACTAGCAGTGTTCTACAAAGGGCTGCGCCGATGAACGCGCAACCTGGCGTACGCAGCTCCCGTCACGGCGCTGGCGGAGATTGCCGGAAGGTGCAACGTCTCAGGGGTATCGATGAAGAGTTATTCGTCCGTTTTGTAAAGCTCCAAACAGCGTGCCCAGACCTTAGGAATGCTTCGTATTCGCAAGCTTTGCGGGCTACCTGATGGGCAAGGACATCGGAGCAACAGCATAGCGGGGTCTGCAAACGCCATGCCGTCGTGGTGGCGCACTGCAGGATGCAGCTCGGCACTCGTTCGTAGCGAGTCAGGGTCGCGTATCCGGCACGGTGCGCTTAGTCAGCTTAGTCAGAGCAGCTAATGGCATTGATTGGACAGACTGCAAGACAGTCTAACTGTATCCAATAAAGTGTGCTGCATAAGCGACATAATCTACAGCGCCCTACCTGTGACCGTTGGTGCTACGGCAGAGTGGGCCCGGTGAATTCGGTGTATTGCGTGGGCATGCTTCGTACGAGCGTCTTGACCTTCGCAACCCTACTCCTGGTGCTTATGAAGTACAGGCAGTCGCGCTCACAGCCGCATGGTTACGCACCTCTCAAGCCAGCTTCTACTAATATTCTACTCCGTCCTCGCTTTATGCTAGGCTTTAATTAATATCTTGCACATACTTCCAATGTCAAAGTCCCCGCCCCAGTCACCGCACGAATATGAGCTCCTCCCACGAACCTCGCTCGAAGCGCAGGATCGTCCGGAGCTGGAACGGTCCACCTCAAATCCATCGTGGCTTCAACGGTTGAGCCAAAGGCTTCCGAGCAAGCTTTCCAACCGCTCTGTTTACACGCATTACGTTACACGGCATCACAGGAAGCGATCTGTCATACGCTTCATATTCTGGGCAGTCTTCTACTTCCCCTTCTTCTGTCTGTTTCTGGTCCTCGTCGCCGCCATCTTCTTCCCGTCGTACACGACTCTACCTACTCACTATGAGGACCTGCGCCAGCGGGCACTGGCAAGCGATGTCCCTGGACGAGCAAACCCACACAGCGAGAAGATCTTCATATCGTCTTCACTGTACGAAACAGAGGGACAGTTGACGTCTGGGACATGGGCTAGCGCAGTGCTTGAGTTGATCGACTTGCTGGGCCCAGACAATGTCCATCTCAGCATCTACGAAGACAACGCCGATGCAGTCACCAAGAAGTCGCTGGTAGACCTCAAGAAGAGGGTCACTTGTAAGGTCCCCGCACAAGCGTTTGGAAGTCTTTGTTTGCTGACTGAACAGGCAACTCGACCATTGTCTTCGAGGATCTCAATCTCAGCACGCTACCCCGCATTACTCTGCCCACCGGAGAGACACGTCTCAAGCGAATCGCATTCCTTGCCGATGTTCGTAATCGGGCTCTGGCTCCCATCGATGCGAATGGTGTCAAGTTCGACAAGATCTTGTATCTCAACGATGTCATCTTCAAGCCCATCGACGCCATCCAGCTTCTCTTCGCCACGAACATAGACTCTGCAGGCCGCACAAACTATGGAGCGGCATGTGCTGTGGACTTCATCAACCCCTTCAAGTTCTATGACCGCTTTGCAACACGAGACCTGGACGGACGGATAACGGGCCTACCCTTCTACCCATGGTTTACCAGCGCTGGCACCGCGACCAGCAGGAACGACGTGCTTTCACAGTCGGATGCTGTCCGAGTGCGCAGCTGTTGGGGGGGCATGACTGCTTACGAGGCCAAATGGTTCCAAGACCCGACACTTGTCAACCGCGGCTCTGCATCTACCTCCCCAAATGAGCAGACTACATCGCCGAACACCAACGTGTCTCAACTACGGTTTCGGTACGAGGAGGACACGTTCTGGGAAGCTTCTGAGTGCTGCCTGGTCAATGCGGATCTACAATATCGTCGGACAGGAAGAGGAATGCCGTCAGACTCTGGAATCTACATGAACCCATACATTCGTGTGGCGTACGATGAGAAGACGCTATCTTGGCTGTCCCTCGTCCGACGACCAGAAAGACTGTACTCCATCATCCACGACATCCTAAATCCCATGGTCGGCTTTCCTTCGAGGAATGAGCGACTCGGCGAGGAACCTGGCTCCATCGTAACAGACACTGTATGGGAATTCGACGACCCTGTCAGAGGTCTGTCGCCCAACGCCACGGAGGCCGACCGCGCGGGTCATTATACGGAACTCACACGGACAGCCAAGCCAGGCAGCTTCTGTGGAGCGCGCAACTTGCTCGTCATCAACGAGAAGCCCGAACACGGCAAAGGGAAATGGAGTAAAATCAACCCTCCAAAACCTCCGAAGAGTCAATGAGCCTCCCTACCAGCGTGATCGACACGGCATCCTTCTCTTCGTGGGTTTTTTATGATTCAACCCAATTGTCTCATTGCATAGCGTCGGCGTTTTCTTTGACTTGATTCATTGTTGATTTACAAGCGGAACAAGGACGGGTTTTGGTCCAACGCTACGAGCGGCATTCCTCAAACGAAAGTTTCGAGTACAAGGAGTTTGATTTTCAAGATGGGAGTGATAAAGAATGCACTCTATCCTTTTTGTTGAGTTCAATCAATGACTTCAACCCGTGACAGAAACAAACCTTGCTGTTCTATGAGTGAGGTGAATATGTGCGTCCGTGTTTATCATGCAGGCCAATCGTGACGCAGTTATTGCCAAGCCACGATCGGATCTGCACTGGCCATCACGGTGCCCACCAACATCGCGAGCAAGCCTCACTCCGTGTATGCGCATCATCATTATACACATACTATACATCATAGACTGTATCTATACCTTCCTCCATCAATAGCATCTAAGAGAAGGGACACATTTCGCTCGTTACACAGAGTGTTCGAAAAGAGCTAGATCGACGGCACTGGGAGACCGAACGTCACGTCACGCAACATGGTGTTGGATAACGACACGCGAGGATGGATCATGACAGCGGTCAGCGGCATTGGTACGTGGACCACGCGCATAAGTTGGGAGATTGGGACCGTCTGCTAACCGATGAACAGCGTGTACCGTAGGAGGTAAAATTTCTCCCTCGGCGCCTTCTCGGCGATTGCATCTCGAGGATTCTGGCTGACAAGCAGGCAGCGTCGATAATATGCGTCGACGTTATCATCCGGCAGTTCCCCGGGAAGAAGGACTTCAAAATCGAAGATAGCAACACGTTCCTGTCCTCAGGGTTGAGTCTGTCGTTTGGCGTCATGGTACGTATCCCGACGTCATGGAAAAGGTGTCAATTGATGAATGTACGATTAGATCTTCTCGTCGCTATACAGCATGCTCCCTTCCGCGAAAAACTACCTCACGAAAGCCGGCATGTCTCCCAGGAATGCGACTTTTACTCTGGTCGGATGTTTTCTCCTTGGCGCGCTTGGCATCTTTTTCTTGTCGAGCTTTCTGCATCAGTTTATTCCGCATTCGGTCGTGGACTGCGACCACGAACACGGCGATGAAGAGGAGGGTAAAGTCGAGGATGAAGAAGCCGGGCACGAGCATGGACAAATGGAGGAGCAGAGGGGACGGTTGTCGCAGGTGGATGGGGGTGTGGAGGCGGATGCTCATCGATCATACGGCACAACCAGCGAACACGTCGACCCGAAGTTGTCCGCCACAAGACCACCGCTCCACACATCGCTATCGACAAAAGTTTCCCAGCTCGTGTTAGGCGGAAAGAAGAAATCTTGCGACGAGGACGGCCAATGCTTTGGATTTGCGGACACGTGTGGGACGGAGTGCTTCCGGAATGCTCTGACTACACGTCCGCAACGCTTGCAATCAACAAAATCGACTGGAATGCTGCCAACTGCGAGACCGTCAGGGATTCCCAGGAACCAAACCACCCAAGGGCTTCACGAGCGCTCGCCTCTCCTTCGTGATGTCGACGGGCTCACCCTTTCCACACCCACGCTCTCGGGGCCCACGACTATGGACAGCTCAATCTCAAGCCTCCACTCTACACACGATCATCACAACCACAACCACGCTCATAGCCACACTCACGAGCACGCCCCGCTCCAAAAACGCACCAGCAACACCTCCCTCTCTACCACATCCTCGCATGCCTCGCACACGCACACGCACGACCACAACGGTCCCCAACACCACCACCACGTCCCCACCAACATCTTCCTCTCCATTGGCCTGCAAACCAGCACTGCCATCGCCCTCCACAAAATCCCCGAAGGCTTCATCACCTACGCAACCAACCACGCAAACCCCCGCCTTGGCCTCTCCATCTTCCTCGCCCTCTTCATCCACAACATAACCGAAGGCTTCGCGCTAGCCCTCCCCTTGTACCTCGCCATCAACTCCCGCTGGAAGGCAATGTTCTGGAGCGCATTGCTAGGCGGCGTGTCCCAGCCGCTGGGCGCGGGCGTTGCGGCGCTGTGGTTTGGCGTCGCCGGGCGTGGGAATGGCGGAGGTATGGGTGAGCACGAGGATCTGGTCTATGGGTGCATGTTTGCGGCGACGGCGGGCATCATGGCCATGGTTAGCTTGCAGTTGTTGGGCGAGAGTCTGGACCTGACACATTCGAGGCGGTTGTGCTTTGCTAGTGCGTTCGCGGGCATGGGGATTCTGGGGCTGAGCAGTGCGTTGACGGCATGAGGGTTCGGTGCGATCTAGGGCGTTGGAAACGCTGATTTTAGCAGAGTTGATTATAGGATGTGATTAAATGTCAGATTTAGTATCGATAATGTCTACACTTGTCCCACGTCCCCTCTCCCTTGATCTAGCTGACATTCACTGGTAGGGCGATTGCAACTATCTGTTCGACATGCAGTGTACACCCAATCCAGCCATGCCCAAGAGTCCCACCCGCCCAATCGTTACAACCACCACGCGCATTACATCTCATCGTGGTCCCTGGAGTACTCTTCGATCTGGGGTTGGATTCTGTCCACCTCGGCCCTCGCTTCTTCCCACGCGGCCTTGTTCCGTTTCGCCCAGTCGACGTGGGCTTGTGCAAACTCCATCTGTGTATCACATCAGCCCACCACTCCATCCGCATGCGTCGTCAAGAAAGGAGGCTACACATACCATGTACCGTCTTAGATCGTTCTCCTTCTCGCCCTGGAACCTTCGCAGGTCCTTCATTACGCCATTGCTCGCCTCTTTGGTGTCTGTCTCGGCGACTCGCAGAGCTTGTTCAAGCTGGTCATACGTCAGCCTGCTCTAACCACGGTATATTACTACAGCCGTTGATTTGCTTACCTGCACCATGTTGTCCCTCGTCTTGCCAATCTGGTCACGCCTCGTCTTCTCTGGGTCTACATCCGCCATACCCCTAAACGCATGTGTGATGGATCCAAACAGCTTGTTCGTTACAAAGTTTCCACTCGCAGTCTTCCTGTGTGGACTCGTCGGTGGTGACTGCGTGTCGTCGGGTGCGCCTTGTGTCGAGGACGGGGGCTGTTGCTCGCCATGCGTGGGCGGGAAGTCTGAATCAATCGAAGTCCGGTCGTCCTCTGGGTGTCGCGGTTCTGACCCAGTGCTTCGTTGTGAGCTGTGTGAGGCTGCCCGGCTACGTGCAGGGGGTGCATGTCCCGTACCGCTAAGATGTTGCTCCAAACGTTTGGATTCTGCTTCACTGCGCTCAAGGGAATCAAGGAGGTTGCGCTTCTTCTCGAGCTCATCCCTCGTCATGTCTTCCTGGATCCGCTTCATCACCCGATATCTGAGTACAGAGCGCACGACGCCTGCGAACTGCGCGCTTTCGCGCATCGGTTCAGAGAAACTCGCACTTAGAGAGGAGGCCAGTTCTGTTGTCGAGATGTAGGTCGAGTCTACTGCCTGTCCGGTCTTCTCTATTGCCGCCGCGAGCGACTGTGATTGTTCGGATAGCGAGAATGCGTTAAGTCGACCGCCTAGATCTGCCAGGTCTTCCCCCCAATGCCCCAGATGCGTCAACAGCCGTCGGTTGACCTTCTCCGTAGGACCCTGCAGCAAATGCTCAAGATCCTTCGATGCCGTCTCAAAGGACACAAAGTAAGGGTCGAGCTCTTCTTCTGACATCTCCCGCGACTCTGGAGGGAAGCGTCCAAAAACTTGTGGTCCCGGTATCGTGTGCGCTGCTGCAGAGGGCAGGGAAGCTGTCCCAGGTGGTGAGGTCGGGGTACCTGAGCTCGACGTCGGGCCGCTGTTCTTCAGTTTCGCGGACGATGAGGGAACTGGGAGGTAGTTATGCGCGGGAGTGGGGTTTGCGGTGTCAAGCGGGGGCGCCTTGAGGATCTGCTTGGGAATGGTGGACACTGGAGGGCTGCTGAGTACATCGTTCTGGCGCATTGTGTTAGCTTGGCTGCTTGGAAATTCAGACTCGAAGGAGAACACACCCAGCTGGTGTACGGGTCAAGGAACCTCCAGAAGACTCCGTCGCTCACTATCTCCTTCATCCCTCGGCAGCGGTTGAGGAATACAGCCAACATGCGCTTCCTCAGCTCTATTATGCCTGCATCCTCCTTTGCTTTTGTGGGTCTTGCGGCATAGTCTGCCATGGAGTGCTTCTCGGGTATCGGGGGCACGATGAGAACCGGATGCAGGTTGACCAACGTCGCGCGCAACGACGCGAACTCGGAGTATCTGCGCTTGACTTCAAGGCCCTATAGTCGCATCAGCTGTATTCGTCCGGCAAGCTGGCTTCCACCTACCCCGCAACTGATCGTGTACTGGATGTAGTTGGCACCCTCCTTCCCCGCGTCTGTGATCAAGATGAGCTGGTCGGGATTCTCGTACAGCCATTGCTCCACCCGTGCATGATATTCGTCCCTCTTCTTCGCAACAGGCTCTTCGCGCTCGTGGTCCTCGTCGTAGTCGACATCGCTCATGTCCCGCTGCGAGATGTACTCGGGCGACTCTTGTGTGTTGGATGACGTCTCAGACGGCGGCGTCGCGGGACGGTACGGTACTTGATACAGTTCAGCCGATCAGACCTACTTCAGGCAGCACTTGGAGACCTTACACGCAGCAGGTGAGGCTAGGCCAGGTACATCCGAGGAATTGGAATCATGGCGGGCAAACGATCCGTACGGGTTGTTGTCTTCGTCGTCCCACATGGCGTTGCGAGGGCGCTTCTATATTTGGCAAAGACTCGTACTGGTGGCTTGGAGGGGCAGCAAAAGACGCGTTTCTACAGCGCACGGAAGCCTGGTCGGGGTTGTGGAGTTAGAGCTCAGTATCGCAGCGATGACGCGGGTTGCTGGCTCGTGGGCCGTGCACACACCCCACGCCACAATGGTCGATCCCTGCAAACCTCATCATTACCCTCGACGACTACCTGTGCTGTTCAAACCGAGTAACCATGAATTGTAGCTGCCCAACACCTGTCTTCTGACAGTTTGGCTTTATATCAACACGGTTTGAATTGATCTGATCGTTTGAGCTTCTGGCATTTCATCACCCACATCTCCATTCTTCGTCTGATGCGTACTGCTCTTATTGAGTTCTCCAGATTTTGATATTCCTCGTCGTTGCCTCTTCCATTTGATCTCATTTTTGTGTTATAACTAGCCAGCAGGATATCGGTTTCCGGTCAGTTCCAAGCGTGGTGTTTGTGAATAGTCAATACATGGACTGGCAGCTTCCATCTACTCTCCGATCGTTCCAACCTGTTCTCCCTCAATGCCCATGGGATTGCTCATTCTAGCTCCACGAGAACTATATCATCTATTTGTTCTGAGAGCTGGGTCTATCCCGTGCAGCCTGAATGTCTTCAAAATGTTTTGCAACTGTTCAACGGCGATACAGTGTTCTGTAGACATGATGTCTAGCATTTACGTCGCGGCTGTAAACATGTGTTCCTAGACTCTTATACAGATGTATCTATTCTTTCGCACTTCATTCTCATCATCACTAGTATGCTACCTCCGGTGTTTGCTGCCACTCTACTAGCTAGCGTTGTTGAGGCTCCCTCACGCTTGATGCTTATCCACGCTGTTCTTGCTGTCTCATGTCTGAAATACTTCCAGCGCGTGCACATCGTATTCTCAACGACAAGGAGTACCAAGCCCGTCTTGACGACTGCGTAGAGGCGTTTAGGAACCTGCAGATCCACAGTGGTGCGTCAGATCTCTCTCACCTGGCGGCGTGCCTTCCCGTTGTTGACAGCAGCTTCCCTTAGCGACGAGCAACAACACCAACACCCGCAACCTCACCGCCACTGTTGATATTGTTACCATATCGCCGGTCACTTTTGAGTTGGTTGTCTCACCTCCTTCTCCGTCGTCGCCATCGAGCTTGAATCCTCCGCCGTCATCCGTTACTATGGACCGCCGGTCGCTGCATGGAGGCCCGCCACGGGGGCTTCAGCCTAGGCTTGAGAGCCAGGACGCGCGCAGCAACCTCGCTATCCAGCCCGCAACTAATGCGACCAGCTTCAAGCTCAAGAAGAACACTGTCAAGATCGTAGGCGCCGCTAGTTCTGCTTCCAACGCCCCACCCAGAGCAGCAGCGCCAGCATCGTCAGTGACATCTCCTCCTGTGTTAGGGCTTGCGAAGGCGAAGCCCAGGGAGGCTGATGGGTATGTTACGCTACTCCGTTATAGTTCTCGTGATTATCCTTCATCTGACTGTTATCTCTCTCAGACCCAACCCCACCAAGCCTGTGATCAAAACTGCTTCTCCTGCCCCGCCTAAGATCGAGCTTCCCAAGCAGAGCAACCAGTCTGAGTCAAACCTAGAGAGCATGTTTGCTCGTCTGTCGGCTCGGGACCCTCTCAGCCCATCCAGTGGCGCTCCCAAAGAATCCTCGCCAGCTGGTCCCAACAAGAACCTGTTCTCGTTCGAGCACACGCATGAGACGACAGACACCACCTCGCCAAAGAGCCCCAAGAGCAATGCCGTTGACCTGTCTGCAACTCCCGTCAAGTCAGAGGAGCCCAACGAGACAGTTTCATCCGCGATGCAAGATAGAAAGGTCGAGCCGCCCAAGAACACGGATGAAGAGCAGACCAAGGTCAATCAGCGGTGGGAAGGCGTGTCGCAGGAAGATGTTGCGAATGAGTATCTCCACAAGGCCAGTGAGTACATCGACGCTCTGCCGGCAGACAATCATGCTGTTATACATAACGTCCAGACCGCGTCGAAGAAGCTCCGCAGCGCATATACTCCAGACGTCAAGCTTGACAAAGACGAGGTCGAGAAGCTCAAGGCGCAATACGTGTCCGCGGTCGTTGATTACGTCAACAAATTCGTTGACAAGCGGCAGAGCCCACTTACAACCATGTGCGTGAAGCAGACTTTACAGAACACGAATGGGAGCTTCCTCCACTTATGCTCCACCCTTGTGAATATCAATCACCTCAGTCTTCAAACAGCGGATGATCTCGCTGCTCTGTGCAAGGCTATCCTCAGCATACTTCCTAAGTCTACTCCTACCACTTCCAGAGATGAAATGCCGAAGTCCGGCGATCCTGTCGACACCCTGAAGGCGTGGCCCTCCCAAGAGAAGCGCGAGAACCGTAAGTCCCTATGCCTCCATAGCACTCACACCCGATATCTTTCTGACAAGCTACAGCCGCTGCCTATCGCACCTGCCTGCTCAAGGGCGTCTCGGGAGTCAGGAGTATCAACGAACTGCAGGCTCTCGTCTGGGGAGGCAGGCTCGAGTCGATCTCCATGCCAGAGACTGCTTCGTCGTACGCCCTCGTTCGATTCCTGACACCCGAAGGCTGCGACAAGTACTTCAAAGCCACCGAGAACGGCATTGAGATTGCTGGGGACAAGAAGGCTGTTGTGTTTGTGGAAAAGCAGCCAGGCCCTACCTCCATCAACGACGTGATCCAGAACTGCATCGACAACGACATGACTCGCTGCGTCCGAGTCTACGAAGCGGACGACAGCTGGAGTGACATGGTCCTCATGAAGCTTGCGCGTGGCAAAGGCGTGGGCAAGCGCGATGTCGATCGTATCAAGCGCGGCAAGACTGCCAGAGGAGTAGGCTGTCCTTACGCAGAGGGTGAAGAACCTGCTAACACTGCATCCAGCGTCCCTACATCGAGTTCCGCTTCGCCAACATCTACCACGCCCTCAACTTCAGCCGCCAGCTCGGCAGCGACGACGACTGGGAGCACTGCTCGATCGTGTACGCCCCCGATCCTTGCGAGACGGCTCGAGGCATTCACTACAAGGACGAGGATGAAGATGGGGCTGTCTAGATGACGGCGAAGAGCAGCGTGGATGTGTGGTGAAGTCGTGGATATTAGGCACAGAGCAAGTAGATATGGCAAAATCTCTACTAGACAAAGTGAGAGGAAGGTTCAAATAGCTGGCCACCACACAATGATGAATGGATATGTACTGCAGTAGTATCTCGACCGAGGCCCATTTGCCACGAAATCAATTGCAATCAGTCGATAGCTTTCATGTCCAGCATACAGGGTACACGTCACACTCAGGAGATGCAGTGCGTGTGATTGACACCTTCGTTTGAATTGATTTTTTTGCTATCACCGACTCAATAGTTGTTTTGTATGTATATATGGGTTCGTGGTTCTTCTCTTTCCCGAAGCGGAGATTGACCGAGCACAAGCAAAACGCAAACGCGTGAAATGCGTCATTAGGTAGGTAGGTATTTGTACAGTCCCCATCCCCTTCCCAGTCAATCTACTTTGCGCTGCTGCGCTCTACTCGACACAAGTGAACGCCGCGCCATCGCCCCTCTACGCGGACCCCATACGCTGGAAAAACAAAAGCCACAAGGCGGGTGAAGAAAGACACATAGGAAAAGAAATCGAGAGTCTGATTGATTTGTGTAATGAGCAAAGGAAAATAAAAGACTGGCGGTCAGATCGAGAGGCTGCGTACATAAGGAGAGGTGGCACCGTTCAGGACAGGACAAACATGGAAAAGATACGTTAGGAAAGGGTGGGTGGAAGTAGGAGGGCTAGCAGCCGCCGCCGGAGCTTGCAGCTTCCATGTCGTTGAGGTGGGTCATGCGGCCGTGGCGCGCTTCGGCATAGGCTTCGGCGCGAGACTCGGTGCGAGACTCGGTGCGCGATTCGGTGCGTGATTCAGTGCGAGATGGGGCGCGTGGCTCGTTGCGAGACTCGGAACGCGATTCGTTGCGGGAGAAGGACCGCGAGGTGATGGAGCCGATGAAGGACGCCCGCGAGTTGATTCGGTTGGCGCTGTCGCGTGCCTTGATCGTGTGCTGATGGAGGTGACCAACGTCGTGTTTGCCTGTCTGGTTAGCTCGGATCATGGACGTGCTGGGAAGAAAGACTTACCATCGCAGCAGGCACGGACGTTCACCATGTTGTCCAAGTCACGTTCCACGTGGTCGTGGATATCGCGGCCAAGGTCCATGTGCGAGCTGCTGGGTTCCTCGTATGTAGACGAGTCTTGCGTGCTGTGCCTACTTCGACGGCTGGAGAGCGATCCATGCATGGCAGAGGATGGACGGAGCAGGCTGCTGACCCGGCGGGAGACGGAGTGGTGCCCTGGTTCCGTCGAAGGCGCGCGGCTTGGCGTTACTGTCGCCTGTCGGAGCGTTGGCAGTTGCTGGCGATGAGGCGAAGCGGTGCGGCGGCTGGCGTAAGATTTCACAGAATTTCTTGAGCGAACAGTCTGGCGCGATGCACTTCGGTACCCACCATTGAACTCGTCCTGTATCTCGTCTGCCGTTGGCGATTTCGGATCTGGTTGTGCGCTCTCATCAACTCGTTGACACAGGTAGTTCAGAGCATTGTACCAGGTCTCGTGGCGCTGGCCTGTGGTGGCAGTGAACTTAATGGAACGACCAGGCGTGACGACGACCAAGCTCTTCTGGTGAAGCCCTGGCGGCAGAGGGTTACTGTCGTCGACTTCGGTAACCGACTCAATGGCCACGCTCTTGGCCTTCAGCTCTGTCTTGCCAGCAGTCTGCGGATCGCTATCGCTCCAGTACAGCGTTCGGGTGTATGGATGGATCCAGAAAAAGCGTCGGTGGCGGTTCTCGGATATGCCTGCACGCCCTGTCTTGCGGGTATACTTCCACAGATACTCGCCAATCATCGTTTGGGTGATCGCCTGGATCATGCGCGGATCTGTCGTGCCGGCTGTGATTCCAGGTGCAGCGAAAGACGGCCCGCCTTGAATGTCGAAGCGATGGTCAAGCTCCGAAGTGAAGGAAGAGAGCGATGACTGGCGACTGAGTGGCGAAGAAGCTCCGCTCCTAGCGTCGCGCTGAGATTGATGGCGGGGACGGGGAGTGGTACCACCAGTCTTCGGGGTCGTTGTAGTAGCACCTGTTCTGATCGTGGGTGTCACCGGCCGTCTCTTATAAGCCGATGCAGGGGTTGAAGGCGGGCCCATATGTCCTGTCGGAACAAGTGGCATGGTCTTGGCTGCCGCTGCAATGAGCTCCTTGTGATCAGAAGGAAGTGGAGGAGGAGATGCAGCACGCGAGCGCATGCTTCCAGAACTGTCAGGCCGCTTCAGTATTGGAACCGGACTGAGCGAGCCTCTCCGAGTAGGCGAAGGCGGCGACAAAGGCCTATCGGCTCCAGCTGCTGCGATGGTAGACCAGCGTTGGCTCCTGGAAATAAGGAGTTTGTCAATCTGCTCAGCAGACACCATAGTTTGAGTACCTCCATCGGCCATGGGTGTACGTGGCTTCTTCTGGACCGAGTTGGAGCTGACTGGTGTGAGGGGCATTCGTGCATCTCTGCCAGCAGCGGATGTCGCTTCTGGGTTGAGATGCTTGTTCTTGTCCCAGGGCAGTGTAGCATTGATGAATGACAGTTCTGGTGCACCCGCCTGTGTGTTTTCTTGGTCCTCGACCTGATCTGGCGCTGTGGAAGTCGAAAACAACACAGGAGTTATTCGATGAGCAGTGATGGGCCTAGTTGGGTCAGTACCCTGCGACGAGACAGTCGAGAGCTTCAAGTCAGAAGAACGAGTGCGGGTAGCCGTTGAAAGCATGTTTGGAGTTGCGAGGGATGCAGGCTCGGGCCGAGTATCTTGGAGAACCTTGACAACTGACAGTTCATGCGTGGGCAATGGCGTTACAGGCGCTGCGGAGGGTTCGGTGTGTTGTGCTGTGATGGCTGACACTCGAGGTAACGCCCGTTGCTTTGGCTCGACTGGCTCTGTAGCGTGAGACGAGAACACTGACAAACTTGACGGCGCTGCTCTTGGGGGCTCGACCGGCTCGGTGGCGTGCGAAGACATTACAGAAAAGCCTGAGCGAGCTGGTCTTGGTGCTTGTATAGGCTCGGATGTCTGGAAGTACAGAGGCGATAATTGCCATGGGGCCTGCTTTGGCGATTCGACTGGCTCGATTGACCAGGAGGATGGCGTTGACATGTGCAAAGACGGCAGCCTGGGCGCAACAGGCTCGGTCGCTTGAGCAGCAAACATAGAAAGCTGCGAAGGTGCCTGCCTCGGGGCGAAGGGAGCTGTCGCCTGAGACGAGAACACAGAGAGCTGAGAAACAGGTTGCCTTGGTACAATCGGCTCTGTTGTCTGAGATGAGAACGCAGAGAGCTGGGAAGCGGCCTGCCTTGGCGCGAGTGGTTCTGTGAGTTGGTGAGAAAGCATGGAGAGCTGTGGAGTAGGTTGCCTTGGTGCAAGTGGCATCGTAGCTTGAGATGACAGCGCAGAGAGTTGGGGAAGAGCCTGCACCGGTGCAAAGGGCGCCGTCGCCTGAGACGACACCATAGAGAGTTGTGGTGCAGCCTGCATTGGTGCGAAAGGCGTTGTTGCTTGAGATGAGAATGCAGAGAGTTGAGAGACAGGCTGCCTTGGCGCAGATGGCTCTGTCGCATGTGAAGACAGCGAGGAAAACGTGGAAAGCCGTGGGCCTGGTACGTCTGTTGGACTGGTTGAGTGGCCAGACACGGAAGAAACCTGCAGTGGTGTCTGCTTCACCAACTCTCGAGCCTCAGTCTCATCGTCGACAGGGGCAGCCACAGCCGGTGACAGTTCCCTCGATCTCTGAACGCTTGCAATGTCGTTCGAGGGTTCTGTTGGTGCGGTGGTTTGCGCATAAATCCCAGAGGCAAGTAATGCAGCAGGAAGGAGTGCTCTTGCTGGACTAGGTTCTCGCGGTTCTGTAGTCTGATGCCCGATTGACGACACATGCAGAGAAGGAGCCGCACTCTCTTCCATCACAGGCGCCACAGGCTCAGTGCCATGCGATGAGAAAGCCGACATTCCGAGCGTTGGAGGAGTCACATGTCGAGGCTCTGTAGCATGACCCGAGAGGGTCGACATGCCGAGAGTCGGGGGAGCAATATGTTGGGGCTCGGTAGTGTGGCCCGAAACGGAAGAAATATTCAAGGAGGGTATAGGTAAAGCTCGAGGTGATGTATCCTGGGCAGAGAGAGAAGAGAAGTCGAACAGTGGCACAGGAGGAGTTCGGGGCGATGTGCCATGGGCAGACAACGACGAAAAGTTGAGTATGGGCGCAGGCACAGACTGCGGTGTTGTGCCGTGAGCAGAAACCGACGAAAGGTTCAGTGACTGCACAGGAGGAGATTGCGGCACGGTGGTGTGGCCAGAGACCGACGAGTAACTGAACACCGGCGCAGGAGGGGATTGAGGTGATGTGTCTTGAGCAGACATGGGCGACATAACGAGCGAGGGTATGGGCGGGGACCGAGGGGTGGTATCATGCCCGGCAACGCTGGAGATGTGCAGCAGTGGTGGCAGAGCAACCTTGGGTTCGGTAGTCTGCGAAGACTGTGAAGAAAGACGAAGATTCGGCTGGGCTGGAGCCTGAGGAGCCGTGTCCTGGGTGAAGAAAGAAGATAGCTTCGACACCGAGGGACGCGGAACTTGAGGTTGAGTGTGCTGACTCCAGATCGAGGACATGGCAACATGCTCGGGAACGTTAGGCTCGGTCATCATGCCCGAGTCCACCATGGCTGGCCTGGGTACGAAAGGCGACCTGTCGCGGAGAGTCCTCCTGAAATCTTCAGGCGATGACCCACGAGACAATATGACCGATCGACTGGGTGTACCCTCAGCAGCACTGCTCTCGTCGTCATCTTCATTCAGACCGTTCAGTTCAGCAAAGAGACTCTTGCCCTGGGACGGAGTGCTGTGATTGCTCCTGCTGCCAAAACTGGCTGGAGAATCCCTTGCAATAGGGGAAGATCCCAGGAAAAAGTCTTGACTGCCTCTGGATCTTCGTGAGCTGCCTTGTCTGCTTCTCGACTTGTACCGGGAGTGCTGGTTTGATGGCGTGCTGATGCCCAGGTCGTCGTACTCTTCACCCGAAGTAGATGCTGTACTCTCATAAGAATCCTCGCGACTTTCTCTGAGGAGCGGGGACCTGCTATGACGTATCGAGATTCGAGGGAGTCCAGCTTCAGTTTCAGTCAAGTCGGCGCTGCTGTCTCCATCGAGAGTCTCAGCACCAGTCTGGAAAGCATCTGTCTCAGTTGTTACGGCGTCGCGATCTTGTGCAGTCTCGAAAGCGGCGTCGGAAGTCTCGTTTGCTGTCTCGAAGCCTTCAGCAGGGCTGGTCTCACCAGCAGAGTTGAAGCTGCCTGGGAATGCTCCAGGGATCACACTCGCGGGCCTAGAGCGTCGGCTCGGTGTGCTTGGAACCTCCTCCTGCTCTTCCCATTCATCATCATCCATCACAATCTCCTGAGTAACTGCCCGCAAAACACCGAGACGATCGGGCCGAGGAGGCTTCTTAAACACGTCCTTGTCCGCCTTTCTCCGTCTGCCCGCGCTTCCTGGGGCTTTGAGGTCGTTCCGGTTCGTCTCCAGCTCATCACGGGCGTCCTGGAGCATGCGCTTCAGCTCGATCTTTTCGGTCTTCTCGCGATGGATGTTGTTCTTGAGCTGCTGGATCATGCGATGGGCATGTTGGAGCGAGTGCTTCAGTGTCTCAGATTCGAGCTGACCGTGTCGCGGGGTAGCCTTGTTCGGAGAGGGTGGAGGGGTGTGTTCTGGAGTTTTGTCGTCGCCGTCATCAGCACCGTCGTCTGGAGACGCATCATCGGCAGCGTCGTGATCATCAGACTTCATCCGGTAGGCCATAGCCTTGGCCAGCTCCTGGTTCTGCATTGCTAGCTCTTCCACCTTGCGCTGTAGAGCACCTCTCTCAGTCTCTCCCATGGTCACATTACGTCGAAGGCCAGACAGCTCCGTCTCATGCTGCTTGGTCTTGTTGATGTGGTCATCGTTGAGCTTTGCGTGCACTTGCTTCAGCTCTTCCAACTCCCGTTCCAGAGTAGACTTTTCAGAGCGGGCCACGTTCAGGGTGTGATTAAGACGATGCTCCTTGTCGGATGCGGACTTGGACTGCGCTTCAGACTCGCGGACTTGGGTTTCCAGGTTCCAGTTCACATCCTTCAACCGAGACTCGCTCTCGTCTAGGGTGCGCAGCCGCTGCGACAGACCCTCGACTTCGATCTGCAGCTGCGACCGGTCCAGATCTGCAGCTTTGATCGCCTCATCCTTCTCAAGCAGAACAGCCTGCAGATCCTTCAGCTGAGATAGCAGCGACGTAGAGATCTCGGTAGCCAGCGCAATATCGTTTATTCGGCTGGGTGGCTGGTTCCTCTGCCTGCGAGATGGAACGCTGATTTTGGTGGGCGACTGGATGGCTTCGCTGGAGTAGATGGAAGTGCCAGTCATGTCTGTTTCGCCGCTGGGCACGCGGGACTTGGGGAGGAACGCGCGGGCCGACTCCCTGCCGACCTCGTTGTACTCCTTCTCGAGCTCAGCCAGCCTCTGGCGCAGCTCTGGCCCGATTTCTTCGTCGGCATGCTGCTTCTCGACCTCCTCCAGCTTCTCCTCCAGCTCCTTGCGCTGCTGGACAAGCGCGTTGCCCAGATGTGATGTCTCCTGCAGCCGGCGCGTCGTCTCAGCCAGATGTGCCTGGAGCGCCCGTCTCGCTTGCACTGGGGAGCCATTCAGATACAGGGAGAAGTGCGAGTTGTCAAAGGCCGAGTAGCGCTGCCGGTGGGCGTCTGGCGAGTGCGCAAAGGGGTCGCCGTGGTGGCTCTCGACAGCTAGCGTGCCCGGCGCGGGGTTTGCCGTTGTCGCCATTGCTGTGGTTGTGCTCGCGCTCACTCAGTTTCCCATCGCCTGCAGTTGCGTGTGGCGTCGGGGCTGGGGTGTGGAGGTGTGCCCGTGGACGCGGGAGTCGGGCGGCGGTTCCGCGGGGGTGCGTAGGGAGCGTGGTCGAAAAGGAGCGGACGTGGTAGAGACGAATAGGTGGCAACAGACCAAACTGCAGCCGAGAAGAGAAGTAGGGAACAAGTAGCGAAGAAGATAATTAGGTGTTTCACTCTCCTAGGGTGAGGCCACACTGTTTACGAATTACAAGGGAAGGCACGAAGGGCTTGGCCGGGGAGTGACGCGCGCGGGCGGGCACTGGAACGCGTTTCCGTCACACAACAGAGGACAACCGAGCGCGCATCGCCGGGAAAGCGCCTACACGGGCAGAAAGGAAGAAGAAGAAGGCCGTATGGGCGAGGCGATCACAGAGACGCGGCGTTGCGGGACGCGGGTTGTGTTTTGCAGAGTGCCTGTCTTGGCTCGCGCCTTCCTCTAGCGTTGTTTCCTTAGCTCCGCCCAAACACCCAGAAACAGATCAACACAAACCACTCATGCAATCAATTGGCCTGCAGCAGCCTTCTGCGCGTGTGCTTGCTCATGATGACGAGTTACAGATGCGTCAAAGCACAGCATGCCCCTCATCTTCTGCTCGTTGTCTGTGCACGCGGTGGGATTGTCGCGTCGAACATATGGTACCCTAATCGATGACAACTACGGAAAGCATGTCCACTTTTAGCAAAAGGGGTTGTCTCGAAACAGTTCCCTCAAAGACTGGAAAGACTACACGTCGAAGCGTCAAGCTTCGTCTGCACAGTGACGTTTGAGTACACTAGTCCTGGGCAGTCGCGTCAAAGGTCTTGCAACCAGACGCGATGCTACTACCAGATGTGAAATCAAACAATCGAATATAAGGTTAAATGAAGGAGTAAGATCTGTCATTTCCCGTGAGCCCATATGACAAGCGCGTGAAATCTGACATGGGTCGCGTGTGATGCAGGGAAGGAGGAAAGTCAGCCTCGTGTTGAGAGCTTCAAAGCCCATATGCACCCCAGATCACGTGGTCCATGCATGGCTCGAACTTTCCTCCAGCTTACCCATCTTTCCAATGATCCACGCTCCACAATCGACACTCCAACATTACACGCAGATCCCACGCGCCACAGCACTCGAACCATGGATGCTCCTGTTGTAAAGTTCAAGAAACGAGGCGCCAAAGCCGCACCGCGTAAAGCCGCGCCGCCACCACCACGCTCAGACTCCGACACATCATCCGACTCAGAAGGAGAAGGCGAGGACGGGCGCGTAGTCAAGCGGCGAAAAGTCAACGACAACGCCCTCAAAGCTTCAACCGCCGACCAACGAACGAACACATCGATCGAGGGCACCACGAAATACGAAGCCAACCGTTCCGCGGTGATAGAAGCAAGCACCGACGCCACTAAGCAGTCGAACTGGTACGACGAGACCACAAAAGATGCCCTGAGTGCAAAGAACCTGCTCGGCAGCACGCGCGCCAAGCCGTCCCTCACCGACAAGACCCCCGATGCACCACCACCGCGACAAGTAGGGCCGCAGAAATCTTCGACGAATATCCGCACAATCACAGTCACAGACTACACACCCGATGTGTGCAAGGACTACAAGCAGACGGGGTTTTGCGGCTTCGGCGACAACTGCAAGTTCCTGCACGCGCGTGAGGACTATGCGGCAGGCTGGAAGCTCGATCGGGAATGGGAAATGTCAACCAAGGGCAAGAAGCCCGGCGGGACAATCGTCGCATCCGCGAACCGAGACGAGAAAGAAAAGGACGACGACGGCGTTGATCTAGCGCTGTTGGAGAAGATCCCCTTTGCCTGCATAATATGCAAGCAGCCGTACAAGAACCCCATCATCACGAAATGCGGCCACTACTTCTGCGAAGCCTGCGCGCTGAAGAGATACCGCAAAGACCCTACGTGTGCAGCGTGCAATGGGAAGACACAGGGCGTGTTCAATGGCGCGAAGAACCTGCAGAAGCTGCTGGATAAGAAGCAGAAGTGGGAGGACAAGAAGAAGGCTGAAGCTGAGGCGGCGGAGAAGGAGAAGGAAGAAGCAGGTGGTGGCTGAGGTGTTTGCATATGGGTTGAGCCTGGATCGGCCAAAAACAGAGGTTTCTCGTCGCGTCTGACAAAGATAGGACACCCGTACCAGGTTCACAAGCATATCGCTCCAGTTTGGAGTGATATGAATTGATGCTCGTCCTGCTGCAACATGTATTGATACCTATCGCCTGTTGAGTCAACGAAATCCAACTATCTGGCATTAGCCAAAACCCACCTGTCGCAGAACCGTCGGCGACGCACTAGACTGTTCGTGCTTTGTGTTCCCGAGCGCAACGTGCTCCCGACTGTTGGTATCGTGGACACGAAGTTCTCCCCGGGCCTGGAAAAGCTGGTAGAGCCACTGGCGAATTAATCGGGAAACGGGACCATGTGCTGTTCGGCGAAAGATAGTAGTCTATTCTATATAGTCTAATTAAATCCGCTTATTCAAGACCCAATTGAAAGCGTGAGCTGATGCCTGCTCTGTACCAATAAAGCATGTGCAAGGGATGGAAAAAACCACGTCGGGTCGTGGTACAGATGTGATAAAATATAGAGGTGAATCCAACCGACCGATGAACATGCCACCAAAGAAACCATGTACGGGGATATCAAAACATACCAAAGCAGACCCGTGAAAGAAAATCCACAACACCCACAAAAGAGAGGAGAAGCACAGCGAACATCGACAAGAGCAAAACACAAAGTACCGCACGAAGGAATCGAAGCCGTGGAGCGCAAAAACGGGCCAGTCATGAGAGGACAACCCAATGTCATCCTGCGTAGTCGTTTGTTGGTGGGGCTATTAAATCATGTCATAGTCTCGTCGCCCAGCCTGGTCTGCGCCCAAGAATCCGTGCCCCTTCTTTACCGACCCCCGTCTTGAATGATGATCAAGGAAAAGCCGTGCAAACATGTTGTTGTGGTGGTGGTGGTACAGTACGTCGTCGCCTCTAGATTTGCCTGCGTATGCAGCCATTTCAGTAACGTCGTCGATTTATCGCTCGCTCCTCATTAACGATCACCTGGCAGAGGAGTCCATCATGTCCTCGTCGGAAGCCTCGTCCTCCACCGTTCTCCGAAGACCGCCTTCAACCTGAATGCCCTGTTGCACCCACGTCATGTTTTCAACATCTTCAAGACTCTTGCGACCGCGCGAGACCTTCTTTAGCAGGCCCTCAACGCATTCCCGTGCGCCAGTCCATTCCTCTCCCTTCTGCGCGTCCCACTCGCCGTCTTCGTCGCCGAAATTCACCCACGACCAATCGCACCTGGCAATGCGGTGAGCAGCTCTGCTGCGGGATGCAGCTTTTCCTGGCAGAGGATCAAAGGGTAAGCGTCCTTCCATTAAGGCGTATAGCAGGACACCAAGCGCCCAAGCGTCAGTAGAGCGTCCGTCATATGGTTGGCCAAGCAGAATTTCCGGGGCAGCATAGTCTTCACTACCGCATCTCGTAGTCAATAGAGGAGACTCGGGCGGCGCAGGGATGCGACGCGAGAGACCCAGGTCTGTGAGAGTCGCTATGGGATACGGGTGACACTGTGGGTTCTGGAGATGGGGCACGGCAGAAGCCGGGACATTAAGAAGAACGTCTGGTCATGATTAGTAAGATGCTTCGCGGATTACACGTACAGCGTGGACTAAAGTAGACACAGGGAGAGCAGTACTTTCTAGCTTTATGTCGCGGTGGACAATGAGCTGGTTATGGAGATATCGCACAGCGCTGACCATCTCAGCGAAGATGCGTTGGACGATGTCGACGGTCAGTATGTCTCGATGGTCGCTGGCAACATCAAACAGATCACCACCAGGGCAGTACGTAAGGACGATGAGAGCTTGGGCCTCGTCGTGGTCGAAAGCCTGGAGGTGTACGAGCGACGGATGTGAGACTGATCTTAGCATCTCGACTTCACGCTTGAGGCTTAGCTCTACGCGCTCCTCGTCAGCGCCACCCGCAGGACCATGCTCGATGACTTTGATGGCAACCAGTTTGCGCGGGTCCAGGGTCTTCTCGTTGAGCGGATCTTTGGCTGCCGTCCTCTCGCACGTGGCCAAGTAGACTTTGCTAAAGGTGCCTTGACCGAGCTGGCGCACCGGGCGCCACAGTTTCTTCGTCTTCTGCTGTCCGTAGCGCACTGCGATGTACCGGATCTTGCTGTCTTCAGCGATTTCCTCTCCCTCGCTCTCCGTCACGCTCCGATTACTAGCGTTGCTCGCGGGTGGGGTCGGGAGGCCGGCAGGGAGTTTGGCAGGAACGAGGCCTCGCTGGGCGGCCAGATACTCCTCGCGGCGCAGGAGCTGCTGCGTGTTGGCGTCGGCCTCGATTGCTGCAGCGCCAATGGTGACATGGCGGGGGCGGACGTTGTGCGTCGGGTCGGGCATGTAGTCGCTGATGCTGCGGTTCCTCTCGCGGGTTGCCTCGCTGTTGAAGTGTGGCTGCAGGCTCGCCCCCGAAGCCTCGCTGGTGGAAGGGTTCCTCAGCCCCTGGTAGCCTTTCTTCTTGAGCGAGGGCGAGGGCGACAGGGCGCCCCTGCTGAAGTGGAGGAAGGAGTCGTCGCGAAAGGAGCCGGATGCGCCCCGCGAGCGCGGACGGGGAACCGCCCGCTGCCATGGACCGGGCGAGCCGTCACCCATCACCAGCGGCGAGGGCAGCGGCGTGATGTCGCCGAGGGCGTTGAGGGCAGGCGACAGGATCAGCGAGCCGGGCGACAGCGAGCCGGACAGGCTTGCTGAGGACCACGCCGTCCGCAAGTAGCTGCCGTTCTGGATCGCGATCGGCGCCGTGGCCGATAGCGAGTCGTTCCCCGTTCCGTCCGTGGTGGCGGCGTCGTTGGGCGTGTGCTGGGCGCTGGATGTCGTGGACGAGGGGAGGTTTGTTTGCAGAGTCAGACCGGGTTGGGCGGAGGGCGCGCGGATGTGCCAGCGGGGTGGTAAAACTGGCAGGGCGATGGTCGACAGCGTCGATGGGGCCTTCATATGCACATGTTCGTCGGTAACGTTGGCGCTGTCTGCACGCGTCCCTTCATAGAGTCTGTCTGCGGCGGGCTGGACGTCGTCCATGGTCTGTATCGATGTTGTGTCGACGCGGGACACTACCAAGATGTGGAAATGCGGAGTACCACAGCCCTACAGCTGGAAGCAGAGTAGCGCAGCGCTAAGGCAAGAACGGTGGGATCCTTAGACTCGATGCGGAATGCACATGCATGCACGTACCCAGGTTCTTGCTGTTTGCATCTCTCGGCAGCTGCAGTGATGATGTCGTCGTGGATGCAACCGGACATACGAAGGAGGTGGTGCCATCTGGCCTATGAGGGAGGCGCGCTGAAGCACACGGCTAGACAACTCGGACAAAGATTGCTCGGACGCGACGTGCCGTACTAAGAAGCTTAGAGTACCATTGTTTGGGTCACCTGTTTCGGTAGTGAGCGAGACCCGACCAAAACCTGATTGATGATACGTAAAAGACCCCTTTCTCGAAGCAATGTTATCGCGTGCCCATCTAAGCAGTCCAAGGCACCTGGGTTACTTGTCATGCATGTATTGTCAATTGAGTATCTATCACACACACCTAGAATCGCCAGCTTTACCTCCGCCACAAAGAACAGCTCGATTAGAACGCCGGTCGTGATATCGTACAAATGCCCAAATCACTTTCCCATCCGAAACCTGTCTCGGTCGTAAGTTGTAGGCTCTACAATATTATACAAACTGTTCGCAGATGTGCAAAAACCATCACAGAAGAGAACATCCGTCCCACCAATATGCCGCCTTCTCCAATCTGTAAACCATCATCACTCATTTCGCCGGGCCTTGATTGTAAGGAAACTGCTGTTCAGACGGGCTCGGGGAGAAGTTGTATGAAGAATAGCCGCCCATGTAACCGTTCCCAAACTGTCCACCATTGGGGTAGTTGTACGGGTTCGTTCCTGAAAGGGGAGGTCGGTCCTCTTTGCTGCTGCGACCTTGGTATCCAGAACGGGGTCCCCATTGTTGTCCATACGTGTTACTGTAGCCCGAAAACACGTCAACATGTGCCTCATGACCCGACGTTATGTTGCGACCGTCTTGCATACGTGGCAACGCAGGCTGGCCATCTCGACCTAACTCGGCGCCGCTGCTATAGTAGCCGACAAGCGAAGGCTGAGGTCGATGGGCCGCGGGCGGAAACGGAGAGTGGATTGAACCAGCCGTGGAGATCGATGGATGAGTCTTTGGCTCAGACGGCTTCTGTTCTACAATCTTTTGCAGTCCCTGCACTGTCTTTTGAAGCTCCATGATATGTACCTCCAAGTCAGTCGTCTTCTTGCTCTGCGCAGTCAACACGTCGACCACCTCGCTCTTCATGAGCTTGATAAGCTCTTCAAGCTTCAGGTTGGTGTTGTGATTGTGACGTGAAGTATCGCTGGCCTTTTCGCTGACAAAGTCGATCTGGGACTTGATGCCTTCGACATGCTTCGCGGCGATCTCGACAAGTTGATCATGCTTCGTATTGAGTACCGCGATCTGTTGTTGCTTGCTGATCTCAAGCAAGTCCCACGTAGTCTTGCCAACGACATCGAGGTGTTCGTTGGTCATGTAGAAGTGATCTTCCATGGTCTTCGGCGTGTGCGGTGGCCATAGTGTAAGGTGAGTAGAGTCGGGGCCTGGCAGAATCAAGTGCGGTGTTCCTTGAGGACCAGACGTTTTATGCAGCGGGCTCGGAACGGCGCTGGGGCAGTTGGGCTCGAAGTTGCCGCTCAAGTCTCTATGAGGGCTGACTCCGTCGAGCATATCAGTGAGCTTCGACATTGATTGGTCAGGTTGAAGGAGACCCTCGTACCCTTTTCCTCTAGGAGTAGAATGTTCGTCAAAACGAAACTCGTTGATGGCACGGGTGGTAAGCTCGGTTTGGTCGCGTCTATGGGGTGTGACTGGGCTTGGATCACTCTCATGTACCATCCGAGCAGTTGGCGAGCCCGGGTCAATGTCGTTCACGCTGCCTTGGAAGACCATCTCGATCGACCCGTTGTTGGATTCGGTGTTGGAGTCCTCGCGTAGGTGTAGATCTTTTGCTTTCGTCGGCAACCCAAATAGTAGTCGCTTGGGGTTTGTCTGAAGAACCTGTCAGCCTCTGAGGAGATTAAGTCAAGAAGAGTGGGGTGAGTGAGTGAGTCTGAGGTGAGGGCGAAGGAGCGAGCCGAGCTATTTATCAGGAAAGAGCCATGTGAATTGACCCACGGATGAGGCAAGTGAGAGCAACAAGCAATTCACACCTACATTCTTAGACGGGCTTTCACCTTCCACAAACAACCCGACAGGGTGGCTAGAGGGTGAGTAGAACCTTGGGTACAGGGCCATTGGGCTCAGTTGGCGAGCCACGCGTGCAGTGTAGTCTTTGTCCTCACTCCGGCGGTCATGGCGAGGTTGCAACAACTCGCGGCTCTCACCTTCCAGTGGAGCGCTATGATTGCCTTCTTGCTTTGCGTCCCCTTCTTCTAGATAAGGCCACTGTAAAGCCTCGCCTTCGATCAACTTGGCATAGTCTTCAGCAGTATACGGGCGAAACTTTGCAGGACTTACTCCACCAACGCCCGGAATGGCTGTCTTGGGAGGCGAGGGGGAGAGCGCGAATGTGGGGAACTGCAACTTCATGCCTCGATCGACAAGCTCGCCATATTCTTCGCGTAGGTCTTCGGACGGTGGAGCTCGACGAAGTGGACTAGATGCTCTTGGAGCAGGCCTACTGTCTGGCGGTGTATCCTTTGCTGGAGGGGTCGGCGGAGCAACAACATCGGAAGATGAATTGAGATTCTGATGAACTGTAGATGAGTGCGCGCCCCTTCCGCCAGATGACTTGCGGCTGGCAGCGCGATTACGCCTGGGCGAGCTGTGATAACGCTGAACACAACTAGCCTCGAGTACTTTCGATGGGAGTGATGTTGTTGTGTCAGAACGTGGAGCTTTCGTAGGCGTTTCAATGGGGTCTGCAGGCTTGATTGGGCGCACCTCGATGCGGCGAGGCTTTCGAGCTTCAGTCCCCAATACCTGTGCCGCCTTCGAGGGCATTGGAGGCGTAGGAGTGGCAGTTGAGGTTCTACTGAACGTGGGAAAGCTTACACCAAACAACTTCTTCTTGGGACTCTTTGACACGTCTTCGCGCTTCGCTATCTCATCGCGATCAGGTTTGTATTCGCCATTAGCAGCTCGACACCGCAGCCGCAAGTCTTCAGTTCTGATATAGATGGCTTCACCGTCCGCCACATCTGTCGTAGTTAGACGCCTATTGCCTTATAAACTATGACCTGAGATCACGCTTACCAACAGTAGGCGTGGGTGGTATCTGGCCCGTCATCTTGAACAACTTCCTCTCAGTACGAGACTCTATCTCGGCTCGGGTGGTTTTAGTACCCTGATACATTGCCTCCATCTGCGCCTGCCCCGATATCGCACTGTGGTGGCTGCGCTCCGAATGCCTGGATCGGGATGTCGAGCCACCGCGGCTTGGGACAGAGCTGTGATCCGACTTCCGTGGCGAGACGCGAGCTTGATCCATGAAATCAGATAGTGTGGTCATGGCCGCGGATGCGCGACTTCTGCCTGTTTGGGATCCTGAGTGTGGAAGGTACGACCCATCCTGCTGCATCTCCAAAGGCGAGGTCAAAGGTGTGCCTGTCGCAGAGTGCGCATGCTGCATCGATGACGCCGCAAGTCTTGCATCGCGGTGCTGCTGGCTCGAATAACCGCCATTTGTCTGCGTTGTGGTCGACTGAGATCTGTTGCTAAAGGCATTGGGGCCAGGGACCGGTCGAGGAAGCCCGAGAGGTGGGATGTGGATGGGCGGCGGTCGCCTTTTGGGCTCCGCGCATGTATTCGACATATCTGAAGGACAAGACTCAATCGATTTGACCTGATGCGACGTGAGCAAGTCTGTGGGCAAGCAAACCGTGGTAGGTGGGCGCACTGGTAGTAGTTTGTGACCTCCAATAACAACGCTGCGACGGCAGCGCGCAACACTCGGGGACGCAAGAGCAACGGTAGTTGAGGGGTAGCAAAGTACAAAGTGATGGGCATATCGAGGGCGTGTGCGGGCGTGAAAGCTCTCAATCGTGAGCACATTTCGCTGGATATAGTCCTAGGCAACAGAACAACAACAAACAGAAGCAGCTTTCACTTCAATTTTACGAGAGAAGAAACGCGACAAGAGAGAGAATGTTCAAGATTTCAAAAATACGAGACAGAGGACGACGGAAGTTTGATGTACCAACCCGCAGAGCCATACAAATCAAGATCGCAGTCCTGCAACAAGTCAGGTCACTACGTCTTTCCCAACGACGGTCATCGTCGACAGGGTCAGTCCGTGTCCTTCCGCGCAACTCTCGTCTAACTCTTCAGTCTGTTTCACATCGGTGCAAACTCCGCAACAGGATTCTGTGACACGGACTATGGTTGCGGTGAGAAATCAGACAGCAGTTTGGTAATTGGAAGGGAAATCGCTACCCACAAATGGCGCCAGTAATTCAAAGAGGTATCCCAAGATCACACGCCCGACAGAAGAAGATCCACAAACCAACACTCCCCTATATGCTTGCTGCGCGAGGCTGCACCACCCAAGTGAATTCAAAGTATGATACATTTCTTTTCTTTTTTGTGCTTGCCTTCCTTTCTTGTCGCTGGTGGCTCGAGCGCGGCTACAATGGCCTGAGCATAAGTTAGAATCTGTGCAGAAGGGTCGTATCTCATGCTGGGCTTACCTCGTCGAAAACATCCTTGAGCTTATATTGTGTCAATGCCGAGCACTCGACGTACTTGACTGCGCCAAGCTCCCTTGCCATCCTCTCACCGTCTTCCCGCTTGACTGGGGCCATTCTCTGCTTGAGCAGTTTGTCTTTGACTTGCGCATCGTCCCGGAGATCGACCTGTGTGCCAACGATGAGGCAAGGCACCCCAGGGCAGTGGTGGTGTACCTCAGGGAACCATTTCTCGCGAACGTTTTCGAATGAGGCAGGCGACGTCACGGAAAAGCAAACGAGAAAGACGTCGGTCTGGGGGTATGAGAGTGGTCGCAGACGGTCGTAATCCTCTTGTCCGGCTGTGTCAAAGAGACCAAGGGTATACGGCTCGTCACCAATCCTTGAATATGGTTAGCAGCGGTCCCTCAGCTGGCGAGGCCCCTCCCAGATACCAATCATAAACGTGTTGTCCGTCCCTCAAAGGCATCCAACGGGGGCAGAGCAAGAACGGGAAGCTCACATTACGGTGACGGCGTAGTTGTCGAAAACAGTAGGGACATATTCCGAGGGAAACTTGTTCGTGGTGTAGCTGATGAGGAGACATGTCTTGCCGACCGCACCGTCACCGACTACGACGCACCTGGAGGGAGCTATGTTAGCGCTCGAATCCCGTATATGCGGAAGACAGGATGAGAATGAAATACTTGGCATACTTGATTGTCGCAACGACCATGGCGAGGGATTAGACTGTTCGCGGGGTATCGCGCTTGGAGATAGTGATTCTTAAGACGGATGGAGCTGTTCCAAGAAAGGCCGGCGGCAGGAGACAGAGGGTCGTGTGGTGGAAGATGGAAAATGCGGAGGTAGAGCTAGCTGCTGCTTGCTATCCAAACGAGGGGTTGAAGAGAGTGGAAAGGGTCTAACCAGCACGTCCGTCAGCACTGCGCACCTGGTGCTGTTGCCGCGACAATGACAAGCTCACTTCCGCGTACCTGTACGTGTTCCGCTTATCGAGCTTGAAACTCGGGCCGTTGGACAGGTCGAGGTCACCAGAGGTAGCGAACGGAGCGGGCAAACACACGAGATGCTGTGAAGGCAGGACAAGGACTCGGACAAAGACACGGGAAGCGCAGCGACGGCCGGCGTGGATGCGTTATACAGGAGTTGCGGTGACAGCGGCGTGGAGAGTTGAAGATGCCGGTAGGAGGTCTCGACGTGCTGGGCGACACCGAACCGCGAGAAAGCAGTTAGGCTGTTATTCCACAGTCCTTGCAGCGGCCCATCCATGTCTCAGAAACAGTTTATTACTTCGGATCTGCATGTATCAAGGCTGAATGTTACAGAGCCAGCAACCCGTCCATGCGCAGGTACCTTTGTTAGATTAGCCATTGCATGGGTCCGCCTCTGCGCTGGTCGTCGCGCACCGCCAACTGTTGAGGCACATCTTCGTGAAGGATGCAGCCAAGCGCGCAGCAATGAGCTTCAGCAGCCTCATATCTACCCGCATTGTGCTTGGTTGCCCATCTGGCGTGATAGCATGCCTCATTTTGATGCATTGCTGGCTTTACTCCTCGCTGCGGCGGCTAAGATTGACAATGTGACTGTCTGGAGAACACAACCGATGTGAAGCTCCTCTGCATAAAACATGGATCAAACAATGTCCAACACACTGGCATCGGTGATAGCCCCACACAAGCTACCACAAGGCCTGTAAGCCACGCTGCATCCTAGCTTGTCTTCTAGAAGATCGCTGCACCTGCTGCAGTTCAGAAGTCTAAAGCACCGGGACCATGGACTTGTTCAGACGTTTGGTGATCACGTCTCTCACCCGCTGAGCGAACAGGGTTTTGGTACTTTGGGTTAGTGCTAGCTCCATTGTAGCGGCCAAATATCGGAGCTGCCCGTCTCATCGTCGCGAGCTCCATTCGTTCACGCGCCCACGCATAGAGCTGCACCACCCATTGCCCAGCAGACATGACTGAAGTCGAGCACGTGTGACCATGGATGATCTTGACGATGACCTCGATCTTCGCTATCACCGGGGACTGAAGCCAGACGTCTACTACCGCTGTCCAACAACCGAAGTACTGCGTCCACCCGCCCGACTAATCGTAGCTAAAACTTTCATAATCTAGTCTTTGGATGGCGCGCTTCGAAACGAGCTGGAAAGAAATGCGTCTAGTCTGATCCCTGTGGAAATTGTGACAGAGTTCATCTTCGCAGCGGCCTCGACCATCACAATTCCCGTGACACAGCAACACAGTTTAGACGCCCTTATCGAACCAGCCAATTTCCCGCAGAGCATTGCTGCTGAATATGGTCTGTGTCGCGATATTGATGGCAAGGACAGGCTAAAAGTCCAGCGCGCAGTTGCAAGGTATCGTCACTATGCCGTCGTCACGCGGATTTTCATTCGCTGACGGATTCAGATCTATTCTTGATGCTTTACAAGGCGTCGATGGGTTCAAGTACACGGAGAGGAATGCCCATAACAGGGAGGGCGGCGATGGAGCGCGATTCAAGTATGTTTGCCAGGACAGCTTGCAGAACAAGAATCGGAAGAGCAACAAGAAAAAGGAATCAGACCCCGAGCTTGACGACAGCGAAGATGATCTCAAGAAAAAAAAGGAACTGCTGCCGACATATGACTGTGGCGGCGCAATTCACATCAAGTTCTCTCTCAAACGAGAAGCTATTCACGTTGTGTACAAACACAGTCCAATCCATCGGGACGTCGAGGATCGTTCGGTAGATGGCGAGAGGTGTGTTCCAACGCTCTAGTCCTGACCTTCCTGTTCCTACACGCGGGAATGGTTACGTCGACTGAACTTGTGACTGAAGTTTGATCGTGCCTAACATCTGATAGTAAATTGCCTGCACTCTCGATCGAGGGCAGTGCCGCCCCACAAGCGTGCGTTCCAGAAGTCTTAACCAAAGCGAAGCCTCGAAAGAGAAAACGCAGTAGAAAGGATGAAGTTGAAGTCGAAGAGTATCCTGATCTCGACATGTCTACCTCTCCCGAAGCGTCAAAGACGCCAGCGAAGAAAAGAGGCAACAAAGCTGCTTCTCTAGCATCGACTCAAAAACCTATCAAGAAGGGGAAAAAGGCAGCAACACCAACAAAACCCAAGCAAAAAGTCACGGTTCCAGATCCCACTCCACCTCCCAAGCCAGCCAAGGGCAAGACGTGCGTCCGCTGCCGCGAGAAGAAAATTAAATGTAACGAAGCAAAGCCGACGTGCAACCAGTGCAAGCGGGGACTCTGGGCGTGCCAGTATGACATTGCTGGGTCGAAAAAACGCTCGAAAAACGGCTGCGTCAACTGCAAGCAACGAAAGCGGAAGTGTACTGAAGAGCAACCGTCGTGTGCGTACTGCCTGAAGGTGGATGACGATTGCGCCTATGACAACTTTTACTGAAGGCTTTGCGTGATTGCAGATCAACTCTGAGAAATCTCTGCAAGCATCGATTTACGGAGTCCGAGTGGCGATTGAAGTGTTCTCTGCGTGTTTACATCTGTGTAATGGTCTAGGTATCAATATTCTTTATGACGGCATCAAATGCTTACCATGCCGAGCTACCAATGGATTTATCTTTCCACCATTCTCACACCCACAGTACTATCTCAGTGTTCGCAACCATGATTACTCGTCACGTAGTCATCGGCTATACACACTACATCCTGTTTGATCTATATAAAGCATCATTGTAGCGTCCGGGCCGTCGGTATACCAGCTCGACGGTCTAGACAAGACAAATAACGAATTTAACAAGAGCATGAACATAGGTTGCGTAGACTGTGGGGTTAAAAACTTTGCAAGTGAACCGGGGGGCAAGTCTGGGAGATCTACAATCAGCAGAAGAACACATGGATCTTCACAGTGGACTCCCGATATCGGGGGAGTGGGCCTTTCAAGAAACGAAGGTCATGTCGTTTACGAGCAATCAAGAGATTTGAGGTTCGATTGAGGGAAGTTGTTATTACAAAGAAGATGTCATTTCAAAGAGCGTAGATAAGCCTTTGTAGAAAGTGACGAGCTATGCGCCACATCGTGTTCGCCTAGGTACCGGTACATGGTCACCATCATGTCATCCAGCTCCAGCAAGACACTGAATGGTCCGGGGAGATTCGACGGCGGGGCAATTGAGATGCGTGCCGTCCCCTGCAAGGCCGCATGGTGTTGATAGAGTCTTGGAGGCTGCGTCATGGTTGGCGCCCGTTTAGGCATAGCGCTGAGAATTACTTCCCCGCCGCGTCCAGATAACTCTCAACCGCCCACGACACATCGTTTCAGTTACCACATCTCGCCGGGCTCTTCGTATCCGTCCTGCTCTGAATATACCCAGATCTTCTACCATCGCGCTTATGGTTGCTGCTCCAACCACCTTTACTTCCCAGGTACGTTCATCCATAGTTGCTTATCTCGACAAAGCGCACACGCCGCCAATGCACTACGGTCCGGTCTTTATCCTTCTTTGAAGGCGTGGATGCGTTCTTCTCACTGGATTTTTCAACTTCTTCACTTGTATTATCATGGCTAACCCGTTGTTGTAGGACTACATCTCAGGTATGCTGCCGCCCGAACATCGGCGCGCCGCGAGCATCGAACTGACTCTGCTGCCAGACCACCTGTGGAAGGCATCGATCAACTGAAAGCCTGCCCACCGTACCATACAGACGAACACTACCACCGAACAAACCGAACAAACCCTACCCAGCATGTTGTCGCAGATCCTCACCCCTTCCGCTATGCGGTCCGCAAGTGTCTTGGGCAAAGTGACCCGGACCCACGCACAGGCACGTTACTTGGCCACCGTACAGACTCAGGCACCGCGCCAAGTCCCATCGCCTGCGCGAAAGGCAACCCCCATCTCGACAGAGCGGGCTACATTCACAATCAAGGTACGCATGACCACGCATGTCCCAAGGCACATCACTCACTACTCGATCAGAATGGACCCATCTTCTCCGGCAAGTCGTTTGGCGCCAAAGCCAACATCTCCGGCGAGGCAGTCTTCACCACGTCGCTTGTGGGATACCCCGAGTCGATGACTGATCCCTCCTACCGTGGTCAGATCCTCGTCTTCACCCAGCCACTGATTGGCAACTACGGAGTTCCGTCCGCCGCCCGCGACGAGCACGGCTTGCTCCGATACTTCGAGTCTCCCAACATCCAGGCCTCCGGTATCGTCGTCCAGGACTACGCTATGAAGCACAGCCACTGGACTGCAGTCGAGTCGCTTGCCGAGTGGTGCGCTCGCGAGGGTGTCCCCGCCATCTCTGGCGTCGATACGCGTGAGGTAGTGACATACCTCCGTGAGCGGGGTTCTTCTCTGGCCCGCATCACCATCGGCGAGGAGTACGATGCCGACGAGGACGAAGCTTACGTTGACCCCGAGGCTATCAACCTTGTCCGCCGTGTGTCCACCAAGGCTCCGTTCCACGTCAGCTCCTCGCTCGGCGACATGCACGTTGCTCTGATCGACTGCGGTGTCAAGGAGAACATCCTGCGCAGCCTCGTTTCCCGCGGCGCCAGCGTCACCTGCTTCCCCTTCGACTACCCCATCCACAAGGTCGCCCACCACTTCGACGGCGTCTTCATCTCCAACGGTCCCGGCGACCCCACTCACTGCACATCCACCGTGTACAACCTTCGCAAGCTGTTCGAAACTTCGCAGATCCCCGTCATGGGCATATGTATGGGCCACCAGCTGATCGCCCTCGCGGCTGGCGCCAAGACGATCAAGCTCAAGTACGGCAACCGCGCGCACAACATCCCCGCTCTCGACCTGACGACGGGCAAGTGCCATATCACATCGCAAAACCACGGGTACGCCATCGACCCTACGACGCTCTCCAGCGAGTGGCGCGAGTACTTTACGAACCTCAACGACCAGTCGAACGAGGGGCTGATCCACAACTCGCGCCCCATCTTCAGCGCGCAGTTCCATCCCGAGGCCAAGGGCGGCCCGCTCGACTCTGCGTACCTCTTCGACAAGTACGTTGAGAATGTGCAGACGTACAAGAACCACCAGGCATCTTTCTCGGACAGGAACAACAAGCCCAGCCCGTTGTTGGTTGATTTGCTCAGCAAGGAGCGTGTTGGTGTGCACCCCGCGATTCCAGAGTTTGAGGGACATGCGGCGGGCAAGGTGGAGCCTGAGACGGAGGCTGGCGGACCTGTTGCGCCTTCTTACAAGCCCATCACTGCTTCTGCTTAGGGGGTGGGATGGCGTGGTAATGGAGAGTTTTATAGGGTCAGATTATGAAGGGGAATTTGGTTTGGGTTGTCTTTGGAGTTTTGAGTCAGATATCATCTTAGTTATTTTGTAAAGAATACACAATACACAGCTGAACAAAACGCTTGGGATATGTCCATGATAGTAGTGTCCGAGTCGAGGTCAGGCTTTCCCAAAGGCCTCGTCATCGTCGTCAACATCTCCCTCTGCCTCGCCCGTGGCATCCCCGCTCTCGCTATCCTTTGCCGTCTCGCCGCCTTTCAGATCAGCCACGCGTCGTTCCCTCCTCTCATGCTCCTTCTTCCTCGCGCCAGCTTTGAGTTTCTCCCACTGCTCCCTATAGCGACCGATAACCTGGGCGTTCTTCTCGTTCTGCTTAGCCAGCTGATCATTCGTCGTCATGACGTCGTGCAGTTTCGCTGTCTGGGCAGCAAGAGCGGCTTCCAGGTCGGCCAATTTCTTGCTCGAGTCCTCGTCTGTCGAGGGGGAAGATTGGTGTTGGTAGTGTTGTCCTGGGATGGGCGGAGACGGCAACGCCATGCCTGGAGTCCCCATCCCCAAGGGATGCGGCACGGCTTTTGTGCGGAAGCTCTGAGCTAGGGCGTTGAACTGGTTCTGCGAGTTGGTCTCCCACATCTGTATGCGCTTGGCCTGTTTGTCGACGAGCGTCTTTAGTGTTTCATTTTCAAGGGCGAGTTCCTCCAGTGTTTTGAGACCGGCGCCGCGGCCGGCGGGGATGTTGCGTTGGGCTGTTACGCCGGGGCCGCTGCGGGAGTGGGGACGGCGCGTTGTGGTCGGGGAGGGCGGGTTGATGGACTCGCGGGCATCGACGAACTCGTCGTGGGAGTGCGAGGAGCCTTTTAGCGAGTCCGAGGCTTCGTCGATGGCGTGGAGGTGCGGTCCTTGCGGGTTCTGCAGGATGCTCGCGTAGGTGACTGTGGCGCCGGAGGTGGGGACGAGGTAGAAGGACTCGTTGCTGGCAAAAGGGTTGATCTGCGATGAGCCGTCGCGGAGGGCGCGCAAGGCGGGCTTGCTGATCAGGGCGGCGAGGTCGGGGACGGACGACTTTACGGTGCGGGATGCCTCGGGGGAGGGGTTGCGCGATCTCGTCTTCGAGGGCCGCTCGTCTTTGGGGGGCTCGGGGACGGGCGTGGGAGGGGCGATGTTGAGGGGGAGTGAGGTGAAGGCGAGGGGCGCTGAAATGGCGGAGATGACGCCCCCAAAGGCGGAGTAGAAGCGGCGGAAGTTTGCCTCTGCCGGGGAGGTGTCCTTTTGCTGCCTGGGGGAGGGCTTGGACGGGGACGGAGCTGGCTTGGCGTGGCGGTCGAGCAGGTCTCTGACTGGCGTTGGCTGGTCGTGTCGCAGGGCAGCTGCGTCGGACAGGGTGGGGGGAGTGCCGCTCGCGGTGCGTCTGACGCTGGGTATGCCGCGCTTCTCGGCGAGGTTGGTGGCGATGGACGACTGCGGGAGCCTGCGACGGGGCGCGGGCGGGGACGACGGGGACGAGACGCTTCGGGCGGTGGTGCTCCTCGGGGGGAGCGCAGTGGTCGAGGCATCTGAGGCCTGGCCGGCAGCGGTGGTCTTCGCGTCCTTCTTGCGCGGGGCCTCCTTGATCAGGCCGGCGAGCTTGCGGTGGTGGTCTTGCAGGAGGTCGAGGATGCGCAGGGCCTGTGGCGGGTAAGCAGACGGCCGCGAGCGTGCATGCGCATACCCACCTCATCGTTGCGCGTGTCCTGGGCGGCGTCGTGGAAGGCGGCAGCGGCCAGGTCATGTTCGTGCCCCGCCGTCGCGATGCTGTTGCCGTACGTGGCGGTGGCGGCGGTGCGGACATGTTCGTGGGCTTTGGTGAGGTGCGCAGACTCCATCGTGTCGTGGTGGAGGACGGGGGGACATGTTGGAGCGGTCGTGGTTGGGAGAGGGGAGAGGGAAGCACATGCGCGTGTGCAGGCACATGTCCACTGCCCCACGCGTTACCGGGGAACGTCATGGCAACTGCTGCGAACCATGAAACGAGCTGAGCACCGAAACGAGCGGAGTACCGACACCACCTGGAGTCGCCCGCTCCCCTGCTCCTCGGCCTCTGCCATGCCTCTCGCTGCGCTGCACCCTCCTACGCCCATTGCCATAACTATCTAGCTGCTGCCACCACCAGCGCGGCGTGAGCCTACGTCACTATTGTCCCTGCAAACACCCATCTCACGCCCAGCACCGACATGCCCGTGTGAGAGGCCAGCAATCGCATCCATTCCACTGCCGCTTGATTGCTCTATCCGTCGCAGGCACAGGCAATCCCACTCCAGGCCGAATCGCAGCCAGGCCGAACCACATCCAGGCAGCATGGCGGCTGTGCAGCAGAGCACCTCCTCGCTCGGCCAGGCGAACCGCGACGCCCTGGCCGCCCCAGGCGACGCACAGCGGGCGCGCGGCCCTGCCTCGTCGTCGGCCTCGATTGCCAGCAGCGGGAACCTGACGGACGGATACAGCGACGTGCCCAGGTCGACCGACGGCGCACTGGACAGGCTGAGGAGCCGCACCTCGGACGACGGCCGCAGCGACACGTCCTCGTCGCATCACCACCGCATGTCGCGCATCTTCCGCAGCCGCAAGAAGGACAAGAAGTCGGCCAGGGGCGACAGCCAGGACGACCTCTCGCACCACTCCGACGCCCACGCAGGCCCCCCGCCCGTCCTGCGCCAGTCGGCCAACCTCAGCGACGAGTCGCTCGCCCTCTACAAGAGCACCCCGAGCAGCCTGCTCACAGACTCGGACACGGAAGCGTGAGTCGTCCCTCTTCTCTCCTTTTGTGTCGTGCGCACGGTTCATAATAGCTGCCGTACCCTGACGCGTCATGGGGAGGTTCGCCATGTGGACCGGGGATTGGCGCTGGGGCTCTGACACGATCTGGCCCGCCGCTCCCCCACCGTGCACTCCAACATTGTTCATCTCCCTCAGCACCGCCATCTCCACCCCTCGCTTGCGCGCTTGGCTTTTCGGCTTGCACTCGTCATCCTTTTGCTGCCTGCTCTTTGTCTATTCTTTCATGCTGCCGTTTCCTCTGCGCCTCACTACTGACCCACCCTCAGCCCTCCCCCACGCCGTCCAGGCATCTCTCCCCATCAGTCGCACGCCGGACTCCTGACCCTGTCCTCGCCCCTGATTGCCTCCGAGACTGTCCAGGCGGCCGATGTGAGCCTCGTCGATTCCGTCATTTCCACCCAAGACGCATCCACCCAGCCATCGCACCCCTCCGACAGCGCTGCGCCAGGCTCCCCAGTGAGCAAGCTCAAGGACGCATTCGCCATTGCTCGGAACCCCACCTCTCCCAAAAAGGGAGGCGACACGGACGCTGCCAAATCGGGCGCAAGTGGAAGTGGAGGTGGCTTCGGCACCCTGTTTGGAGGAAAGAAGCGCGAACAGCGAGCGTGGGAAGACCCTCTGCAGACTGCCCCGCCCCGGATACAAGTACACACGGGCTCAGACACGCAGTCGACAAACTCGCTCCGCTCCCTCGGGCCCAGACGCATCGTCACCCAGATCCCTGCCACGCCTCCGAATGTGGTTGGCCCACCCACTACCTTTGTGACCCCACCCACGCCCATCGATCCCAAAGGCTCCTCTCCTACCGATTCGAACACGTTCAAAAACTGGCCCAAGCACACCCCTTCCCACTCGAGCTCAAACGTCACCGTCTCCCCGTCGGGGAACATGATATCACATCGACGCGTACGCTCAGCAACCAACCCCAGCAAGCTATCCAACTCCACCACCGTACCACTCACACCCCACATCGAAGAGGTCAAAACCCCTGGCGGGACAGCCGTATCATCTCAGTCTGGTGGTTTCTTTTCTTCCGTCTTCTCTGCAGCCCAAAACGCTGCCACCACGCTGGGCAAAACCATCACCGACAACGCGGCCACCAAAAGCAAACTCGGCCAGCCGCCACAAACAGACGAGGACCAGAAGGAGGAAGGCGGTGGTGAGGAAGTCATCGGGCCCGAAAACGTAGAGACAGTAGCAGACAGTGGGGCTGAGAAGCGCAGACCAGCTGTTGAGACCCTTGGATCCGGGAACCTGAGCTTGGCTCATCTTGGAATCGCCGAAAGCACCGAAGTCAGCCCCATGTCTTCCTCGACAAACATCACCATGAAGGCCGATGAAGCTTCTGCAAAGGTGGAGGATATCGCTGCCGCCCAGGCCGTGTCTGCTGCTTATGTGGTCGACAAGCCTCCATCTGTTCAGAATGAACGCCGTCGATCCATCGGAGCAGCATCGGCAGCCAACGGTGCCGGAGCCTCAACACCGCCCCGACATGCCGAGACGATTGATTCTCCAGCACAATCATCGGTGCAGAGGAACGGCAGCATTCGCAGTCGCTTGAGCGACAGCAGAAAGAGACGGCATAGGGGGAGCTCGGCTGCCACGAGCACCGCGATAGGCGCCGTGATAGGCGCAAGCACATCGACGCTGGTACCTTCTGCAACACTGAACGGGCAACGACTGAACGGCACAGGATTTGCAGTGGCATCCCCGAAGCGGAATCGGGATTTCCACAACCTGTTCAAGAGTGTCCCAGAAGACGACTACCTGATAGAGGACTACAGCGCGGCCCTACAGAAAGAGATCTTGCTCCACGGACGCCTATATGTCTCGGAGGGGCACCTCTGCTTCTCAAGCAACATCCTAGGCTGGGTCACCAACTTGGTCATGAGCTTTGATGAAGTCGTGTCAGTGGAGAAGAAGTCGACGGCCATGTTGTTCCCCAATGCGATTGTCATCCAGACGCTTCACGCCAGGAATATCTTCGCATCCCTTTTGGCACGAGATTCGACGTACGACTTGATCATTGGCATCTGGAAGATCTCACATCCCAACCTCAAATCCTCGCTCAACGGTGTTGCCCTCGATGGATCTGGTACCGGAGACAAGACTGAAAAGGCCGACTCGGTCGGTAGTGACGCTGGATCTTCGCAAGACTCAGACGATGATGTGTATGATGAAGACGCTGAAGACGACGATGGCGTGGGCAGTTTTACAGATGCCGCTGAAGGCAGCATGGCAGGTAGTGAGATCGGACCTGTTACTGTTGAGGCAAGAAAGGCCAGCGCTGCCATAGCGCAGGCCGTTGGCGGTGGAGGTGAGACGGCTGAAGCTGCTGCGAGCAGTGCCACCACAACGAATGAGTTCCCCGGCGCAGCGACACATGGACCAACCGAGTGTGGGGATAACGACCAGCACTACGACAAACTCCTGATCGACACGTCAATCCCCGCGCCTCTGGGCAAAGTCTACAGCTTGATGTTTGGCCCGGCATCCGGCGCTTTCATGCGCAAATGGCTGGTCGAAGATCAAAAGTCACTGGACCTGCAGATGGAAGACGACAAGAAGGGTCTCGGCGAAGGCAAGAAGACGTACAATTATTCGTATATTAAGCCTCTCTCCGCGCCCGTTGGTCCCAGGCAGACCAAATGCAACATCACTATGACGCTCGAGCAGTACGACCTGAACAAGGCAGTCTGTGTGCTCTGCAGCACGCAAACACCCGACGTGCCCAGCGGGAACATATTCCTCACCAAGACACGATACTGTCTGATGTGGGGGCCGGGAAACAGCACGAGGCTGATCATGACATTCACGGTGGAGTGGAGCGGGAAGAGTTGGCTGCGAGGTGAGTCCTTCTCAGACTCGTCTTAACATGATCATACTAACATCCCTATCCAGGCCCTATTGAAAAAGGCGCAAATGACGGCCAGATGTCCTACGCAACCGCTATCACTGCCGCCCTCCGCGCCGCTGTAACTTCAAGACTTGCCCCCGTCAAAGCCCCCGGCAAAGGCGTCCGCGGCAAGAAGCGCTCCAAGAACCACTCCCTCGACGAGGCACCAACCATCGTCAGCAACCCTACCCCCGCCAGCCAGGCCAAGCAGTCCAACTGGGGCATCTTCGACCCCCTCCGCGGCATCCTGGGCCCCATCGCCGACATCCTCGAATCCCTCATCTCGCCGCAAATCATCATCTTCATCCTCGGCGCGCTGCTCATCTACACGTGGTTCTTCCGCGGCGGCGCAGCAGCCAAGGGCCCTAATTCCTGGTCCACCACGCAGCGGCAAGTCGCGCACGAGGAAATCTGGCGCAACGAGGAGAGCGAGCTGTGGAAGTGGCTCGAGGACCGGGTCGCCATGGATCGTGTCGTCGTGCACCACGCATCTGCTGGCAGCAATAAATACCACGACGACCAGGCGCTGTTCCAGATCCGCCCCGAGACGATGCAGGAGCGGGAGATTGACGAGGCGATTCGCGTTACCGAGGAGAGACTCGATGTGTTGAGGAGTGCGGTGGAGCGCGAGCGCGGGAAGAAGAGGGCGACGAGTCGGAAGGAGGAGCGCGTGTAGGCTGTCTGTTTGGACGTCAGTTGAACTGACTTGTTTCTCTTTTGTACTGTCTTGTACTGTTGGCGGGATGTGGGACTTGCATTGCGAAGGCGTTGGTCTTTCTTTCTGTCCTTTTTTCCATTTGTACAAGGCCAAGCCTGGTTGGGGTTTTCTATAGCGTTTCGTTTGTCACATCTCATCACAGCAGTCTTTGATAAGAGTTCAATGGTAGAACATCAAAAGTACAAGATTCGCTATACACACGTCGTGTTTAAGAAGTGCTTGTGAGCCCTATAAATAGCAACCACATCGTGGGGTATATGAGATATGAAACAACACTTTGCAATTCCACTCCAAGGAGCGACAAGATAGGACTTTTGAATTACCTGTCACATCCAGCAACATGTACATATACACAAATACAGACAATCACCCTCTCCATCCCAACCCCCTCCCTCTCCCCCTTCCCCCTCCCCGTCCGCGAAACCCTACTCCACCTCCACCTCCTCTTACATCTGCGCTCCACGGCCCCCGGTCCTCGCCAACCTCAACGATCCTCCCCCGCTCGTCAAAACTGTACTTGTACTTCATCTCCGCCTTGATCCCCCGCCCCTTGCGTCTGTCCTCGGGCGTCCAGTCGCGGCTCGTTTCGGCCGCCAGCTCGTCCAGGCGCTGGGCAGACACGTCGTCAGCCACGGGAAGGAAGTAGAGCTGTGGTTTTGCGGTGGTAGTTTGAAAGAGTGTGGAGAGCGTGGCAAAGGAGTGCTGGTTATCCTGTTTAGCCTCCAACGACGGCGCTTTGGGGGGCGGGGGTTGTGGCGCCGAGGCTCGCGGACCGCGGGGGGCATTCGTCGGCGCGTTTGAGCCGAGTTCGTGGAAGACGGCTGTGATGGAGCCATCATCGGATTCGGGGTACGTGACTTCGAAGCGTTTGGCGGGGATGGGGTGGCCGGATGCGCGGGCTTCTTTCTCGGCGACGAGGGCGTCTTCCTCTTGTGCGATCCAGGAGCCTACTTTTTCTTCGGGCACGAAATCGACCCAGAGTTCTTTCCGGTTGCCTTCGGGCGGCCAGATGCTGCCGTGTAGACTGGCGCGGACGCGCGATGCGGCGGTTGTCGAGGTGAAGTGAACGAGGGCGTGTGTCTTCATTGCGTCGAGGAAGAGGGCTTTGATGATGTCTGGGGTGGGCGACGAGGAAGGTGGAGAGGCGAGCGAGATGAGGTGGGCGCGGAGGGGTTCGGGGCGCAGCGGTCGCATGAAGTCGCGGATGTAGAGGGCGGGCGTTGCGGGGTGGAGAGCAGGGACTATGGGGCGGTCGTCTGCGAATGCGTCTTGGTCTTGGGGTGTGGCGGCGGTGGGTTGGACGAGGTCTTTGTAGCGAGACGTGTTTTCTTTCTTTTCGCGTCGGGTGTCTTCTTTGGGAGTGGCAGCCTCGTCAGCATCGTTTGAAGGCTCTACAACCACGTTCAGCTCGTCCTCGGGGTTCCTCTCTTCCATAGTCACGTCCTTGTCCTCGACCAGATGGATAGGCTCCTGGCTTGGTCTGGGTCTTTTTGCTTTGATTTCTTCAACGGGCATATCTGGCGAGCCGCTTCGTCTCTTCCGCTTCTTGGTATCTGCCTCCAACTCCTCCGTGGCGAGCCGCGATGTCTGCGTCGTCAAATCTCCAGAAAGTGGAGGTGCCTCGGCCTGCTCGATCGACGACTTTTCATCTGCTGCTGGCGCTTCGTCTCCTGTCGTGGTGTCCAGAGCATTCTCCGACAGTCCCCGCTCTTGTTGCGCATATCGCAGTGCTTCAGCAGCCGGCCCTGGGGCTTCTGGCAACTCGTCTTCCGCAGGCGCCTTTTCCTCGTCTTCAACTTCCTCGTCTGCAGGCTCAGTGACTCTTGGCCCCACAACATCCTCGGGATCTGCTGGCGCCGCACTGAACACCTCAGCAGGCTGCAGCGCACCAGGCTCGTCGGCCATTGTAGTGTCCTCCGCCGTCTGCCCTATCGCGTCTGTCCGACTCGGAGAAGGTATGTCGCTGTCAATGTGCGAGATAGTCTCGGGCAGAGGCTCAGACGTCGGCGCAGGCGGGGTTTGTTCTGCATCCTCCACAGGCGTGCCATCCTCTCCAACATCGCCCGTATTCGTCTCTGCCTCCTCCTTGCTTTCCAACCCCTCTCTGTCCGCCTCCTCCAGCTTCTCAACAATCTGCGCCTTCCTCGTCAATCCCGTACTGGGTATCCCACGATCTTTGAGGATTTGTCGAAGTTGCGCGACAGTGTCCTTGTTGTAGTCGGTCATTTTGGGGGTAGCGACCGCAGAGATGTTAGAAGATTTGGAGTTCCACGCGTCCTGTGAGAGCGAACCGGTGTTCTAGATGAGCAGACCGGCGCGATGGGGATGGTTGGAGTGAGGCTCAGCACGTGGGCATAGCTTTGAACGCGTATCTAGCAGGTGATATCGCGTGTTTAAAAGCGGCACAGAAATCCAGGTTGTATCGTTTGATTGATGGAAAGCGTCAAGAGGAATGGAACAGTCGCGTCGGGATGGCGCTAAGAACTTGGCGTGCATCACAACTTGTGGGGCAAGCTCAGCCCTACCGAGCCTTCCAACCACTTCACTGTCGCATGTCACGCATCAATGATGATTCTTCGCAGACCTAAGAGCGTATGCAGACTTGAGTCGGTATTGTATGGAAAGTGAAATAGGTTGTGGTAGTTTGGAAGTTAGCTCAAAAATCGAGACAATGATGTTTACAATCTTGAAGATAATATTTACCTCGACAAGCACAGAGCGAATTGAGTAGCACAGTTTGAAAGAGTATGACTGTAACAAAATCTTCTTCAGTGCTACTGCTGGTACTTCAGTGTGTTTGGTGTGGAGAAAAGGTTTGCATTTACCTGCCTGTCACTGCATAAACTCTGACTTCTTCACAAACTTGGAGGTTTTTGAAATATCGTCTTCCAGATGCTCGTCCAAGGCATTACTCATGTCTTATTACATAACAGAATCGTCAAACAAGCAGAAAAGGCCTGGAACAGGCCTGCACTGTCTAAACAGCCTCCACACGACTCTCATGCTGTTAGCTCTAGGAATGATTACCGTAAATCACAAGAGTGAGCCCTTCGAGACTGGCAATCCAGGTGTGTAATGAAGGTACTTGAAGTTCACTAGATCAACGCAGGATCTGCATATAATTGTGCTTTTGCACGATTTTGTGCGGTAGTTGGGTCGCTTGAGAACTTTGTGGAGTTGACGGAACTGCCGCCTTGATACGCTCGTGTTGGAGAGGTCTCGGTTGGTTTCATTCTGTTCACAAGTGATGAAGTCTGGCTGTCCTCGCAGGGTGGGATGATGTTGAGAGCGGGGTTCTACGCGGTGTCGACAGTGGTAGCGTTGGCAGTACTGCTTTCCTCAAGGACGCTCTCTGGCGATGGATAGTAGTCAACGGCTTCAGTCTCGTGCTCAGCTGTGGCTGTTGTGGCAGAATCTCCAAATTCTATGTCAGAGCTGTCTCCAAGGCCTCTTCAGCTTCCTTCATATCCAAGTCATCGTTGGCGTCGGTAGGACCCTATGACTCTACTATAGTAATTCCCATGAGATCTACCATTCTGAAGCCCTTGAGCTCGTCCAACTCTGTGCAGATCAAAGCAAGCATCTTGAGGGTGCCTTTGTCGTCACTTCGCTCAACAATATCGAGTGTGCAAGGATATTTCTGCCCAGCTCTAGCCAACCAGATCCCCACGCCGTCCCAGTCATTTATTTAGCAAACGATGAGGAGACAGTCTTAGAAGAACCAGTAGGGCGAAAGAGCGATATCAATGATAATGTTAGCAACCATGAGATCATCATGTTCAATAGCGGGGCCTTACCTCAAGTTATGTTGTGCTATTATAATTGCTTTCTCGAAGTTGTCGTTTTTGGTCGCATGGTTGGCTTCTCTGTACTGCATCTGTCAGAGATATCTTGACATCGTGTACTGCATCGTGGTGTACAGTTGTTTTCTTAACGTCGGTGATAGGAAGTAAGACGGTGACATCCGGATAGTGAAAGCTCGGAACCAAGTTGCGGTGTAATCTTGCAACAGCTTGACGATTACATGCAAGGTTTGTATTAATCTTGTGCGCCCCGAGAATTACTCCTGTTCAACAAACTTGTATACCCGGTAACTTTATTGTCTGATCTAGTGTTGCTATCTCACTGAGTAGGATTTCAGCACATCTCACCGATCATGTATGTCTGCCACCTCATGTTATGAGTTCTTTGCTACCAACTAGAATCAAGCCATCTTTCGTCCACAAAACCCATCGAATGTACAAGAAAAGAAGACCTCATATTTACAACATCATCACCGGCCGACTGCAAGGTCAACAGCTTACAAGCCGTACCTGGACTTGATGTTCCTCCACCAGTCCCTCGCCATCCAAGCATCGAACTCGGTGATCTTCAACGCGCTACCAGCAAGCATGATGAAGTTCGTCATGCCCGTCGGGGTCCAGTCGTAAAAGTCGTCCAGAGCAAAGGTGTGGCCCATCTCGTGGAGTAGTATGTGTATGTCTTCTGTATTCAGATTGCTCATGAAATACTCTTGACCGATACGCTGACCCCAGTCGCCGCCCGCGCCGCCCTCGAAGCCGGGAGTGAGCCAGAGAGACTCGTCTGCTTCTTGTTAGCATATGTTGCCAGCTGGGGTTTAGAAAGTGAAGACCAGATGATGATGTTGCGAAGCTGCGCATCGAGCACCGGCAACAATCACTTCTCGAATTCCCAATACTACTTTATGGAGGAGACTTACCGTAATGGCGAGCAGCGCCTGCCTTGCAGCCACTGTAGTCATTATTCTGTTTGAAAAATCTTCCGCAAGCCTCGGCGCATTGAGGGATGCCACCTTCGTCGACATCAGTGTACACATCAATCTTGCTAACGTCTCCCTGCAGGATGGACTTGTCCTTGACTGCCCATCCAACGACATTGACATCCACAGTCTTGTACGGGAACTTGTCGAAGCCCGCAAGAACCGCAATCCACTTGTTGAACTGCTTACGAACGGCGGCCTCGACCTGCGTGCGTTGCGCCGCAGTAACTTTGGTAGTGCCCTCCCATCGCACGCAGTAGTTCATCTTGCCCTTGGTGGCCATGATCTGGTCGTATCCGAAGTTCGCAAACTTCATGTCACTGTACGTAGCGACTTCGTGGTCCCATACTTCTTTGAGGGGCTTGACCATGTTGGACGGCGGGGACCAGGTGGTCATGCTCAGATCACGCTTGAAAGCAGGGGAGACATTGTCGTTGGCGTCGTTGAAGCTCAACTTGGAGTCGAAATCGCAGACTGGCTGGGGATCAGCGACACGGCGCTGCATCTGCTGGTGCGCATCCGCCGGGATGGTGGCGGCGAAGGCGGAAGCCAGCAATGAGGAAAGAACGAGAGTCGTCTTCATGGTGATGATGAGTGGAAGCAGTGCCAGCACCTGATGAATGTAAAACCACAGAAAATACTCCTGGAGCGAGCCAAGTAGTAGAACGAATGAATGCAACGAAAGAACAAGGCAAAATGCTTGATTTTATTCCTTACCACCAGCCAAGTGTAGACTTATATATCATCGCAGCGTTCTCGTGTCGCGACACCGGCATCTTTCCATTTCCGTCCAAAATCCTCCTCCCATTCCCTTCTCATCTTACAAGTTTCCCGCCATCCTGAATTAATCTGCACTTATCAAAGCGAGCCTTGGCTGCGGAGAATAGGACCCTTTCGGCTCGGTGCATGTGTCATGCGGGGCGGAGATTTCAACCTTGCGAGTCAAGGGACGAGTGGCAAGCCCATGTCGATGCATCGCGCATTCACTTTGTAGAAATGGCTAGACTACGGGCATGAAATCATGACGGGATCGTCGTTTGGATTGACCAACCGGAAAAAACTCGACCGCGCTTGGTGTCGATCAAACCGTAAAACAGTGAAACGTGCCGGGACCCGCCTGTCAACCAAGTTATGCTCTCCTCGGTTCGCCTACAGAGTTTACTACGCGCCAACACATGCGTTCTAGCCAGAGTCTTGATGAAGTTAGCGTCATATACCGCACATCACATGGCGTGTAGATAGCATGTTCATATCCAGTTGCTTTGTGAAAGCCCCGAGGCGGCACAATTAAATCCCACGATACGCGGACACAGACATTGCAATAACGTGTCCGTGCGCGTAATGCCCGGATTCGCGTGATGCACACGAACACCAAAACTATCCTATCTAAAAATAAGGCTATAGAGCTACATATAATAGCTATTATTATAAGATTTTATAGTAGAGTAGTAATTAATTACTTATAATTATTTTATATTACTTATATTTACTTAGGAGCTTAATATTACAGCTGTAGTAGGTAGTAATAGCTAAAGCAGCTAGTGCAGCCCCTAACTACTCCTTACTACTTATATTATTAACTACTTATTTCCTACGTTTAATACTATATTTAGAAAGCCTTAAGGCCTTTCTTTTACTCTTTTAAGATAATTAGAAAGCTTATTCTGTATTAAAAGCCTCTTTCTTACGTACTTACTTAGCAGCTAGGTTAGCCTTCTCCTTTCTCTTTACCTCTATTACTATAACCTTTATTATACGCTTTTCCTAAGCTATCTTCTCTTTATATAACTTAGTAGCCTTCTTTAACTTAGCTATTTTAGCTTTTTAAAGTTACTACTCCTTATTCTTTTAGTCTTTTACTAACTAGTAAATATATACCTTCTTAACCTTCCTTAGAGACTAGAAAATAGCTCCCCTATAATACTCCTAGCACTATTAAAGATTTAGAGGCTTACTCTTTTTATTATACTTCTTTTTAACTATTAGCGCCTTTTTAAGTTCCTAAATTTTATAGTAGAGTAGCTTATTTTAAACTAAAATATAGTAGAGTAACTAGCTAAGCTTCTATGCCTCCTAACTACTTTAATCTTATACTGCAGTATATATAAGCTACTGTATTTTCCTTTAATTAAAACTACTAAGTACTAAGGTTAAGCTTTTATAAGACTTTTACTTATTTAGAGTAGTAATAGTAAATCTTTTAAGTATAATATTAAGGTTAAAAGGTAAGATTCCTGTTACTTTAAAAGAGGTAAAGATTATTAATTCTTTAAAAAAGGTTATTTAGGCCTTCTAAAATAAGAAGAAGAAGTTACCTTTTTTAATTAAAAGCAGCCTTTAGCTATTATAAAGGTAGTTAGAAAGCTTAGTTAAGTAGGTAGCTAAAAAAGGCTTAAATATTACTATATTAAGCAGCTAAAGCGTATAGGTTAAATAAAGAGGAAATATAGTAAGGAGAATTTTATTTTAATTATAGTACTTAATAAACTCTATTATTAGGTAAGATCTATAGCTATTAAGGATAAGTAACTAATAAGATTACTAGGCTTTTTTCTTTATATAGTAATTAAACACCTACTTAAGCTAAGTAAGGCTAACGTTATTATTTATCTATTCTAAAAGTAATAATATAATAAAGACTAAGTATTTTTTAACCTTTAGATCTTTAACCTAGCTTAATTATAGAGCTCTACTAGCAGCTTTATAAATAAGGCTTAGCAGTAGAGCTAATCTATTAGTATATATATATACTAAGATAGTAATCTACTTACGTAAGCTATTCTAGATAAATACCTAAACTTTCTTTTTCTTTTATATCCTTTTACTAAATACTTATTTTAAATAACTAGTAATACTAATTAAAAAGCCCTTCTTATTTATATTATATATATAATAAGGATCTATATTATACTTAGTAATTTTAGAGCTTAGGAGATTAAAGTATAAGCTATATTTAGCTCTTAAATTAGCTTAGTAGTAATTACAGTCTATACCTATAGTCTATTAAGAGATAAGATAAATACTTTAGCAGTTAATAAAATAGGTAACCTAGCTCTTACTTACAGCCTTCTTAGCTACGTAGGAGGTAAAATTCTATACTATCTCTTTTATAGGAAGAAGCCCTTGCTTTATAAGCCCTTTAATATAATATATAAGCTTAAGCTTCTATTATAAGTTAAGATTTTATTAATAGGATAACTTAACTTTATATAATGTTGTAATAGCTTAGTGCCTTTATAATAGCGTAGAGTAATTAATACTATACTTTACAGCTATTATTATATATTAAAAATTATTTCTTAATTACAGTAATTCTATTTCTGTAAGCGCAGCTTTAATTAGAGTTATAGTAGTAGAGTTATGTAGTGTTAGAGTTTGTGGTGTTTTGGTGTTCGCGTGCATCACGCGAATCTAGGCATCACGCGCACGGACACGTTAAACGCACGAGAATGTACATGCAGACAGCGCACGCAATACAACTCAAGCCGCTATGATATCTTACCTGAATCTAGCTCTGCGCCTCTTTGTCCATGAGCAAGGAGTGGGACAAGGGCTGTTTGGAAGAGGAACAGCAGATATCTGGGCACTCTATCGTCGCCACGGCGTTTAGTTCCGTAGAGTGTGGGTAACTGATTGTGCAGGGTATGTTACTGGTGGCTTGTGTGTCTACCCGCTAGAATTGTGGTTGCTGAAACTTTGTGGCTGCTGTATAGTACCATACTCTTATGCTGCAATCTAGCTATAACTCCTTTCGGTTGTTGTGCTGGAGATCTTTCGAAATCCATCCGATTGTTCTGCTGACTGATATAGTGTGAGGTTCTGTGGAGTCTCATTGATGTGTGCGTCGTGTTCGCCACTTGTTGAAGCTTTTCAGGACGTTGAGGATTCTAATATCTATTTCGTATCACTGGCTCTGGTAAGTTCACTTACAATCGATGTCCTGCTTGCAAAATACATCATGGTGCGGTTGGTGGAATTGAGGCATCTACAAAAAAACAAGATACGTGGCTGGTTTTCATTATTCTGCCTGGTGTTTCTCCTGATCCATCTATCGCGCATGCGAGCAACGCTACCTCACTCCTCGATACAATCTAAACATCTTACATGAATGTATCGATCAAATCATCTCGAAAGACCGTTCGTATCTACAACTTAGCTCGCAGATCATGTCGTCGAACATAGCTGTTCACAGATGTCTGCTTCAAACCCTGAGCTTCCAGGCTCCGTGCCTTTTCGGGTTCCTTCGGTAGTACGGGTGCCGCTTCGACGTGGAACAGCAAACAAGGGTCTGCGAACCTCCGACCATCCTTGAAGATGGTGACTTTCGAGATGCGAAGATTGCCTAGTCCGGACTTGTGCTGGATGAGGAAGTAACTGAAAGCTAGAGCGTTCGGGGTGCCTACGTGAAATCAGTGTTTAGCCATCTTCTTCAAGTGAATTATGTCTACTAACCTAGCAATGCCGCGCCCTGGGGAGTATCCGTAGAGAACGTCACCCCAGGCCACGCAGGTTGCCACGTGTTCCGTGCATCATTCAGGATTTTGCCAATGACTGAACGCGTCTCAAAGTTGCCGATGGCTAGAGACAGGAAATAACGCATAGTAGTTGGCTTCCCAGCAGTCGACACCCATTTCGACCAGGCAACGTCAGAAAAAGACTGCAATTTCGGCAACTGGTCACCTTCGACCTTAGGATAGCGTTCCTGTCCTGCAAACCTTGGTGACTTTCGATCCATCGCAATCAATACTGTTTTAAAAGTCAGTCTACGTGCGCCAATTCTACTGAGAGGGGACCACATGCCTCCTGCAGGATCGATTCCGAATGTGTACTCGGATCCAGAGACCTGACATGCTGTTAGCCATCTGAAGTCGAAGAATATTGGTAGAATTACCCTGTACGACTTCTCGCCAACAATATATGCTGCCTGTTCGTCGTAAGGAACATTACCGAACCCTCCACCATCAAGATCCTCGTCACCATGGGAGACACCGTGCACTTGAATCGTTCCCCCAAGTGCGACAGATTTATCGGACAGGCCGAGAGCTTTCAGAACGTGGTCGATCGCCCAATGCTTCTGATAGTCAATAGAGATTGGGGAAACTTTAAAGTCTTTCCATCCCCAAGTTGCCAGACTTGCTATCAAAATATATAAGCAGTCGACCACAAATCTGATTGTATTGCACTTACCGGCACTGTTGAATTCGCTTTCAGCCGATGCACGCACGGGGGTAAAGAGTATACCAGCATCCGCATCGGAATCGTGCATTGCCTTGAGAAAAGCCTCGCCTTTACACTTGCACCTTCCGAAGTACTCTTCCGTAGCGAATGGATATGGTAAAGGCTCGTTGCGTGGAGGACACGCCTTGTCTCCAGATGTTTGGCGCCGACTGTTCTGCGCTCCGCTGCCTGAAGATTCGGAATCACATTCGTCCATTGGCTCGGCCCATGGATATAACTCCTTGATTGCCCTGTAATCGCCGTCGCTGGGCTTCAACCGTGGGTAGATAAATTCGAGATCGTTCTCTTCAGTAAAATCGGGCAGTTGAAAATTGGGCCCGCCGTTTTTCCAGAAAGACAAGGGCTTGTCCAGGCAGGTTCTACTATCAGGATTGCTTGACCACCCGGGCCAGAACGCCATCGAGTGGTAGTGCATGATTGAGTCCTTGTCATACTCACCGCCCATAGTTGAATGGATGATGTTGCCCTTCTCATCTTTTGACGGCAACACTCCAAATTCATGAATCACCCACCAGTTATACTTCTCGCCCGCAAGGATGGGGTCATGACAGACGCGGCCCCAATCATCTACGTTGCCAAGGCGATCAACCTCGTCGCGAGCTTCAGCTGCACCTCGAAGCGCGTCGCAATTATACTCGACGTATTGAGCACCTGAGAGCGTGTTAGAAATGCAATAGAAGTAAGTGATTGGGGACTGACGATCGGAACGCTGATGTTCGTGTTGAAGTCCAAAAGCGTGACCTGTTCGTTTCAGTAAAATCGCGGACAGATAGGCTAATCAGAAAGTCAAACCTAGCTCATGAGCAAGTTGGGATATCCAAAAATCATAGCTTGTTTTCGCGATGTATGAGGCTCGTTGTTCACTGCCTATGACGTCGAACTCATGTCGGCTTTGAGCATCACTGTAGGACTTGGGAATATAACCAGGCACACTTGCCAAAGCGTTACCGTTCGAGACTCTGATAACGAAGATGTCGTTGGGTGCCGCTGGGTTCCACACCAATGGGTCCGTAGGATTTTGACGCTTGTTGTAACAATATGCCCATGAATGTTGGCCCTTCTCGTTGTTGAAGGAGTCTGTGAACTCATAATCCCGAAACACAAGGCTGTGCCCACTGTGCTCTCCAGCCACACCAATCTTGTCGGTCCAAAGCTTCCACGCTGCTTCAATGTCATGCCTGAGGTAGTCTTCCTGATCTTCGTCCACAAAACAGAATTCTATGAGCCCACCGGGCCATGTCGTACGAGCGTCACCATTCTGATTCGGAGAAGTCAGCATCCAAGAAGTCTTAAATCTAGGAAAGGGAAAGTAGGGTTCACTTACATTCGATGTGGATTCGAGATACCCGGTGCCACCAGGATCGAGGGCTCTGTAAGCCATGATTAGGTCGCGTGTGCTGTGGGTAGCGTTTGCGAGGAAGCGCATGTCATTGAGCGGGGGTGGACAGCCTGCAACCAAAGCCGTGAGGCCGAACAAGAATAGGAAGATCATATTCCAAAGTCCCATCGTTGAGACGCTAGGTCTGGTGGTTGAAATATGCCGGTAGTTGAGTCTTCGAAGTAACAGGCGGTGGAGTTTGGAAGAGAGACCATGGCAGAAGTGTTTTATCGTTGGTGGGGCTGGATAACGGCTAGTGCGACGTCGCTCGAGGAGTGAAAGAAGGAGTAAATTTGGCCTAAACATGGCATCACATCCCACCAATACATTCAATGCAATCGTAGTTCTTGTACATAGTGAAATGACGAGGTGGAACTGGTTCGACGTCCCGTTGACCTGCAACTGAGAGAGTTTGAAAGAATGAGAATATTGTGAAAGATGCAACGAATGTTCACAGGATGATATGAAATGAAACCTGCTCAAAATCGAAGAAACAGCCTGTAATGACATTGAACTATGTCTCCTCACCGACGTATGACTGTTTTGGCTGGAGGACCCCCAAGGATGAAGTGTCTCTCGATCAGATGGAGATGTTCGAATACCCTCACCTCACCACCTGTCTCAGGAGCCGAATGACCTACTTTTTGGCTCTTTCTTGTTCGCATGAGGGACCAAACTTCATATCTCTTCGTGGGGGCTACTCATGATACGCCTACGCCTACGCATTAGCTACCAAACTGGACATCGCGGATGACATGTTGACAATTGGTGAATCGAACCCACGATCATCTCACGGCCTTGCCGGGTTAGGCTGATGCCCTCCATATGAGGGCATAGTGGGCCACCCATGTAGCGATATGAGTGGATTTTGCTTATAATTGCTATGAGACAACTCAAAATAATCTGACAAGGCTGTTCGTGATGTTCAGGCTGCACGTGTGTTTCCTCGAGTAGAGGTTTCAAGCAACGGTGGTATGCTGAGTGTTCGCCTCTGCAAATAATTCACGGCTACAAGATTTGTCATGATTACGTGGAGCGAACACAACACTGTGACAACATGAGTCGTTGTAAGCGTATATCACTGGAAGTTGCGATGTTTCGTGAGCTGTACCGCGATCGGCGATGAGATGTTGACGTGAGGTGAGGTCGAGTGGAGTGAAACGAGACGTCGGAGGTGGCGCGAATGAATCTCCGACCATGATTGCAGTGACCACATTAACTCTCGACTATCCACCTCCCTCTCTATACCAGCATTCAACTAATGTGATTAGAACTCGATCTCCTTGCGTCCAACCCCTTAACGACACGTCGTTGCGCAAATCAGCGCCTCATCGATCGATGCAGGGTATGCAAGCGTATATTTCATCATGACGACATCCCGAGGCGAGGTCTTGGTAGATACATTTTGGGCTATATATCATGCTGGAGTTTGACTTGACAAACTATACCTGAGCAGCCATTTCGCATAAAACACTCGAACTTCAACAATTACGCAATCACCATGGAGGCAATCAAAGGTGCAATTATGAGCAACACGTTCGACCCGAACAATGACATCCCCGACCTGTCTGGCAAGGTGAGCCTCAAAACGACATCACATCTTCATTGCTGATAACTCCCGCAGGTCTTTGTAGTGACTGGAGGCTCCGCGGGCATTGGCTATGGCATTGTTGCTCATATCTTGCAACACAACCCAGCCAAGATCTACCTCCTCTCCAACAAAGAAGATCATGCCATTGAAGCACAAGATTCCCTAAAGGAGTGGGGCGATACTAGCAAAGTCGAGTGGCGGCAATGCAATTTACAGTCTTTCAAACAGACCGACCAAGTCGCGAAGCAACTGGCGCAAGAACTGGACAGGCTTGACGCGTTAGTTTGCAACGCAGGTCTAGGTGTCGGCGTGTACAACGAAACACAGGACGGTATAGACAGCCATATGCAGGTCAACGTCTTTGCGCAGGCTCACCTTACACTCACGCTCCTGCCCATCCTGCAGAAAACGCCCGACTCACGCATAGTCCACCAATCGTCCGATATGCACCGTGGCGGGAACGGGGGCGCAAAATTCAAGACTGTTGCCGAAATAAATCAGGACATCGGGCCTACGTACCTTTACAACCGCACCAAGCTCGCTCAGATTCTCTTCCTCCGCGAACTCGTCTTGCGCATAAAGGCAGGTCAGTATGGTTCTGTGAAGGATAACACGGGGTTTCCCTGGATCAACGCTACGCACCCAGGCGGTGTCCTGACAGATCAGCCAAAGCAGGCCGAGGAGGCGTACGGTACACTAGGCAAGGTCGGCGTCGCAGTGGTGAAGCCCTTCATGAAGGATCCTGTGTCCCAGGGATGCCGTCCTGCCTTGTTCGCCGCGACGCATCCAGATATTGTGAAGGATCAAGTGCAAAATGGATATATCGTACCTGACCGCAAACCAACGGAACCATCTGATCAGGCGAAGGACGAGGTCTTGAGCCTTAACTTGTGGAAGTTGACGAAGGACATATTGACGTCGAAGCTTGGAGACTTGCCGTATACGATGGAGACTGACAAGGTGCACCCTAGGCACTTGCATTAGGCCGGGAAGTGTAGATTTTATCTTGTAGCAATAAGCACCTCGGCCGTCGTTCAAGGCACGTTTTTGTATGTTAGCAGTGTACACGACACGTGTTACAATAGTGCTCACCTTGTTGCTTGTTATTTGTTTTGCGGCATCTTTGTATAAAGCGCGTCCTTTGTAAGATGTACTCATGTACTTACGTTTGCGGCTACTCCAAGGTTGTCATATCGTAGGGCGTGTCATCTTGCGGAGATGTTATCTCTTAGTGACAGACGGACCAAAGTGTGTAGACCACTAAGATTGTTGAATCACATAAAATTAGCGTTGTCGTAGTCAGTCATGGCAATTGACATAGGGCGTGCTGCAACCTCACTACGTCATGTGGGGCTGCTACACGATCACCAACGTCGGGACAATTAAATACCAGGACTTGTCTTCATAAAAACTCCGCAGTTCCTTCTGAAGACAATTTTTTCAAACACCTGTTATCTTATCCTCTATTATTACCAAAATGTCCAAACTCACCGATTTTAAGTTACTTTCTTTCGACGTCTACGGTACTCTTATCGACTGGGAACGCGGCATGCTCGCTGCTCTGGAGCCCATGCTTGAAAAGTCGGGCAGTCCCAATATAGACCAGAAACACATCCTCGAGGTTTTACATCCCATCGAAGCCGCGGAAGAGACCAAGAACCCCGGTCTTAAATACTCAGAAATTTTGACGGCTGTACATCCGAAACTATGTGAAAAGTTGGGACTACAGAAGCCAACTGCGGAAGAGAGTAAGAGGTTCGGGGACAGCGTGGCAGAGTGGCCGGCATTCGAGGATAGCGTGGAGGCGTTGAGGAGATTGAGCAAGGTGTACAAGCTTGTTGTGTTGAGCAATGTCGACAACTCGTCTTTCCAAAAGAATCGTGTTCATCCCAAGGGGCTCCAGGGTTTCGAGTTTGATGCCATCTACACCGCTGAGGACATCGGAAGTTACAAGCCTAACCTGAAGAATTTCGAATACATGCTCAAGAAAGTCGAGCAAGACTTCGGAGTAAAGAAAAATGAGGTACTCCAGACTGCTCAGTCACAGTACCATGACCATCACCCGTCGAAACAAATTGGAATCAAGAGTTGCTGGATCTTTCGACCCAAGGCCGTTATGGGAAACCGGAAGGACCCATGTTGGAACTGGAAGTTCGATACGTTAGGGGACGTGGCAGATGCAGTGGAGAAGGAGATTGCAGAGGGGAAACAGTAGGATTGGTCATGTCGAAAATACTGATTTGACGATCGTAACTGCATAACTATTTCACCGCTGATGACGGAACACTTATTTTACTTTGATATATTGTGTGGAATATCTTGGCGAGGGGAAAATTGCCAGTTAGTCTATCGCACTGGTAGCCCGCATATATGGATATCTCAATTTGATTTCACGAAACGTAGTGCCAACGGGTGTAGGGATGAACTGAATAACCACTTTATCAAGATAACCAGCCAGGGGATACTTGTCTATCAATCAGACTACGGGGAGTCAATACTAATAACAAAGCGCGGCTACCATCAGAGCTCTGCGGACTACGTTGCCCAGCTTCCGCTTACTAATTGACGTCTTGTTCTAATATAATTGACGTTTTTTTGATTAAAATCATTTTAACGATCCAATCAGCTGCCAAAATCTTGGCCAGTGTGCAGTCATACGGAGCCGCTAAGCCGCTGAGATCTCGCCCTTGTAATGGAGCTCCTTACGAATACTCTTCCTCATCAAAGTCATCGAACATCCAATGCTCGCATAGCATCAGTCGGTCCTCATCAGACTCAGCTGCATCAAGCGCATCAGCTTTCAGCTTACTTTCACGTTCCTTTATCTCATCGTATTGTTCCAATGGCACCCACCCCTCGGGCCCAATGCCAATAGCATCCCTACAAGCCTGGAGCTGTTCGTCTGCCTCGACCTGCGCTGCATTCATGCGCAAACACTCGCTCACCTCTTCCTCCGAGAAAGCGATCGGGCAAGGAGGCTTTGCATCATCGTTCGTGATCGAGCTTGCAGTAGTGATGTTTGACCAGTTCATCTGTAAGTGAACGATATCGGCTTTGAGAGTGATGTTGTCGCCTTCCCAGGGTGAACTCGCATGATCGAAAAGTTTGCGCCTCAACGTACTGAAGTCATAGCTTAGGGCGTCATAGTGCGTTGGGTTAAGCTTAGCCGTCGCCGCGACATAGAAGTGATGAAGTTGACGCCGACGTAAGAGTACGTCTTCCTCAAATTGTTCGCGTTCGTCTAGCTCGTCGAAGTTGTGTGGTAACTCAGGAACGGTTAACGATACCGACACACTGTCGCCGTAATTCTGAAGGCTGTTTGGGATACCGCATTGCAGAAAGAGTGGGAGAACTGCACAATGTTGCCAATCGATAAGACCTGTAATATCAAGTTCATCGGAGACAAATATATTGTTGGGTTGAAGATCGGGGTGTCTTAACGTCGGGCGGGTAAGAGTGTCGTTACCTTTCGGTATGAGGTAAGAAGCGATTTGCAAGTACTTCGCCAGACTATTCAAGTGCTCGGAGGGTGGTTGTTTCTCGTAGTTGTAAATTTCTCGGCGGAGACGTTGGAAGGGGTGAAGCGGTTGGCCAAATTCCTTCAAGTAAGCAGCCTCCTTCTTAGCCCCAGCTGCAAGAACAGCTTCTACATCTGTATCTTTTCGGGACTTAGTATGAGTAACTGATTAATACCGGACTGACATAGACAAGACGGCAGATATCGTTACTGGTAAATGGATAATGGGGCTAATACACACATGGTCCACGATCAATCTGAATGTTGACCCGTTTCCCGTACCAAAGGCCAAGTCGTGTGTCAGGACCAATGCAAAAGTCCTTCCCGTGTGAAGGATCGGCGGTAGGGATTCGAACCTTGATGGAGTCCGCTGGTAGGTCTTTGATATAGTACAGACTACCGCTAGCTGGCAGAGGAAGATCGAACAGTCGAGATTCTAACTCTACGAATCTGGTGACGACGGCAATTCTAGCCTTCTCGGACAGATCAAACCAGATATCGCCCAGATTCGTTCCGCGAACTAGCTCCATGAAAATATATTCAGTGCCAGCGGGGTTCTCCGATGTAGCTGAGTAGCTGTAGATATTAGGGACAGGTATGCCATGCGAGCGGAGGAAGTCCATTGTCGCAACTTCGCTAGCTATGACTAGGTGTTTCGGCTCGGTAACTGGATAAGGGATCCGTCCGACAAACTGGAAGCCATCATGCATAGTGATTAGGAAAGTTCGGTTGAAGCCCCCTTCACCCAACTTTTCAAATCGAGCCACGTCTTCTACGTTCCGGCTGACGGCTGCAGCCCCAAGGCGCTTCAGTTCCGATAAATTGAAGATACGTCTTCTTTCAGCATGCTTCAGGGTGTCATTCCAACTGTAGTCTATAATTAGTAATGTGGGGGGAGCTTGAGAAGAGGGGAGTTGGCAAACATCCATCGCCCCGACGTGTATTCGAACAGTTCTGAATGTTGCTGTCGTGAGTAGTCAGCCAGAGAGCGAGTCGATTTTATGAAAGGACTCTTGGGTCTGAGACTGGAGATCATTTGTGATAGAGCACGACAGGTCGAACTCATGGTGAGATAGCTATTTCACGGCGGGGAAAATGCAATTAGATGATTGCGCGGCGTAGATGGTAGTGCGGGAAGTCCAGCTCGGCGATATCGTAGTAGCGTGACAAGCCTGACGCGAGAACATGCAGAGATGCTCGCAATGCAACCGCGTCGTAGAACATGCAAGACGTGATTGAGCTACTGCTCTGATTTCTACAACAAACAGGACATGGATCTGGCTGCAGTAGCGGGGTAAGCTCCGGAACCTCGATCTGCTTATCGAACTCCATAGTCGTTCAGTCGCAGATCACTGCCTCGGTAAAGAAAGTACTTCGAGTCTTGTTATTTCCTGTGCGATGCCTGCCGATAACTCCACGGCAACAGCTAAGCCCTAGGATGAGATCATATCAAGGGTTGATTGTCTGGTTATAAAGAGCGGATCTTGTAAAGCGGGCGCGTGGCGCAAGAGTCCCAGTCGGTACGGCGGAAAACGTGCGGGGTCAACTGGCTTGAGGCGGGGCTGATTCGACCACCACTCTTCCTCCATTCTTGACCCACTGATTAAGTCTCAATACTTGCATCAGCCACGCGCGCGTACGTCTTCAAGCACAAGGATAACATCTTCATAAGCGTCAGCACGTCGGTGAAATGCATGCACAAACGGACCTTGCTTGGCGGACCAAATCATGCAAATCTCTAGGCTGAAATGCATGGAGAAAGGCATTCGTTGGTCGGTTGCGACTTGTTGGGGGCTGGCCATATGCGACACAGGAATGCCAGGACGATGCTGAATGGCTGGGCAAGTGTTACACCAAGCTGACAACTAAAAGGCGGGGTCTCCAGGTCACCGTTTGATCTCTACTGAATCCTCTCGTCGTTTGACTTCGACACCTTAGTCACGATTATTTCTTCTTGCAACTCTACCTCGCATCGCGCACGTCATTGGCTACACGAATCTATGGCTGCTCAGACGCCAGGTAAGAGTCGCAATCCACTTTGGGACAATGAAGAAACCGTAGTGTCAGCGTTTATGTCGGGGTTCGCAGGCGTTGGCAGAGAGAATCGCCTGGAACTGCCTCAACATCAGCCGCGCCTCCCTATCATAAGACCACCCGAGGGCTGTGAGAAAATGAAGCCAACGGATTTCAAAGATCTCCATTATCGAGACCTTCCGACCCCTACATCTATTCGACTCCTCAAGATATACCCAGGGCCAGAGGGTTGTTCTACAGAGAGCTACTCTGATTTCGAGCTGTTTCGTCCACCGGTGAGATGTTCCCTCGTCGTCGTAGATCTCAACGACAACGTGGCATACGACGCTCTCTCTTACACTTGGGGTGATCCGTGTACGCTTTATCTCAGCACCCAAGAGATTTCGCCGCAGGAGGCTTGGGCAGCACGTGCTTTCAATATTGAAGTCGATGGAAAGGCAGTCTCAGTCGGCTCGAATTTGTACGCGGCTTTGCTAGGGCTTCGCTCCCACGTCACGCACCAGAAAGACCCCCAGTTCTCCAACGTACCCCAAAGCTCAGGATGCTTCTGGATTGATGCCTTGTGCATCAATCAGAATAACCTAGAAGAGAAGAGCAGTCAAGTTATGATGATGAGTCGCATTTACCAACAGGCGCGCCTCGTATTCGCATGGCTTGGTGGTGGTGACCGACTATCCGCTCAAGCGTTCCATGATCTCGTCACTATTGTAAACCTTTGTCAAGGGAACAACCGCGATCCCAAAGAGCTGAGGAGCCTTGATATTTCATCAGATGAAACTTATCAAAAGCTAGGAATACCCAAGCTGAATTATACTTCCTGGATCGGCGTGTATCTCTTTCTCAACCGCGCCTGGTTCAAACGGGCTTGGATAGTTCAGGAGATCGCACTTGCTCGGGAACCGTGGTTCATGTGTGGCAGGCAGCATGGTAATGTTGAGCTTGTTCTTAGGTCGTTTGAGATCTTGCAACGATCGAGGTGGTTCGATCAGTTGAGGCACCTGGCAGAGCCACTTATCCAAACCAACCGGACTAAGGGCGACTTCAGCTCGCATACAATTTCCGCTAGGAGCTCCGTCAAGCTTTATCGACCGAGAAAGACACATATACTGAATAGCTCCCTCGGGTCCATTGTCCGACAGGTCAGAATCTCGATGGGAACATTCGATGGATTATCCAAAGACGAATCGGCCCCGAAGCGGCTAGGCCTGTTGCGACTTCTAGACTGGTATCGATATACAGAGTCTGGTAATGCCCGCGACAAGGTCTACGCTTTCGTCGGTCTTTCGCCAGAACAAGAGACAAACCCTCTGATGGTGAATTACAGGCTCACTGTTGAAGAAGTCTTCGTAGAGGCGACGCGTTATCTCCTTGATTCGTTGCAGAGTCTGCAAATCTTTTCGTTAAAGAAGAACACCTTCGATGCAGAACCAATGCTGGAGTTGCCGTCTTGGGTGCCAGACTTCACTGTTCAGAATCTGTCAACGCCAATCAACCAACACGCCTCTTTTGCTGCCTCTAAAGGGCTTGGAAGCGTTGAAATGTTGTATCTCCCTAGAAACAAGCTTCAATTGAAGGGGATCAAGCTAGATGAGATCACGAGTGTTGGTGTTACATTCAAATGGGCATTGATACCCGAATTGTCTTTGCTTTTGCAAAAGGTGACTCCGCCGGAAGGGCAGACACGATTTGAGACCTTTTGGAGAACATTACTCTTTGATAGCTTTGAAGGGGAGACGCCTGCACCCAAGGAATGCGGCAGCTCGTTCCTTGGGCTGCTTGAGAATCGCGTTCTAACCAGACAATTAGGAGCTGCATTCAGCTTGCGGTACGCTGAGGATTTGATTGAGTTTCGGGCCAGCAATGCGACGTTATCGGACGCGCTACCAGAAGAAGTTCGCGAATATTTGAACATCGAACAAGCAAGGGAGTTGTTGGGGGCGATGTATACTGCCTCTCAACACATGATGGAGCGGTGCACAGAGGCGGATGGCACAATTTTCCCTCCCGAGTTTGTTGACTTCGAGCATCGACGGAGTAAGAGCGGGAGCAAGGCAGAGGACGACTTGATTGTTGAGAGTTTCCACGACGAATTAAGGGAGAAGATGGATCTAGCCAAGCCCGCAGGTGATATTGATTTTCTGATCTCGGCGACAGCTGGACACGGAAGGTCGCTGTTTGTGACGAAGACGGGTCGTTTTGGGATGGGTCCTCCGCTGTTCCACGGCGGAGATGAGGTTTGGATATTGGCTGGGGCGGACGTTCCTTTAATTCTACGGCCATCTGGATCGTCAGGTGAGGAGTTTGAATTGGTTGGCGAGGCGTATATCCACGGGATAATGCAGGGAGAGGGAGTTCCAGATGTGCAAAAGGAAGGGCTAAGAAGGGTAATTCTAGTCTAAACCTACTAGAGTAAAGCATTACGATGTTTTTCTTGAAGTACAGGTGTTATAGCAGGTGATTGTCTGAAAATCAAGAATAATATTAACTAACAATACTATTTACAGTATAGGCACTGCGCTTGCGCGTAGAAAAGCTAGATAGTTATAGGTAATTTAATACACGGCCTAGGACTTATCCAAAATAAATAAAGCAAGCTAAACAAAACTAAAAATCTAAAAAAGTAAAAAGTAAAAAGCTAGAAATCTATTTAGTGTAAGGCTAAATCTAAATTATACTAAGATTAAACAAAATAATTATTTAATATAAATACTTTTTAAGTTATACTTAACTCTAAATAATTCCTTTAAAGTTAGCTTAAGTTTACTAAGGTACTTAAAACTTATATTAGAAATATTAAGCTTATAAATTCCAGGTAATATTCAAGCTAGCAAAAAGGCCTAGAGTTTTTAATTATAAATTAGAGTTAAGATAAGGTTATATAAATACTTAGTTAGAGTAAAGCTAAAGTAAACTATATATTAGGTTAAAGTTAAAGATAAGTTAGTTATAGTACAGCTATTTTAATATATAATAGTAAGCTATAGTAAAGTTATCTAACTAGCTAAAGTATATATAACCTCTCCCTAAGGTCGATATAATTCTAACTAAATTCTAACCTAATACTAGTATAAAAGACTTAAGTTAGATTTAAGTTAAACTAGACTTTAGATTAGCTTTATGTTAGGTAAGAGCTAGATTATGTTTATATAAAACTTAAACCTAACCTAAGTAAAAGATATAAACTAACGTAGTAGTATAATTACTATTTACTACTAAATATAGTAATAAGACTATAGATATATTTTAGATAAGATAAATACTAAGCTAAATTATAGAAGTTAAATACTTTTAAGTTATACTACTTAGTATTATAGAGATTATTTTTTTAAAATCCTATAGATTATTATAAAAGTAAATAAAGTTTAGGTTACTAATAGTAGTTTATACTCTTAACTTTAATAAAAAAAGACAAAGTGTTAGACTATCTTATCTATTTTAAATAATTTATTAGAACGTAGTTAAAAGAAATAGAAATAGGAAAACAGTACTTTATATTAAACTTAAATAAAAGCTTTTTTTTATACTATTTCTATAACTAATAGTATAAAACTAGTTTTAGAAATTCTTAATAAAAGTATTTATATAAATAATAATATTCCCTAGAGGATAGAAATTAATGTGTTATATTACTATTGTATTTTAGTTACGTACGCGTTTTAATTACTTATTAGTTCTTATTATATATTTATACTAACTATAGTAGCTAAAGTTTAACCTAGTTATAAGTTATTAGCTATCTGCTTCTTATTACTATTACTATTACTATTACTCTTACTACTACCTCTTTATCCTTATTCTATATTAATTCTATAGTTCTGTAGTAAGGTTTTATACCTCCTAAATTACTTTTATAAGTCTTCTTTTCTAGGTAGTATACCTAGGGTCTATAAAAGCTTGCTTAAAATACCTTTTATCCTTAGTTAGAATAGTATTATTATACTGCTTAGTAGTAAAACTATTAAGTTAGAAAAGCTAAGTATTAAAGAAAGCTCTATTAGCCTTATAGACTTATATAAGAAGAAGCTAAACTCTAACTTTATAAAGCTTTACTTTAAGCCTTTTATTAAGTATAAGATACTACTTAATATCTAGATTACTTAAGCAGAATATATTACTATTATACTAAGTAATTTCTTTTATTTTCTTTTACTACCTAACTAGGTCTTTAGAAATCTTACTAGAGATATCTAGAGTACTATACTAGTACTAGTAATTACTTACTTTAATTCTTAAATTATTAGTTTACTGTAAGATATAGCGTAGGAACTCCTAGGCTACGCTAATAGGATTATATTATTAGTTAGGTATAATCTTAGTTATAAAAAAAGATAAAATAAGATAAATAAGATAGATAGATAGATAAATAAAGATCTTAACTCTTAAGGTACACAGGATATTTATATACTAGCTTATCTATATAAACTATTATTACCTATACCTCTTTTAAAGCTGCCCTAGTTATATATTTAGAATTACTAGTTAATTAAAGAGTTTTTATAACCTAGCTATAGTTTATAATACAATTTAGAGTTTATAACTAAACTAAACTTTAACTAACGTGTCTACACTAGTATATTAAGCAGCTAGTTATTAAAGAGACAGTATTCTAATTAGCTTTCTATTACTATTACTATATACTCTAACTAATATTTACTATGTAAAAAGAGGCTAGGTAATAGCTTCTATACTAAGTTACTATATTAGATTCTTACTATATTGCGTCTATCTGCTTGTACTAGAAGTATAAATACGCTATAAACCTAAAATAATAAATAATAATATTACTAAAAAGTATCCTGTAAGCTTACTATATATTTATACTTATTACTTAAAATATCTATAGAAAACGAAAATTAATTAATTATGTTATTATTATGTTTTTATCTATGCGTTTTAAATGCTTAATAGGTTCTATTATTTATACTAGCTATAGTAGCTAAGGTTTAACCTAGTTATAAGTTATTAACCTACTAGTTTCTACTACTATTACTATTAGTAGAACTATAACTATAACTATTACTACTAAAACTAGATTAGCTAGCTTTGTTTTTATTTTATATAATATTTATATAGTTTTATAATAGAGTTTTATATATTCTAGATTTCTTCTTTATCTTTCTTTTTCTAGGTAGTATACTTAAATTCTTTAAAGTCTTAATTAAAGTAGTTGTTATTTAGATTTAGAGTAGTAAAAATATATACACAGTAGTAAGCTTATTAACTTAAAAAAGCTAAGTATAAAAGAAAACTATTTTAGTCTAATAAACTTATATAAAAGAAAAGCTAGACTTTTACTTTAAAGAACTATACTATAAGTCTTTAATTAAGCTTAAAGTACTATAAAGTTTACTTCTCTTTTAAGTAAAAAGTTTACCTTCTATACTAAGTATTACTTTTTATTTTCTTACTACTTAACTAAGATTTTAAAAACCTTGCTAGAAAAATCTAAAGTATATACTAGTACTAGATATTACTTACTTTAATCTTTTCCTTACTAGCTTACTATAAGATATAGTGTAGGAAATTCTAAGCTATACTAATATAATTATATTATTAGTTATTATTAAATTTCCTTTAAAAAGAAGAAGATATAAAAAGATAAAAACTTTAGAAGTATAAGGATAATTATTATACTAGCTTGTTTATATAAGCTATTCTTGCTCTTACTTTTAATAAAGCTACTTAGTTTATATAGTTAGAATTACTAGATAATTCAAGAGTTTTTACAACCTAGCTATAGTTAAAGAATAAAATTTAGAGTTTCTAATATAATCTAAGTTTAATAACTTAACTAAGCTTTAACCTACTTACTCCTAGGCTCTAGGATATATATCTATACTAGTATCTTATTTTAGATTTAGAGCGTATTTATACTTACAATATAAGAAGATAGATAAAACATAGTAAGAATCTAATACAGTAACTTATTATAAAAGCTAATACCTTAGTAACTAGCTGGCTTATAAACTAGTATAGATATATTTTCTTAATAGCCTAAGTAGCTATTAGTTAAAGCTTAGTTTTGTTATAAACTTTAGATTCTATTATAAACCCTAGCTAAGTTCTAAAGAACTTTTTAATTATTTAGTAATTCTAACTATATAACAAACGCAGCTTTAGAAGAAGTAGAGGTAGAAAAACTTATATAAGTAAGCTAGTATAGAATTACTTTTATACCTTAAGAGTTAAGATCTAAATACTTTATCTATCTATATAATTTTAAATCTATTCTATCCTATTTTTTATTATAATTAAGATAATACTTAACTAATATTATAATTGAATTAGTATAGCCTAGAAGTTTCTATACTGTATCTTATAGTAAACTTATATATAACAAAATAAAGTAAGTAATTACTAGTACTAGTATAGTACTTGTAATATCTCTAGTAAGACTCTTTAAGACCTAGTTAAGTAATAGAAGAAAGAAGTAGTAATTATTTAGTAGAATAGTAATATATTTTACTTAAATAAATTAAATATTAATAATTACTTTATACTTAATAAAAAACTTTAAGTATAGCTTAATAAAGTTAAAGTTTAGTACCTTCTTTTATAAGCTTATAATACTTATAAAGCTGTTTTTATAACTTAGCACTTCCTAACCTAATAGCTTTACTACTAATTACTTGTATAACACTGTTCTAACTTAAAATAAAAATAGGTTTTATATAAGCTTTTATAGACCTTAGGTATACTACTTAAAAAAGAAGACTTATTAAAGTATTCTAAAAAGTATTAAACCTAACTATAGAACTATATAATTAATATAAAATAAGAATAAAGCTAGCAAATAGATAGTAATAAGGGTAATAGTAATAGTAATAGTAATAAAAAAGTAAAGAATTATAACTAGGTAAAACTTTAGCTACTATAGTTAGTATAGAAAATAGAAACCAATAATTAGTTAAAACGTGTATATAACTAAAATTTAATAGCAATATAACACATTATTATCTTTCTTTTAGGGAGTACTAGTGTATTTAGGAATATATTACTAAAAAATAGTTAATTTAATTTTTGAAAATATAATTATACACTCTTACAAATATTTACTATATATTAAGAAGCTAGGTTTTAGCTTCTATACTAAGTTACTGTACAATAGTCTTACTATATTAGATATATCTGCTTATATAATTAGCCAAAATGCGCTATAACTCTAGAATAATTAGCTATTATATTTAGATTATATCTTCTGTATTCCGTTAATAAAGATAGATATATATAAGATTATAAGACCTAGTCTAGTAACGTAATACAAGGAGTAAATTATTAGTCCTCTTAAATATACTTGTTATAAATAATAAAATACAAAAAGATAACTTTAGATTAAACAGACTTATTACAGAGAATAAGTAACTTAGATTAACTTATGCTTGCTTTCTTACAAAATTAAATTAACTTATTAAAATAAAAACTATCTTTATATGCTCTTTTCTAGTAATAAAAAATTAAAAAAGCTAAGAGATACTTTATAACCTCTTCTAAAAGCTATATCAAGAGTTAGAAACTATATTATAACTTATAAAACTAAGTTTATTCTCTATATAATTTAAAGCTCTAAGAATAATAACTTAATCTTTTTAGACTTATACCTAAATAAAAATATTAATTAAGTAGAAGCTATAGACTTTTAGAAGTTAAAGTCTTATTTAAGCTAAATAAAAATATAGAAATACTAACTACATAGTACTCTATTTTTATTAACTTATTCTATTAAACTTTGATAACGAAACTTTTAATAGCCTACCTAAGCTAGAAAAAATAATAAAAAACCTTAATTAGTAAAATTTTTGAAATGTTATAGAAGACCTTAAAGTAATAATTAGAACTCTAGAATTATTTAGTAGTATAGTGTTATACTTTTAGAAGTTTAAAGCTAATCTGCTTATAATAAAAGTTTTATAGTAAATTAAGATTTTATAAGTCTATCTAAAGACTTCAAGAGTGCTTTACTAGTTACAACAATTTTAAATACTAATTATAAGCTTTTTAGTCTATTAATTATTCCTATCTCTAACATCTCTAGTTCTGCTAAACTATCTACTCTATTAGTTTAGTAAATATTTAAATTCTTAATTTTAGAATTTTAGTAAAGTTATACTTATTAATAGGTATATTTGCGTAATTTAGTTTATTTATTTATAAGAATTCTAGTAAGCACGCTAACACTAAGCTTTTAGAATATTTAAGAAGTATAAGTTAAAGTATTCATTAATCGTAAAACGTATAATATAATTACTATTACTTAGTAATAAGTAATATATAGTACTAGTATATTAATCCCTCTAATAATGTTATGTAGTATTAAATTCATATTTAGTATCATTTTAATCCTAAAGTAAATTAATAAGCTATAGCTAGGATATAAAAACTTGTTACTCTAAAAGGAACAAACTAAGATATTCTATTATTATAATGTTCTATAACATATATATAGTTTTATTACTAAATAGTTTATAATCTTAATACTAATTAGAGTTACTAAAATTTAACTTAGTTATTATTTTTGGCCCTTAACTTTCTACTTTTTTCACGATTATTACTATTACTACTACTGTTATATTATTAGTTAATTTATAAACTTCTAATAGTATATATAAGTTTTATATCTACTTATTTACTTCTACTAACCTAATTTGTAGTTTATTTACCTAAAATAAATCTAAGGTTACTTAAAGTAGTTATTATTTTAAGTTAAAATAGTATTACTATCCTACATAGAAGTAGTTACATTTCTTTCGAAAAGCTAAGTTTAAAAAAAAGCTATATTAGCTATTAAAACCTGGATTAGAACAGTTTAACTTTTACTTTATAAAATTCTACTTTAGACTTTTTTTTATCCTTCTAGTAGTACCTAAATCTTAGAACATTAATAGAGAATACCCTACTATTATACTAAGTAAAACCTCTTAATTATTATTTTAAATAAGTAAAATTATTAGAAATTATATTCTAAACAGTTATAACACTGTAGAAATTTAGAGATTATATATTACGCTTTATACTTTATAAAAGTACTATGTTATATAGTATATAAAATCCTAAGTTTTATTCCAGTAATATATTAAAAGTCTAGAACCTTGGTTATAGTAAGCTAAAATCAATACTAAAACTAAAGATAACTTAAAAAGCTTACCAAAAGAAAAAAGATCTAATAATATAAGATTTCTTATTTAAACTCTTAATATCTACACTTCTTATAAAGCTCCTTACTATAAATATATATATGTTTTTTTTAAGTATTTCTATTACCTGGTTATTGTTTATTATATAAAAAAAAACATTATAGTTAATTTTAAATTAATCCAAATTCTACTTACGCTTTTACTTACACCTGTACACTAGTATAATAAGCACTGTCTCGCTTAAAGATAGGTTATTAAGCTACTTTTTAATACTCTTATTATATACTTATACTAAGATCTACTATCTATAAATAGCTAAGTATTAGTACTTTTTTATTTAATTATAGGTTTATACCGTATTTATACTTATAGTACAGGCAGATAGACGTAATACAGTAAGAATCTAATATAGTAACTTAGTGTAAAAGATAATACCTAGACCCTTTTTATATAGTAAATATTAGTAAGAGTATATAGTAAAGGTAACAAAGAGTTAATTAGCTATCTCTTAATAGCTAACTACTTAATATACTAATATAGACGTATATTCAAGAGCCTAGGCAGCTATTAATTAAAGTTTAGTTTAGTTATAGATTTTTATTTTATATAATAAATATTAGCTAAGTAATAAACTATTTAATTAACTAGTAATTATAAATATATAGTAAGCAGCTTTAAAGAAAGTCTAGGTAATAATAGTTTATATAAGTAAGCTAGTATATAAAGATCTTTTATACCTTAAAGCTTTTTAACTTATTTTTTTTTTATCTTTAATCTTTACATACTATAACTAAGATTATATACTTATAATATAATCCTATTGCTAAAGCCTAGATATTTAATTACTATATTTTATAGTACTTTAGTAACGTATAAATTACTATATATAATTTCTAAAACTATTATAGTACTTTAGATATCTATAGTAAGATTTCTAAATTCCTAACTAGATAGTAAAAGAAGATACAGAGTATTACTTAGTAAAATTATAATATATTTTATTTAAAAGATTTAATTATCTAATAGTAATTTAAGGTTAATAAAAGGCTTAATGTAAAGCTTTATAAGGTTAAAGTTTAGCTTCTCTTTATATAAGTTTATAAGGCTAATAAGGCTTTTTTTAATACCTAGCTTTTTTAACCTAACTAGCTTACTACTAAGTAGTATAAGAACACTACTCTAACTCTAAATAAGAGCTACATTACGTAAGCTTTTATAGGTTTTAAGTATTGTAATTAAAAGATAAAATTAGTAGTAGTAATTTAGCAGGTATAGTACTTATATACACTATTAGCATTATAAGGACTAGTAACTATTCGGGTAACAGTAATAGTAACAGTAATAATAGTAATAGCAATAGTAATAGTAATAAGAAGTAGATAGTTATAACTAGGTTAAACTTTAGCTAAATAAGAACTAATAAGTAATCGAAACGCGTCCGCAACTAAAATATAATAGTAACGTAACATATTAATTTCTGTACTCTAGGGAAGTATTAGTACTTATACTAAGTTGTTATACTGTTATTCTACTACGTAAAATCTATATGCTTGTATAATTAGTATAATTACGCTATAAATTTAAAACATTAACTAAAAATTAAAGATACTTAAAGGAGGCTATTATAGATTCTAAGGAAACTTCCTAGAATAAAAGGATTGCTTAGATAATTTAGTTATAGCAAGTTCTTGGTATAGGACGAAATAATATAAGATAAAAATAAATTAATCTTACTCTATTACAAGGTAGTAATAATAGTAATAGTAGAAACGACTATTAAAAGTATAGTAATAAAAAACAGAGGCAGAATTATATATAAATAGACTTTATTTGTTTTACTTACAACCTACTCTAGTTAGTATAGATAGTAAAGACTATTCAAGAGTAAAAACGCGAGTTAAAAATCTAATAGTAAGATTAAATATTTTTAACTATCTATAAAGGTTGTAACCGAAATAGAGGTATATAATATAAAAGTATTAGAAATAGTAATAACTATAGTTCTGAGAAATGTATTAGTAATAAGAAGTTATTAACTAAGACTATTTGAGATTTTTCCTAGCTCTAACTTGGAAATAGAACTTAATATATTATAAAGATAGATATATATATATAAAATACTACAATACTCTATTTATCTTTATTCCTTTTTAAATTAATTTTTTTTTTTAACTTAAGAGGAACTTGTTCTTTTCTTTATTAACTTCTCTCTCTTTATTTTAAACTTACAACTTTTCCAAATTTAATATAATATAATAGAAGACTTTACAATGCAATTCTATCTATATTGCCTAGGTAGACCTAAAGGCCTTTAGCCCTTTAAAAGACTGTGTAATGTAATACTATTATACTTAAGTTATAAACTAAAGATAGTATCTATAATAAAAGGATTAAAAAAAAGTTATTACTAACAGCTTTAGAAATAGTATTTAATAACGTGTTTTATTAGCCTGTACACGCTATCGGCTTGTGTACGCGGAACACTATTTTTTAAGCTATACTTTTAAAGCTGTAATGCTACACACAAATACAATTATTACAAGATTTTTTAAGGTAGTAATTAATAAAGTACTGTTATTATTTTATACTATTTAAATTAGCCTAGGAGGTTAATTTTGCAGCTGCGGCAGGACTAAGGCAGAAGAGTTAGCTTATTATTAACTAATGTACCTACTCTATCTTTAACTACTAAATTAATAGCTAGAGCTTCTATAAGCTTAAGGCTTTACTTCTTACCTCTTTAAAATAGTTTAATATCTTCTTAGAGTTATTTATTAGCCTAACACGTAAGCTTTTTCTCTTCTTATTAAGCTTATTTTTTAGCCTTCTTTATAACCTTTACCTCCTTTACTACTACCTAATTCTAACGCCTCTCTTTAAGGAGATTTACCTTAAGTTACTTCTGTTTATCTTAAAGCTTAATTACCTTACTCTTTTAGTATTATAACTGCTCTTATTTAAGGTCCTTTTACTCCTAGTAATTACAGGCAGCAGTAACCTTTAAAGGAGACTAAAAAACAGCTCCTTTATTATATTAAGCTAGTAGCTAGAGTAGTAATGCCTTACTACGCTGCCTACGCTTCTTCTTATTTAGGAGAGCCTCCTTAAGCTAACTATTTTTATACTCTAAGAGTGTTTTTTAAATTAAGATTATATAAATAGTTTAACTAAGTTACTAAGTTTAATTTAAGCTTATATTAATTACTACCTCTTTTAGGAGTCTCTTAATCTTTCTCTAGTCTAAAGCACTTAAAACTAAGCTTATAGAGAAGCTTAATAATAGGTAAGAGTTATTTAACTAGAATCTATAGAAGATTACGTTAGAATCTATAGGTAAAATACTAGTAGTGCTAAAGGCCTTTTAGATAGTTTAAGGCTTAAATAAGCTATCCTAGGTATAATAGAAAAGCTAGAAGAAGTTACGCTTAGTAATAGATAAGAGTCTTTAGTACTTATCTATAAAGTTTAAAAGCTTAGCTAAGTAAGCTATTAATAGGGGCCTAAATATAACTATATTAAGGAGCTAGAGCGTATAGGTTAAGTAAGGTAGGAGTACTATAAGCAGAATCTTATTCTTATTATAGTACTTAATAAAATCTATAGTAATATAAGAGCTATAGCTGTTAATAATAAGCAGCTAGTATAAGCGTTAGGCCTTCTTCTAAGTCTCTTAATTAAATACTTATTTAAGCTAGGCTAGGCCTATAACGTTACTTATCTATCTAGTAGGTAATAAAGTAAAGAAAGCTTAATAGATAGAAGGATTAAAATCCTATAACTAAGTATCCTAAATATTTCTAAAGGTAGCCTAATAGATAAGTGCTAGAGTAAGAGCTAATCTATTAGCATAAATATACGCTAATAATATAATTTACTCTCTATTACTATCTTAAAGCACTACCTTAATCTCCTTACGTTTATATTAGTTTCTGCTAAAGATCCTCTTTATCTTTAAGAGTACTTTAATAAGAAAGCCCTTCTTATCTATATTATATATATAACGCAGCTTAACGCTATACTGCTTAATTTTATAGTATAGTTACTTAAAGTATAAGGTATATTTAAAGGCAGAATTAGCTCTGTAGCAATTAGCGTTAATCCTAGTTATCTAATATAAAATTAGGTAAATACTATAGCATACAACATAGTAATTAACCTAGTATTTTCCTACTAGTTTACTAGCTATCTCTAATACAAAATTCTAAATTATCTCTCTTATAGGTAGTAAACCTCTCTTATAAAGCCTATTAATGTACTATAAAAGCTTATACTTTTATATAGGGTTAAGATTTTAGCTATTAATTATATATTTATTACGCGTTGTAGTTACCCTATAATGCCTTTAAGATAACGTAAATTAGTTAACACTATATTTCTTAGCTACTTTAGTGTAATTAGAGGATTCTCCTAGCTTTAGGCATTTTAAATTATTAAGCGCAGCCTCTATATTGCCTATTTTAGTAGTGTTGTGTAGGGTTAAAAAGATTAGATAAAATAGTATTCTGCGTACATAAGCTAATGGCGTACACAGGCTAATAAAACACGTTAAAGTTGTTAAAGAAGTAAAAAGGGATAGAACTATTAGAAAAAGCAAAGTAAAACATATATAACAGGATGTTAAGAAAGAAGCTAAATATACAGCTTAAACTACTACTAAAGTAAATTTACTTTAATTTGTTAACTATAAGGACAAGAAATAGAAAACTATATTTAAAGTCTCTTTTTACTAATAATTAAGTTAAAAGCTATATAATATTTAAGATCTATAATAATACCTTAGTATAGAAGCTAATTATTATCTTTTTAAATATAGAATATATTAGTTATACTAAATGGTAAGATGTTATAGAGGATATTAGCTATTTCTTGAAATCTAACTATTAACTTAAGCGTTACAAACGCGTTTAGAAATTAAGTAAAGAGTAAAATTAGTATATTTATATAGCTACATCTTCTTAAAAACTTAACTAGCGTCCTAATTTTAAGTCTACTTTAGATTTAGGCTAAAATCCATACAAAAATAAAGAATATATATAAGCGGAATAGAAAGCTTAAGTAGATACCTTAAAAAGGTTAAAACGTTTTAATATTTTAAATCTGTAATATAAGTAAGATAGTATATAAATATGCTATACACCTAACAAGTTAAAGTAGTTAATAACTTATTACTCTTTATATTTTCACGTTTGATAATTTCTAAGTAGAGTAATACTGTATTAATAAAAGATTTTTCCAAACAGAGCCTAGTATTTAATATACTGTGTTTTGTAATAAGGTTTTAAGTAGTGGATTATTCTAAATAAAAAAATATACTAGTATCTTAATGTAATTACTCTTAGACTAACCTTTTATAATGTTATAAAGTTTTATTAAAAGTCTAGAAGTATAACTTAGTATTGTAAAATAAAATTCTATCTAGTTAGTAAAGTAGCTTAAAAGAAATTAAGGCTTCTATTTTAACTTAAAGCATTGCTTAGCTATAAAACCTTACAAAAGCATGGAATTCGTAGAATTAAGCTATACTACATACAGGCTACCTAAATTTACAAGTTCTATAATTCTAATAATTCTAACTTACTATATTAGTAGAGCTTGAAAATAGTTTTCTTTAAGTAATAATAAGATAAGAAAATTATTAAAATAATACTACAATGTTTCTAGTAATACACAGCTTACTAAAAGTTAAGGTAAACTATTACTAGAGCTACTCTAACACCTTATTGTATAAATAACTAAAAGATTAAGTCCTTACTACGTTGCCTATAATATCCCTCTAGAATTAATTTATATTTATCTTATAGTAGCTATAACCGCCCTTCTTTATTATAATTAACTGTTATAAGCTTTTACTAAAGTAAACTCTAACGCTTAAGAATTTCTAAAATATTTAAAACATAATTAGCTTTTATATTAACAACTATTTCTTTTTTATTTTTATAGGTCTTAGTATATTTAAGCTTGTTATACAAGTAGATAGATATAACACAGTAAGACTATAGTATAGTAACTTAAGGTAAAAGCTAATACCTCGCTATTTTTTATACAATTAATTATCTTAGGTTTATTGCGTATTTGTGCTCTAAGTGTAGGTAGATAGATGTTATATAGTAAGTTACTAATTTAGTTACTTAGTATAAAAGCCAATACCTAGCTTCTTATATGCAGTAAAAATTAGTAAAAGTATATATAGTATAAACAAAAGGGGGATTAAGTTGGATCTTAAAAGCTAGTTCCTTAAGTAGCTTATAAAGATATATACTAAATAGTCTTCGTAGTCAAGAAATATTTAGTATAGCTTTAGGTTATAAACAATAGCTAAATTAAAAAATAAAATCCTTAGAAAACTAAACATCTTATAGATATAACTACATTAACTATAAATAAAGTCTAAGTGATAATTTTCTATATAACTAACCTTATAAGTTACTCTTCTAACTACTTTACAAGTTAAGATTTAATTACAGAATTTATATATTTATTTAATTTTTTTTTTCTTTTTATAAACTACGATTATACCTAATTAAGAAAATAAGCTTATTAATATAGCTTATAAGTTAAAAAGCTGTATATATGAGTATACTAAATAAAAGGTAAGTTAAAGTAGGTAATTACTATAACTAGTATAGTTATTAAGAGATTTCTTATTAGATTCTTAAAAACCTAGTTAGGTAGTATAGAAGGTAAAAAAGTATTACTTAGTACAATAGGAATTCCTTCTACTTAGTAGATATATAAATCTTATAGCACCTTAAACTTAAAGAATGTCTTAAAATATAATTTAAAATAAGTTAAGTTTAAAACTTTTTACACTAAGTTTATAGAACTTATAGAGCTTTCTGTAGTAATAAGCTTTTATAACCTAATAGTTTAACTACTAAGTAGCGTAGTTAAGCTCTTTTAACTAAGAATTAAATGTAGTTTAAATAACTTTATTTTAGGGTTATAGCATAATTTCAAGGTTACACAAGCAGACTAACGCGAAAAAATAGGACTACAGTATAGTAACTTTTTAAAGAAGCTAAAACCTAGCCCTATAAGATAATTTTAAAAATAACTATAATTATATACTAATAGTAATAAAAAGGGAGTTAACTATCTCTTGTAAGAGGCTAACCCTAAGGGTAGTTACTAGTATAAATTAGATAAATTTGCTAAGGATCTATAGTACTAGCTTTTCTTTACTTATAGTCCTTCTAGTAGCGTACTAGCTATTTCTAGTAGGCTAGCTAAGTGTAAGTATTAGTAGTTAAGGTTACTAGGCTCTAAGGCTTTACTTACTAAAGTTCTACTAAGCCTAGCCTATTATATAAGCTCCCCTCTAGCAAAAATTGTTTATATTTTTACTCTACTATAATATAACATGTTAACCTACCTCTATACGTAATTTTTACTACAGCTACGCTAACTTTACTTACCTTAACTTCTACTTTACCTACTACTATAATAGTAGGTTTACCTAAGAAGCCTATATTATTTTCTAAGTTCTTCTTTATAGCTACTAGCTCTCTAAAGAAGTCTTTAGTAAAGAAGTAAACTTATTCTACTACTAAAGGTAATAAAAAGGCCTTACTTTTATTTATAAGTTTATTTAGTCTATTAAATTTACTTTTTTTTTTACTAACTTCTTATTTTATTAGTTTTATACCTTACTACTTACTTATCTATTACTGCTAGTATTATCTTTACCTCTACCTCTACCTCTATTACTAAGAGCTACTAGCCTTTTTAGCTACTTATTTACTTAAGCTACGCCTACTATTTTCTAGAAAATAGAGACACTTATATCTTTAAGAAAAGTAAGTAGTCTTATAATTACTATTTTTAAAAGTAGTATACTACTTATTATAAAGTAAGTAATATTTATTTTTACTTAAGTACTACTAGTTAACTTTTAAGTAAGTTTCTAATTAGCTTAAAGCTAAAGTTATCTTCTTTTATAGTTTCTTCTTTATCCTTTCTAGTAACTTTATTATAAAGTCTATTACTTTATACTTTAATAAGTTAGGTTCTAGGCTTCTTAAGGCCTAGTAAGAGGCTAAGAAGAAGTTTATTAGTTAGCCTAAGTATTAAAATAATAACTTTAGTAATACTATTACTAAGTTACTTCTTTATACTATTATAGTTAAGCTTAGTAATATTTAGGCTATACTTAATTATTAAAGTAAGGCTATCTTAGTTTTAGTAAGTTTTCTTTCTAGTTTTACTATTTTCTTAGCTAATTTTTATACTTTTCTAGGCTAAGATTACTAAAAGTTAAACTAAGTATTTTATTAATATTATTACTAAGCTTATCTCTTCTTTTTCTAAGCCTTAAGAGCTGCCTATTTATAAGAATAATAGTAGTACTAGTAATTAGAATACTTTTAAAGATAATACTACTATTAGTAGTAAAAATAAGGTAATATAGTAGTAGTTTCTTAGGTTTCTCTTTTAGTATTCTAGTAGATACCTAGTATAGTATAGTATTTTAGGCCTATAGAGCTCTATTAGTAATACTCTAGCTACTTATAGGTAGTTAATTTTATACTTATTAACTAATTTTCTTCTTTTTCTTCTAATAATATTTTAATTTTTTTAACTATTTATATTCTTAGCCTTAGTAAAAGTATCTATTAGTAAACTACCTATAGTTTCTTATAGTACTTATTACTAAAAATATTACTTCCTTTACCTTTACTTTACTATTACTAGAGGCTCTAGTATTATTATAGTTTATTAGGAGAACTTTTTTAGAAATCTTTTAGTAATTTACTAGTATTATTTTATTTTTTCTTAAAGAAAGCTAACTAGCTATCTTATACTTTAGCTTCTTTAAAGTTTTCTACTAGCTCTTATAAAGTTATAGTATAGTCTTTCTATTTAACTAGGTATTATTTCTTACACCCTTTACTATGTTATTTCTACCTTTTACTTATAATTTTTTTAATTTTTTAGTAGTTTTTTAGTTCTTTATTAATATTTTCTAATATACTCTTAGGTAAGTAATTATTAGTATTTTATCTTACTAGAAGGTTTCTATAGTATAACTATAGCCTATTTATATAAAATACTAGGTAAATACCTAAAGAAGTATTTATTTTTATAGTATAAAGGAAGATTACTTCCTTTACTTAAAACTTTATATTTTTCTAGTCTAGTTTCTTACTAACCTACTATTAAAGAAGTATTTTTTGTACTATAGCTATACCTAGTCTTTTTTCTATAGTTCTAGTACCTTTTATTATTAGTAGTTAGCTTAGATTTCTTAAAGTTATTAAGCTTTTACTATTCTTACTTATATATAATTTAGTATTTTTATAAATTATATAGTATGTACTCTAGCTAACTTCTCTAGATTATTAAGCCTTTAATATTATTATTAAATTACCTATTCTATGTTTTTTTATACTATATCTATATTATATCTATACTATAGAAAGAATAGGCTAATATTAGTAGATACTATATTTCTTCTCTTAATAGTAATTTAAGTAGTAAGATATATTAGTACCTAGTTATTTTATTTCTTATTAATATAAGCCTATAAGTAAGCTTTTATAGTTTTATTTATTCTTTTAGTAATGCTATTAGTTTCTAAATAGTAGCTAGTAAATACTTAATAGGTAATACTTAATTTTCTTTAAAAGGTTCTTTATAAATCTCTAATAAACTAACTACTATAGTTAGATATAATAGTATTTAAAAGCTAATAGTAGGCTATAACTCTTTTTATAAAAGCTCTTATTACTATTTAGGTATCTAGGTTTCTTAATAGGATAAGTATTATATTTTTACTTAGCCTATCTATAACTACTATAAGGTACTAGTACCTATTACTTATAAGTAAATTAATAATTAAGTCTATTAAAATTTTCTTTTATACTTTATCTAGAAGAAGGAGTAGTCTTAGTAGTTCTTTTTTTAGTTCCTTTTAAGGCTTAGTTTTTTTATATTTTTATAGTTTTAGATAAATTACCTTATTATAAATAATATTTTTAAAAAGAAGTAGTTATAAGCTAAAATTACGTAAGTATTATTATAGCCTAGGTAGCCTATAGCTAAAGATTTATAAGTTTCTAAAATAATTTTAGTATATAGTTCTTTTAAATCTAGTACTTATTTTTATATTTAGTAGTATAGAAACCTTCTTTTATTAATAGTATACTTTACTAATAAGACTTTTAAGTTTAAGTTTAAAAGAAACTTTCTTTAACTTATTTCTATAGCCTTCTTTACTTTTCTATATATTAGGTTATTTTTAGCTATAATTTTCTATATTCTTTTAAGCTCTTCTAAGCTATTATAAGCTAGAGTAAAGTTAATAGTAATTCTTATAGGTATACTAATAGGTTCTAGTAAGAAGTTAAAATTTACTATAAGTATATTATTAGGTTCTTAAAGCTATAAACTTTATATTTAGTAGTAAAATAAAATACTTACTTCTTTCTTCTCTTTAAGTTAGGGTTATCTTCTTATATATAGCTATAGAAGCTAGAATTCTTTTATTTTAATATACTTATTATTTTAGCTTATTAGTAGATCTTTCTTCTTTTAAGAGAGTATATTAGCTCTTCTATTAATCTTCTTTAAGTAGTATATAAAGGTTAAATTAAATTAGCTAAGTATATTTAACTAGCGTATATACCTATTAAATAGTAGCCTTATAGTATAGAAATACTTTAGGTTTTTATAATCTATAATAATAGTAAACTTTAAAACTTATTAGAGTTTAGTACTTTATTAATTAATATACTTTATAACAGCTAATAGTTCTTTATTATATATAATATAGTTTACTTTAGCTACTATATTCTTTACTAAGTAGTATACTACTATATAAAGTAGCTTATCCTTTCTAAACTGTAAAAGAACTTTACTAGTTACTTACTTAAAGGTATTATATTTTATTACTATTTCTAATTCTAGGTTAAAGTTAGCTTATAGTAGCTTAGAAATAAAGGTACTTTTAAGCTTAAAAAATACTATTTTTTAGAGTTCCTTTTATTAAAATACTACTTCTTTCTTAGTAAGTTTAGTTAATAAGGTAATAATTTCTAAGAATCTTTTAATAAACTATAAGTAGAAGTTAGTAAATTTTATAAAACTTTAAATACTTTTAATACTCTTTAGCTATTTCTAAGTATAGATTACTACTATCTTTTCTAGGTCTATTTAAATACTACTACTTACCTCTATTATAAACTCTAGGTACTTAGTCTTTTTAATACTAAAGTTATATTTATCTATATCTAGTTATAGGCTTACTACTTTAAGTTTCTAAATAATTACTTTAACCTAGCGTTTATAATCCTTTTATAATCTATCTAAGTAGATAAGTATATTATTTATATAGGCTAAGCAGTATATATCTAAGTCTTCCTAAAGTACTTAATTAATATATTATTAGAATATACTAGGAGTATTAGTAAGGCTAAATAGAGTAACTAGCTATTTATATAGCCTAAATTAGGTATAGAATACTATTTTTTATTTATCTCTCTTTACTATATATATCTAGTAGAAGGCTTAGATAATATCTACCTTTATAAACTATTTTACTTTAGTAATTTAGAATAGTGTCTTTTAAATAAGTAAAAAGAAATATTAATTTTTATATATAATAGTATTTAAAGCTTAGTAGTCTATATAAAATTATAGTCCTTCTTTAAGTTTCTTTATAAATAGGATAGAGGTAGTAGTACTAGATTTACTTACTTAACTAAACCTATAGTTTAGGTATAATATAAGTTTCTTTTATAGTACTAGTAGTTCTTTTTTTAAATATATTATATAGTAGCCTTTATAGAATTTCTACTAGCTTACTATTCTTCTTTATAATTTTAATAGAGTAGTTAATAGTAGCTTCTTTTAGTAGTATAAGCTTATTAGCCTTCTTTCTTAAAAAAGTTCTAAACTTACTTTATAAATAGCTTAGTAGCTTCTTTTAAGAGTTAACTATTATCTTTTTCTTTAGTACTTTTTTAATATCTGCTATAAAAGTAAAGTATAGTTAGATTTATTTATCTTTTTAAAATTATTTAGCCTAGGCTAAATACGCCTATATACTAATAGCTTTAAAGGTTTTTATAAGTATTCTACCTTTCTAGCTCTATATCTTAGTCTAGCTACTATAGATAAATATAGATTTCTTTACTAGTACTAGTATTACTTAATATCTATTTATCTAAGGTCTTTTTAAGATAAGGTTATACTCTTTATCTTCTTCTAGCTTATAGGTATATATTTCTTTCTTATAGCTATCTATATTTATTTATATTTAGATAGCTACTTTTATATAAGAAGACCTTTTTTCTATTTTAATAATAGGTCTTTATATAATTATAGTATACTCTAAATTATTATTTCTTATAAACTTAGAGGAGATAGTTAAATAAGTTAAGTAGCTAGTATTAATTAAAATAGATACTATAGCTATATTATTTTTAATTATATAAATAATTAATAGTTTCTTATCTAGCTAGTTTTACTAGAATAATAAAAACTACTTTTTTTTTTAATCTAGTTTCTTATACTCCTACTTATATCTATATATAGAGGTTTCTAGTTTTCTAAACTTACTATTTCTTTATTTAAGAACTTTTCTAGGTTGTAGGTTACTATAAAGGTAGCTTAAGCTAAATAATTAGTTAATACTAGAGAGTACTTATTAGTATAGTACTTAGGTTTTTTATAATATAGATATAGGTTCTTTTCTTTATAAAGGAAGTACTCTTTTTTAAAGGCTTATTTAGCTTTATTTTAGGTTTTACTTATTACCTTTATTACTTAACTAAAGTAAGCTTTTAAGAGTTCTTAATTTAGAAAGTTATTCTAAAAAGACTTTATATATAAGAAAGTAAATCTAATTTTAGCCTTAAAAAGATTTTTTCTAATAGTAACTACTTAAGTTATTAGTAACTAGATAGTTTAGTTACTTAGTACTTTTATAGATATTATTTAGTCTTATAGGTTAGGCTATAGGGTACTAAGGTACTTTATTTTTAGGTTATTAGTATTACTTTCCTTTTTTACTTTAAAGGCTAGCCTTATAAATTCTATATTAAAGTATTATAGAGAAAGCTTCTTTTACTAAAAGGTTTAAAGTTTTTACCTAGCCTTTTTAGTATATAAGTTATTTATAAATTATTTATTTAAGAATATCTATAGGCCTTTTATAGTACCTATATTATTATAATCTATTTATAATAAGATAATACTAACTATAAGCCTCTTTAATTAGTTAAAGATATATCTAGAGCTTAATTCTAGTTTTTTAATATTATGTTCTAGCTTATAGTTTATCTAGGTTTAGAACCTTTAATAGTCCTTCTAGTTACTATTAAAGTAGTTAAGTTCTAGTATCTTAAAGCTTTTTATATAGGTCCTAGCAGTTACTATAGAAAAGGTTAGTACTAGGACTACTTTTAGTCTATATACCTTTTCTTCTAATTATTAGACTTTTTATTTAAAAGAAGTAGGTAGTAGTAGTATATTATTTTTAAAGAGGTTAATCTCCTAAGTTAGTATCTATAGTATATTATATAGTTTTTTTAAAGAGGACCCTTTATTAAATCCTTTAATTAGTTATTTTTTAGCTACTACTAATAATAGACTAGCTATTAAGATTAGTATATTTAAAAACCTTATTATCTATTATTTATCCTTTTAGAGACTTTAAGAAATTAGCTAAAGTTTTAGTAGAACTTTCTATTTATTTAAGTTCTATCTTACTATAGTTTATAAGTATATTCTAATTGCTTTTTATATAAAGCCTATTTTTACTAGCTATAAAGCTTCTACTTTTAGCTTAGTAACTGTAGTATCTTTTTTATTAGATATACTACTAGTAGTTCCTAAGGTACTTCTAATACTTAGGAGTGTTTTTATAAGTAAATTTAAATATAAGAAGCTAACCTTAAGAGTAGTTACTTATATAAATTAGATAAATTTGCTAAGGATCTATAGTACTAGCTTTTCTCTACTTATAGTCCTTCTAGTAGCGTACTAGCTGTTTTTAGTAGGCTAGCTAAGGGTAGGTATTAGTAGTTAGGGTTGCTAAGCTCTAAGGCTTTACTTACTAAGGTTCTACTAGGCCTAGCCTATTACATCTCTTAGTAATATTCTACTATATATACTAGTCTATATATATAATCTAAAACTAAGACAGTTATTAGTTAATATTTAGTTTAGTTATAAACTATACCTTATAATATTATTTATAGCTAAGTTAAAAGAACTTTAAAATATTTTATAAATTTAATTACACTACTTAGGTAACTTTAAGAAAGGTATATGTAATATATACTTATACAGATAAGCCTAAATATAGATATCTTTTATACTTTTAAAGTTAGATTTCTTGTCTATACATTAATCTATCTTAACTTTCTATATAACTAAGATTATAGCTAACTTATAATATAAGCCTATTAGCGTAGCTTAAAAATAGAAATGCTATATTGTATACTAAATTAAGAGTAAAATAATTAAAGTAAGAAGTTACTATTACTGTTATAGTACTTTAAATATCTCTTATAAAATCTCTAAAAACTAAGTTAAGTAGTTAAAATAACTATAGAGTATTACTTAGTACAATAGAAATACTTTCTACTTTGTAAATAAAGATATTTTATTATACCTTAGGCTTAATAAAAGACTTAAAGTATAGCTTTATAAAGCTTAAGTTTAATTCTTTTTTATTAAAGTTTATAAAACTAATAAAGCTTCTTTTAATACCTAGCCTTTTAAGCTTAATAGCATTACTACTAAGTAGCGTAATAATATTTATATACTTTGAAATATAATGTATTTATAGTAAGCTTTTATAAACTCCTAGTATTCTACTTAATAACAAAAGACTTATAGAAGTAATTTAGAAACTAAAAACCCTTACTACAGCTCTATAAGAATTTTATACAATAATAACTAAGCTATCTAATTTTGTTAAAAAGAGTTAGTAATAGTAAGAGTAATAGTAATAGTTATAAAAAGTACTAAGGTATATACGTGTAAGATCTTGGTACAATAAGTAACGTATTTAGAATGTATAGCAGTAGATTAGTAGAGATAGACGAATCGCTGCAGACTAGTTCTGCAGCTTCTAGAGAATATATACTGCTATACTAGTATACGTAACTGCCCTTGCAGCACTGTCTGCTCTAGAGGCCCGGCGGGGCCTAACAATATAGGTTATACTTTAACTACTTTAGTAAGTCTTTAAAAAGAATAAGAACTAATAGGCAATTAAAACGTGTATATAACTAAAGTGTAAGAGTGGTATAACATAATAATGTTAATTATCTAGAGAAATATACTTATATATAACTTAGATATTTAGCTAAAATTAAAAGACTTATAGGAGTTATTTAAAAACTATAGAACTTTATAATAGAACTATAAGATTAGTATAGAGTTAAACAAAGTTACCTAATCTTATAAGAGTGTAGTAGTAATAGCGATAGCAACTATAATAGAAATAAGAAGTAGAGGGTTTAAACTAGATTAAACCTTTACTTAATAAGACCTAATTAGTAACCGAAACGCCTACGTAACTAAAACACAATCGTAGTAAGATAGATTAATTTGCATTCTCTAGAGATTAATAGCTAATATTAATAAGCTTAATTATAAATTTCTTTTTACCTTAGATCTTAAAATTAAAAACTTTATTAAGTAATAAATCTATATCTTTTGTTCTATTCTCGAACTAAAAGTATACTTAGCAAATAGTATAGCTAAATTAGTAAAGCCTAGGAGTTACAATACTATATTATATCTAATATAATACCTATAAATAAAGAACGATATAAGTAACTACTAGAGATAGAATATTACTCGCTATATCTGTAGTAAGATTACAGAAAACCTATTTAAGTAGCAAATTGAAATAAAAAATATACTAAGTATAAAAGTAGTTTTATCTACTAAAGTAAGCTAGTTATTAAAAACTGGTTAATACTTAATATAAGGCTTAATGTATAGCCTTAAAATACAAAAGATTACCCTCTTCTTCTATAATTTTAAGAGGCTAATAAAGCTTTTATAATTATTTAGCTAATTAAGATCTATTAGCTTGCTGTTAAGTAGTATACTAATACTACTCTAACCTTAGTTAAGAGCTACCTTAAGTAAGTATTTATATAACTCTAGTATTATAGTAAAAAAGATAACTAGTATAAGTAATTAGTATATGTTAACTCTAAATATACTATAAATAGTATAAAAACTACTATTATAGTAATAAATATAGTACTAACTAGACTAATAGCCTGTAGAAATAAAAAGTAGAAATAAAGAAACGCTAAGAATATATATCTTCTTAAACTTTAGCTACTATAGGTAGTATTAATAATAATTACTTATAGGTTCTATATAAACTTATTAATAGCTAAAATATAATAGATCTAAGATATTTAAAATACTATTCCTAAAAGCAGTACTCTTTAAACTAAAAACGTACTAATATATAGCTAATTTACTTCTTCGTACTATAGATATGTACTACTAGTAATTATACTAAATCTATAGAGGCTTAAATTTAACTTTTATACCAAGCTACGAAATTAGATCACGATATTTTCTAGATTAACCTACAAGATAGGTAGATATATATTAGAAACTTAAGAGAGAATTCAAATTATATAAAGACTATAACAATAAAATACTTAGGTATTATAAGAAAAATTTAATAGTTTCTTAGACCTTAAATAATAGAATCTGAATAAATCTTTTTTAATCTTTAATTTTAGTAGTATAGTAAGCTTAATATATTTTTCAACATCTTGATTCTTCTTGTAAATAGTACTATTAAAACAGAATTTACTACTTTCTGTTTCTTATTATTACTTATAATAAATATTCCTTTCCTAGCTAAGTGTACTTAGTAGTAAAACTTAAAATACTAGTAAATACCTAATTAGGATCCTACTATCCCTACTCTAGTTTATATATAGTTGAGAAATCAACGAGCTATACTACTAAGAAAAGATAACTAGTATAGTTAAGTAATAGTAATAACACGGAGATAATAAAAACGAAAAAAAAATACTTTTTTAAGTTATAAAGAAGCTTCTATTATAAGATTACTTTAATAACTACTATAAAATGTAATGCCTTCTAAGTGTTTTTTTTAGTTTTAAAAATAGTATTTTAAAGGATATAGAATAACTAAAGTAAAGTATCTAATTTTAAGTTAATTTTATAAAATATATCTCAATTAAAAACTTTTTAAGTTTTGTAAGAAGCTTCGATATTTCTTTTTTCTATAAAATTGTTAAGTAATAGTTTACTTAGAATCTTGAATTTTCGTTTACTATTTAGTCTTTCCTCCTATTACTCTATACAACTAAGTTAAGTATTAAGTTCCTTTTATTCTTAAATCTATTTTATCTTACTTTCGGTATAGCTTTGCTTACGAATAAAAATAGTAATAAAGTTATAGTAGTAATAAATATTTCTATAAATTCCTAACTTATATAATAAAACTTAAGTAAGTTAAGTTTATATTATTAATTTTAGTAGTGTAACTAGTAGTAGTAGATTTAAAAGTAGAAAGAAGTTAGTAGCTACTAAGAAAATAAGAAGACTTAACTTGAACTTCTAGTATAACTAAGTAAAGTAAAAGATTAAATAAGAAAAACCAGCGTTAATAGAATAATTATAAGACTATACTGTTAGTATTATCCGTTAGAGCAGTAAGAAGTAAGATATATTAATTAAGTAATTAGTATTTTCTTATTTACTACTTACAGAAATATTTCTTTATAAAGTACCTTTTAATTTTAGAGTAGAAGACCTTATATAGCTAACTAGTTTTAACCTGCTTTTTATTTTAAGTTTATAGCGTATTTATGCTTATAGTACAGGCAGGTAGTTACAACATAGTAAGAATATAATAAAGTAACTTAGTATATAAGCTAATAACTAGCTCTTTTTAACATAGTAATTATTAGTATGAGTATATAGTAAAGGTAATAAAAAGTAAATTAGCTATCTTATAATTAATAGCTGCTTAATATACTAGTACAAACGCATAATTAGGGGCTTAGGCAGCTATTAGTTAAAGTTTAGTTTAGTTTTAAACCCTAGATTATATTATAAACTATAGCTAGGTTATAGAAACTTTTAAATTAACTAGTAATCCTAAACATATAACTAGGGCAGGCTTAGTAGGGGTGTAGGCAACGATAGTTTATATAGGTAAGCTTGTACATAAATATCCTTTACGCCTTAAGAGTTAAGATCTTTATCTATCTATCTATTTCTTTATCTTATCTTATCTTTCTTTACAATTAACATCATGCCTAACTAATAACACGATATAACCTAGTTATAAAGATATAGTAACTCAAAATGTTAAATCGTAATTAGCTAGCTTAGTTAATTTATGTTTATTATTACGGATAGCCTAATAAACAGTATTTACTTTGTCTAGATTATACTTAGTATTTAGTTCTACTGTAAATCGTGTAGGCTCGTTAATTAATTTAAACAATTCTAGACTTCCTGACTATTAGACTCTAAAGATTAATATTAGCTCTAGTTACTTAGTTAGTTAAACTACTGTATTTCCTAACTCTAAAGCTTTTACATTAAGTACCTAGAGTATTATAGTGATTAAGTCTTTTATCTCTAATGTGGACTTGTGCATTAATAAATATCTTAGCTTAATACTTTTAAGTCTTTAGTTATTGTAGTAGAGATAAAGAATATTTATACTTATTTTATATATAGATAGATCTACTGTAGTTAGATTAAGGAAAAGTAGATTAGTATTCAAGTTAATAGATAGCCTTGTTATATATAGTAGATTTTAGTAAGAGTAAAGGATAATAGTATTATAAAGTAGATTAACTATCTATTACTAACCTTCTACTTAATATAATGTACAGACGTATATCTAAGAGCCTAGGTAGCTAGTAATTAAACTTTAGTTAGTTATAAACTTTAGATTATACTATTAACTATAATTAGGTAATAAACACTCTTTAATAGATTTAAAGTATTAAACACATAACAGGCTACTTTAAAATATATTTAGGTAATAATAATTAAAAAGCTTAATCTAGTATAAAAAGACTTCTCTTATTTTGGAGTTTTCTTACTCTTAAGCTTTCTATTTTCAAATTTATTATACTATTTATAAGTTTATATACTTAAAATCTAACTTTATTACTAGAGCTTAGACGTTTTAGCGCTATATTTTGAATTACATAACTATAGTGTTAATACCTGCATATAATCCTTAGTAATATTATAATACCTTAGATATTTATAGTTAAATTCCTCAAGACTCTACTAGATAATAGAAGTATTAGGCTATATCTACAATTTTATCTCTAGTAATCCTATCTAGGATTGCTAGACCTTTAAGTAGTGTCGCCTAGTTAAGATAGAACCTATATCTAATAAAAAGAAATTAGAGAGTATTACTAAGAATAATAGTAATGCGTTTTTATATAAGATTTAAAGATTAAGTACTACTTTAAAGTTAATAGAAGGCTTAAAAGATCGTGCTATAAAGTTAAAGAAAAGATTTAATTATTAAAGTTTATATACTAATTAAACTTATCTTAAATACTTAGTACTTGAAACTTAACTAGCTTAATCCTAAGTTGTTAAATTATACTACTTAAACTCTAAATAAGAGCTTTTAGTAATCTTTTAAAGATTTAAAGTATTAAAACTATATATAAAATAAGTAGAGAATCTTAAATAGGTTTAAAACCTAAATATACTATAATTAGTATAGGGGGTAGAAACTATTAAAATAATCGAAATCGCAATATTAATTATAGTAATAGTAATAGAAAGTAAAAAGTAAAAAATAGATAAATCTATAGTTACTAAAGTTAGTGTAGATAATAAGAACTAATAAGCAATTAAAGTGCGAGTGTAACTAAAACACAATAGTAACGAAATATATTTAACTATGTCTTGCAGATAAGGCTTTAGTTAAAAATCTAAAATATTATAAGTTCTTACTTGTTATTCTTTAACAAAAGAATATAGTAAGAGAAATAAATTTATTAATAAAGCTTGTAGTTTATATAAAGTAAGCTCTTTTTTTTAGTTAATTATATAAGCTAAGATTATTAAGACTAAAATTAAAGCTACTTAATTATTATATCTTATACCTCTAAATCTTTCAAGATCTTTTTTATAGATAAAAGTATTATTAAATAACTAAGCTTTATAGTTTTAATAAATTTAAGCTGTTAATCTTTTTTTTATAATAACTACTTATTTAGAACTTATTTGCAAAAGTGTTACTTAGGATTTAGAAATAGGTCCTCTATTTATCTATAAATATAGGATAATTAAGTTTATAGAATTTAAATAGATGTATAAAAGTACGTGAGTTTATTTAAAAAAGTGGGAAAAGAGTATTAGAACCTAAACGTTTCTAGAAGATAGAGAGTAATAAACAACAATACTATTTTTTTAAAGCTGGAAAGCTACAATGTTCTCTTCCTATATTTTTCTTAGTTAAATTAGTATAATTTTTAATTCTTAATATTCTTATCTTCTCTTAACTTATTTTCACGATTTTTGCTACTATTCCTATTACCAAATATATTAAAATTACTATTTACAATATAGCGGTTGTATACTACTAGTCTAATAGTATTAATAACTCCAATACCTGCTATATTAATTCTACTAATTCTAAGTTATAAGTGTTATACTCCTGTTTATATTTGTTTTCCTACAGTAGCTATTAATTAAGGTTTATTCTTATTTAGTTCGTCGTATATTTATACGTGTAGTAAAGGCACGTAAATACAATAGAGTAAGGATCTAATATAGTAGCATAGTAAATATTTCTAAGAGTATATAGTAGTCGTAGTAGAGAAGTGCTAATTAGTTTCTTCCTTATAAATAGCTATTAAGTATACTAATCTAGACACGTCTTTAGATTTTTTTTTAATTAGGTTAATAATTACTTTAAAATTGTCTACGTTTGAGAGCTTAAGTAGAACTTAAAGTCTAGCTTAGCTTTAGGATTTATACTAAAGTTTAGATAATAAATTTCTTCGAGAATTATGTAAAATTCAAGCTGCTAATACTAGTATATGTCTATAATAAATTGTGATTATAGATTATTTAATTGATTAATTAGCTTCTCTAGCTTATTAGAGTAGATAACTAAATAACTCAGCTATTGTAAATAGTAATTACCTGATTCAATATTGCTTATTACTTTTGAAGTTCTACTTAGTTATAAACTTAGCCTTTTTTTTACCTATATAAAAGCAGAATTCTCGATAATTTACTGTAGATTATACCTAGGTAAGGTTTTGTAAGCATATCTTTAAGTTTCTAAACTATGTAACAATTTAAAACTTGTATTTTAAATAAATTAATAAAATTAAAATCTTAAGATAAGCTTACCTACTAGCTATTATATAAAATAAATAATCTAGCTATAATATTGTTTGTTTGTAAGCTTATTTATTTAAGTATTATATTTATTATTTTCTTAGAAATATAATCTTTTAATCTTACTATATATCCTTTTTAAATCTTAAATTCTTAGAAAATCTAAGAAACAACATAGAGCTTCTATTAAAGAAATTGTCTAAAGATCTACTTTCTACCTAAGATTAGGTCTAAGATAAATCTTTTGTAGCTTATAAGTTTCTACTTAAAGAATAAAATAAAATTTCATTATTAATAGACTTAAAATCTACTTAAGGTTATTACAACGCAAGATAAAAAAAGTAGAAAACAATACTAAGTAAGTTAATAAACCTTTTAGTAAGTTTTTTATATAATTTATAAATCTTTATACTTAATACTTCTGATATTTAAACTATTTAGTTCTATTATAGGCATTATTATATTTGTAAGTGTTCTTTTGAAATAAAGTTTAAATTATTTTAGTAAGCCTATAGATTATTTCAGCCTACAAATTGTTATTTTACTTATATTACGTTTTACTATCTATAGCTTAGAATTAAGCTAGTACTTTAATTAATACAAAATCTCTTTGTCTAATATTAGTTATTTAGAAGTTAAACTAGTATTACTTATAATAAACATACTTAACTAGCTTAAAATCGTAGTAGCTTATAGTTTTAGGTTTTAATAAGTATTACTTAGGTACTAAAACCTCTTAATTAGTATATAATAAGGATAATTGTGGTAGAGTAAAGGAACTAGTAGAGTAAGTACTAAACTAAAAAGTACTGTTATTCTACTTATTAAGTAGTATATAATATAGCCGAAAAAATAACTTGTAGTAGAGTATCTTAAGTAAGTAAGTTAAATTTAGAGTTATAGCGTATTTATACTATTTGTATAAGCAGCTAGATGTAACACAGTATAGATTTAGTATAAGAACTAAGTCTAGAAGCTAATACCTAGCTCTTTTATTTATTTTTAATATTAGTAAAAGTATATAAGAAAAGTATTAATAGTAAAGTAACTATTTCTTTGTAACGTTCTACTAGATAGACTAGTATAGACGCGTATATTAGGGCCTAAGAAGTAATTAAAGAAGGTTTATTTAACTATAAAATAAAATTTATATTATAAACTAAAGCTATAGTTCTAAAGCTTCTTTAATTAAATAGTAGTTCTTAATTAAGAACTACAGTAGCTTAAGTAAGAGTATAGGTAATAATAATTTGTATAAATTAACTAGTATATAAAAAGAAAATTCTCTAGAAGTCTTAATCTATCTAGTTTAGCTTTCCTTTTAACTATAATTATAGCTAACTAATAATATAACAATATTTATATAGCCTAAAAAATCTTATACTAAACTTTATAGTAAGCTAATAAGTAAGAGACTAAGATAAGTAATAACTACTACTAGTATAGTACTTAAGATATGTTTTTTAAAATCTCCTACAACCTATTTAGTAATAGAAAGTAATAAAAAGTTTTACTTATTATCTAAGTACTACTCTCTACTTTGAAATTTAAAATATCTTATTATTTTAGGTTTATAGCGTATTTATGCTTGTAGTACAGGTAGATAGACGCAATACAGTAAGAATTTAATATAGTAACTTAGTGTAGAAGCTAATACCTAGCCTTTTTTTACATAGTAAATATTAGTAGAAGTACACAGTAAAGGTAATAGAGAGCTAATTAGCTGTTTCTTAATAACTAGCTGCTTAATATACTAATACAGACGTGTATTTAAGAGCCTAGGCAGCTATTAGTTAAAGTTTAGTTTAGTTATAAACCCTAGATTATATTATAAACTATAGCTAGGTTATAAAAACTCTTTAATTAACTAGTAATCCTAAATATATAACTAGGGCAGCTTTAGTAGGAGTATAGGTAACAACAGTTTATTTAGACAAGCTAGTATATAAATATCCTTTACACCTTAGAAGTCTTTATCTATCTATCTTATTTTTCTTTATAACTATAATTATAGCTAACTAATAATATAATCTTATTAGTATAGCTTAGGTGTTCCTATACTGCGTCTTATAGTAAGCTAATAAGTAAAGGATTAAAGTAAGTAATCTCTAGTACTAGTACAGTACTTTAGATATCTCTAGTAAGATCTCTAAAGACCTAGTTAGGTAGTAGAAAGAAATAGAGGGTATTACTTAGCATAACAGTAATACCTTCTACCTAGAAGATAAAGATATCTTACAGCGCCTTAAGCTTAATAAGAGACTTAAAGTATAGCTTTATAAAGTTAGAGTTTAGCTTCTTCTTATATAAGTCTATAAGACTAATAGGGCTTTCTTTAATGCCTAGCTCTTCTAACTTAATAAGCTTACTACTAAGTAACGTAATAATGCTACTCTAACTAAGAATAAGAGCTACTTTAAGCAAGCTTTTATAGATCCTAGGTACACTGCCTAGAAAAAGAGAATTATAGTAGTAATCTAGGAGGTGTAATACCTTACTGCAGGGCTGTACAATTAATATAAAATAAGGACAAAGCTAGGAATATAGATTACTTATTAAGATAGCAGAGACTTGCAAGTAGCAGTAATAGTAACGTTAATAGTAATAGCAATGGCAATAGTAATAGGAAGCAGAGAGTTACAACTAGGTTAAACTTTAGCTGCTATAGTTAGTGTAAATATATAATAAGAACTAATAAGTAATTAAAACGCGTGCGCAACTAAAACACAATAGTAACATAATACATTAATCTCCGTCCTCTAGGGTTAAAATATCTTATAGTACCTAAAGCTTATTTAGAAACTAAAAAGTATAGCTTTATAAAGTAAAAGTCTAGCTTTTTGTTAAGAAAGGTTTATTAGACTAATATTAGTTTTCTTAATATTTAGCACTCTTATTTTTATAAGTCTATAAGTAAGTAGTATAATTATTTTAATTAATTCTTAAATAAAAGATGCTTTAAATAAGTAAGTAACTCCAAGAATACTACTTAAAATATATAATTTTACAAAGTAATCTAAAAGAGATAAAACCTTCCTATAGAAATAGATAATTAATATATGTAATCAAGATAAACCTAGTATATTTTTAGATAGCAGTAATAATAATTATAATATTAACAGTAATAGCAGTACTAGTAAAGATCAAAGGTTTAAAAACTTATAACTAGGTTAGACTTAAGGTAAATAAAATTTGTTAAGTAATTAAAACGCAAGCGTAACTAAAACACAAGAATTACGTAATATATTAATATCTTTCTTATAGAGAAGTAAGTAAGTTTAAGGTATTACTAGAATTTACTAGTAACTAAATTAGCTAAGTTCCTACCTAACTATATATCTAAAAAGAAATTAGTATACCTAAAGTTAGATTTATTATAATAATAAAAGACTTTAACTAAGGTATAGTAAGGTAGTTATAAGTAATAAAATTTCTTAGTTCTTTCTATTACTACTTATAATATAATCTTAGTTACGCTGTATCTGTACTAGATTTAAAATTTATAGATTAAGCTCTATTTACCTGTATTTACGTTATACTTTGTTAATTACAAGAGTTAATACTATATACCTATTATTATATCAAAAATTCCAACTATAGAAGTACTTATAGTACTACTATTACTAGTTTTCCAAGCACTTTATTTTAGTACTAATAAAATAATAGACAATAGCCTATATAGAGTAGTTTAAAAGGAGGAGCTAAACTCTAACCTTATAGAGCTACACTCTAAGTCTCTAGTTAACCTTAAGGCGCTGCAAGATATCTTTATCTCCTAGGTAGAAGGTATTACTATTATACTAAGTAATACCCTCTATTTCCTTCTACTACCTAACTAGATTCTTAGAAATCTTACTAAAGATATCTATAGTACTGTACTAGTACTAGTAATTACTTATATTAATCCTTTAATTTTTAGTTTACTATAAGATATAGCGTAGGAACTCTTAGGCTGTGCTTATAAGATTATATTATTAATTAGGTATAATCTAAGTAGTAAAGAAAGATAAAATAAGATAAATAGACAAATTAATAAAGGGTTTAGATTTTTACTCTTAAGATACAAAGTATATTCATATACTAGCTTATCTATATAAACTATTATTACCTCTTTATATATTTAGGATTACTAGTTAATTAAAGAGTTTTCTTAACTTAACTATAGTTTATAACCTAAAGCTAAAATAAACTTTAATTACTACCTAGGCTCTTAAATATACGTCTATATTAGTATATTAAGTAGCTAGTTATTAAGAGACAGCTAATTAGCTTTCTATTACCTTTACTATATACTCCTACTAATATTTACTATATAAAAAGAAGCTAGGTATTAGCTTCTATACTAAGTTACTATATTAGATTCTTACTTTGTTATGTCTATCTGCCTGTACTACAAGTATTAATACGCTATAAGCTTAAAATAATAGAGTAGTTTATATATTTTCCTTTTTTATAAAGAAATTAAGAAATAGTAGGATCTTATAAGTAAGAATCTAATTAGTAGACTTACTTGTGTAGTAGAAACTATAGCTATTTAGTAAAGAATAAGAAAATTACCTTATAAGTATTAATATTAAAGCTAATTATAGAACTAAAGCTACTATAAATCTATGTAAATTTTAGTATTACTACTTTTAGTAGTAAATATACATTACCTAATTAGGAAGATCTATACTTAGTACTTAATTAGTGTTAGAGCTACTAGAATTTAAATAAGGATTAAAAATTCCTAAACATGTAAGAAAACCTGTAAAAGTTAAGTAAATATATAGCTATCTAAGTAGAAGATAACGTTCTACTTATAGTAATAAACTTTACAGGTTAATAGTCCTTTTTTTCTTAAAGTATAAGTAAATAATATAGTATTATTTAAGTCTTAAAAGTAGCCTTGTATTAATCCTAATACTAAGCTCCTTTATAATAAATAATAGTAATATAGGCTATTTAAGTATTTTTAAATAACTAATTACATATTCTAATAATATAGACGTAGGTTCTAAAGCCTAGGTATAAATTAAAGTTTAGCTTACTATTAAGTTAGAAGCTTTAGTTAAGTTAAGCAAATAATTAAATTAAATAATTTATAAAGTTAGATTATTAAGGTAGCTTCTAAACAGGTAAAAGTAATTATAATTACTATAGATAATCTAGTAACTAAGCATTATAAACATCTTATAAGTAAAGATCTTTAGGTTATTTTTTTTTTATATTTATAATTATCCAAGTTAATTGAAATAAAGATTATACCTAACTAAAATATAATATTCTTATTTTAGTCTAGAAATTCTTATAATGCGTTTACTACTACAGCAATATGTATAAAATAAAAGTAAGTTATAATAAGAACTAGTAGATAACTATAAATATCTTTAGTAAGGTCGTTAAAGACTTATTAAGGTATTAAAAAAAGGAGGTATTACTTAGTTAAATACTAATACTTTTTACCTAATAGAAATGTATATGTTACAGTATTTTAAGTATAATAAAAGACTTATAATATAACTTTATAAATTTAAAGTTTAGGAGTTTTTTTTTTATAGGTTATTCTTTTAGATTAATAGCGTATTTAGGCTTGTAGTATAAGTAGATAGATATAATATAGTAAAAATCTAATATAGTAACTTACTTAGCCTCTTCTAGTTTTATTAAAAAAGTTTAAAAACTTAGCTGTGTAAAGCATAGACCCCCTAGCTTAATAATAATTATTATCTTAACAATTTTACTTAATAATCTGCACTTTACTATATAAACTTATATAACAGCTATATTATTACTAATTTATAGTAATTTATAGGTAGATAATAATTATATAATTTATTTAGGCAATTCTTTACTTATTTTAAAATTACAAATTTGCCTAAATACGCTATTAATATCTAAATTATTAGATAAGCTTAAGCTACTCTCTACTATATAAAGGCACTGCGCTAGCTATATTTTAGTCTCCTATATAGGCTAAGTTTTTTAGGTTTTCTTCTTAACTATTACTTAAAGAATACTGTTTTTTAAATCTAGTATATAGCCTTTCTTAATTACTAAATTAGCTAAATCTAAAGAGGCTATTAAAGGCTTTTATTAATAGTAAAGTATATATAGGTCTGCCTTATACTTAAAATTAAATATAACTTAAGTAGTACTTAGCTTATTTACGTCTACCTAAACAGCTGCTAGTTATATTATTATTAATATAGCTATAGTACACTTTAAGTAAGCTTAAAATAGCTTATAGCAGGTAAAGAACTTCTTAGGTAGGTATTAGTTATAACTATTTAATAGTTATACTTTAAAGTTTAATTATTTAAGCTAGGCGTTCCTTTTATATATAGTACTATATAAGGTAAAGTACTTAAAGTATAAAGTATTAACTATTTTAGTTAACTTATACTATTATTTAGCTTGCTACTATTACTTCTTTACTAGTAGTATATCTTTAGTATACTTTTTTATTTTTACTTAGCAGTAGTCTATATAAATAAGACTCTTTTTAATATTATTTAATTTATACTTACGCTAATAGTACTTATTATAAGTATACTTAGTAGTCTTAGTAGTTAATAGATTATACTTTAAGCCCTATATAGTATATACTAAAGTACCTAGGCCTCTTATATAGTATAAAATAGGTATAATAGTAGTAAAGTAAAGGTACTAGCGTAGTAAGTACTTAACTATAAAGCGCTACTTCTCTACTTATTAAATAGTATAAGGCTTAACCTAAAACAGCTTTAGTAGTAAAGTATTTTATAAAAGCATCTTTAAAGCCTTACTAGGCTTAACCTAAGCTTATAGTAGTAGTATATATACCTAGTTATAAAACTTATAAGTACTTAGCTTACTTAAAGTTAGTTTTTGTTTAACCTTAACTAGCTTTAAGTTAAGTATAGTAGGCTAGCTCTAGTAAATAGGCTTACTATTAAGCTTTTTTTTATTACTACTAATATCTTAATACTTCTTAAGCTACACTATTACTATATTAAAATTTTATAGGTATAGACTAGTATACTACTAGCTACTTTAAATTATCTCTATCTTAAATATATTATACTATATACCTACTATTATAAATAAAAAATCTACTTTATTAATTTCTATAGCACTAGCGTAGGCAGCGTAGTCTAAGATATAGCTATAGTACTATTTAAGAGGTTAAAAGCAGCCTATATTAAGTAGCTAAAGAATATATATTAGGTATAAAGAGAGTATAAATAGCTAAATTTTATAAGTAGTAGCGTAGTTTATAAACTTATTAATATAGCAAAAGCTATAGCTATTAAGAATAAATAGTAGCTACTTACTTTACTAGTACTAGTATTTTATTTTATTAAAGTACTAGAGCTACTAGAGGCTTATATTATTATTACTATAACTACTCTTAGTTATAGTTATAAAGTACTTATAAAGTAAGTTCTATACTTAGTACTTAAGCAATATTATAGCTTTAATAATAACTATAGGCTCTATTAAATTTCTAATAGTAGAGATAGCCTTTATTAATGTAATATGCTTATATTTATTAGTATAAAAAGTAATAATTTACTAATATTTACGTATATAAATAAACTAGTTCTTAGTAAAACTATTATAGTAGCTAGTTTTATCTATATTATATATATCTCTAGGCGTAATAGCCTTACTATTAATAATATTATAGAGTATTATAACCTATAATAAAAGGCCTTTAGGTTACTAGGTAACCTTATACTTTACCTCTATTTGTATTACCTTAATATACGTATACTTTAGGTACTTTTTAAGCTAGTGTGTTACTTAGTTTCTACTTATAGTAGAATTGTATTAATTAATACTAGTATAGGCCTTATTAAGGAAGGCGTTAGCCTAGGCAGTAATAAGGCTACAGTATATACTAAAACTTATAGTATTAATAGTATACAAGAAGTATTTAAGGGTAAAGTCCTACTCTCCTAATAGCTTTTATTAACTAACTATAGACTTTATAGACTAGTTATTACTACCTTTATAGGCATATGAAATATGTTAATATAGCAGTTTATAGGTTTAATAATAACTTTTAAGATTTAGGTTATCTTTACAAAAAAGAGTAATAATAGCTTTATTAACAACTACTACTACAGTAGTATAATCTAAGGTTCTAAAAAAGACGCAATATATAGTTACAGTAATTAAGCAAATCTAAAAATAAAGAATATAGTATTATAATAATAATAGTATTATATATAAGTTTTAAAATTATTAAGGTAATAATTATTATTAATCTAGAAGGGCTGTAATCTATACAGCTAGATTTTCTAATTTCTAAGCTTATAAGCTAGTAGGGGCTAAGTAATATAAAAGCTAATATTTAGCTCCTTTTATAAAGTAAAAGTTAGTAAGAGTATATATTAGTTGTAATAGGAAGCTAATTAATACGCTGTCTTTTATTAACTAGCTGCTTATTATACTAATTTAGACGCATATTTAAAAGCCTAGGCAGCTATTAGTAAAAATCTAGTTTAGTTATAAACCCTAGATTATATTTTAAACTATTACTAAGTTATAAGAGCTCTTAAGTTAACTAGTAATATTAAATAAATAACTTAGGTAACTTTAAAAAAAGTATAAGTAATTATAATTTAAATAAGTAAGCTAGTATATAAATATCTTTAATACTTTTATAGTTAAGATCTAAATACTTTATCTATCTTTTTATCTATTAATCTTATTTTATCTTTTCTTTTATTACTAAAATTTTACCTAACTAATAATATAATTCTATTAATATAGCTTAATAGCTACTTTAATACGTCTTATAACAAGCTTATAATTAAAGAATTAAAGTTCGTTATTACTAGTACTAGTAGAGTACTATAGAAATTTCTAGTAAGATCTCTAAAGACCTAGTTAGGTAGTAAAAAAAAATAATAGAAGTTACTAGATATAATAGTAATAGATTCTACCTAAGTAATCTAGTTATTAAGTAGTACCTTATACTTTATTAAAAGCTTAAAGTAAAGCTTTATAGAGTTAAAATCTAGCTTTTCCTTATATAAGTCTATTAGGCTAATAGGGCTTTTATAAATACCTAGATTTGTTTACTTAACAGGTTTACTACTAAGTAGTATAATAAGACTAATCTTACTAAGAATAAAAGGTATTTTAAGTAAGCTTTTATAGACTTTTAATATACTATATAAAAAAAAGACTTATAGAAGTTACTTATAAAGTAAAAAACCTTACTATAATACTATAATATTAACTTAAAACAAGAACAAAGCTAACTATTAGCTAGTAAAAATAGTAATAGTAATAGTAATAGTAATAAAAAGTAGAGAGTTAAAACTAGGTTAAATTTTAGCTACTATATTTGTATAAATAGTAAGAACTAATAAGTAGCTAGAATGTATATATAACTAGAATTTAATAGTAACGTAATGTATTAACCTCTATCTTTTAGAAAATTATTATCTAAATAATATACTAGAATCGATATAAATCTAGGAGACTGGGTAGCTATTACTTAATGTTTTATTTAGTTATAAATCTAAAGTTATTTTATAAACTATAGGTTAGTAATTAAAACTCTTTACATAACTAGTAATTTCGTATATTAACCTAAAGTACATTTAGAAAAAGTAAAATTAATAATAGTTTTTATAAGAAAGCTAGTATATTAATAGTAATTATACTTTAAAAGTTAAGATTATTTTTTATTAATTTATTTATTTTATATATCCTATTTTTTCTTTTTGTATAGCTAAGACTGTACTTAACCTATAATATAATCTTATTATTATTGCTTAAAAGTTTCTCTACTATATATTATAATAAAATAATAATTTAAGAATTTAAGTAATTAACTACTAGTACTAGTATAGTATATTAGATATTTCTAGTTAGATTTCTAAGGACCTAGTTATGTAGTAAAAGGAAATAGAGAGAATTACTTAATATAATAGTAATATATTCTACTTGCGAAATCTGGATATCTAGTAGTACCTTATAACTTACAAGAGATTTAAGACAAAGCTCTATAAGGTAAGCATCTAGTAACTTAAGCTTATACAAGTTTATTTCTTTAGAGTTATAGCGTTTTTATTCTTTCTATATTAGTAGATAGACGTAATATAGTAAGACTATAGTATACTAACTTTGTGTAAAAGCTAGTACATTTTCTTTTTGTATACAGTAAATATTAAAAAAAGTATAAAATAATAGTATTAAAAAGTAACTTAATTGTCTTTTAGTATTCTTTTACTTAATATAGTAGTATAATTTTAAATTTTAAAGTATAAGGACCTATTAGTAAAAGACTAACTTAGTTTAAAACTTTAAATTATTATATAAACTATAGCTTAGATATAAAAAGTTCTATATTAAATAGTTATCTTAAATTTATAACTAGAAAACCTCTTAATAGAGAATAAGTAAGAATAATTTATATAAAAAGGTAGTAAATAAATATCTTTTATACTTTAAAAGTTTTTAATTATCTATTTTGTTTTTCTTTATAACTGTAACTATAGCTAACTAAGAACATAACTCTATATAAATAGCTAAAAAGCTCCTATACTATATCTTTTAGTAAGCTAATTAGTAAAAAGTAATAGTAAGTAATCTTTAGTACTAATATAGTACTTTAGATATTTCTAGTAAGCTCTTTAAAGACTTAGTTAAATAGTAGAAAATAAACAAAGTATTACTTTATAGAATAGTAATCCCTAGAGGACAGAGATTAATGTATAATCTTATTATTATATTTTTGCGTACGCGTTCTTTTAATTGTTTATTAGTTTTTATTCTAAAGTTTAACCTGGTTGTAAGTAGGCTATTAGCCCTCCGCTTCCTATTACTATTACTATTGCTATTGCTATTGCTATTGCCGTTGCTGTCGCCCTAACAGTTACTAGTCCTTATACTACTAACAGTACATATAAGTACTATACCTGCCTAATTACCTTTACTAGTCTTATTTTTTAATTATAATACTAAAAATCTGTAAAGGCTTACTTAAAGCAGCTCTTATTTAAGGTTAGAGTAGTATTATTATACTACTTTAGAATAAGCTAGTTAAGTTAAAAGAGCTAGGTATTTAAAAAATCATTATTAGCCTTAGAAACTTATATAAAAAGAAGCTAAAATATAACTTTATAGAGCTTTACTTTAAGCCTTTTATTAACTTTAAAGTACTATAATAGTATTAAGAATAATATATTGTAGTCTATACTTTATTAAAGTACTGTAAGATAAAATACTTAAATATTTAAGCTCTATTAATAGTATTATACTATAAGTATATAGTCTTAGTAATCCTATAGTCCGCTAAAATAAACCTGCAGATTTTAGCTAATAGAATTGTGTTATAGCGCTGCATCCTAAGAATATAAAAATTAAAGCTAACTACTAAAAAACACATATATAAATTTAATCTTTAATATTTTTTAATATAGGTTAGTAATATTAATTTAGGTTAAGATAATTACATTTTGTATATATTTACTACGCCAGCCTAAGCTAGTAGTAAATATTACTACTAATAAGCTAAGATTTAAGCTCCTCCTTATTTATATAGAGAAACTAATAGAGATAGTAAATTATTTTATTATACCTTAAATACTTAAATACTGTTCTTTATAGTCTCTTATTTTAAACTAAGTTAAGATTTAAGCTTAAAATACCTTATAAAGGCGTTCTTTTAGTAGCTTAGGAGCTAATTCTAGCATAGATTATATACAGTTAATACTTATTTTAAGTATAAATTTTAATAAGTTTGTAGCTAATAGTTAGTATAGAAATAGCCTAGATTAGGTATTATTTTTAAAGAGGTATTTACCGCTTTAATAAGGCCTTAAGCCTAACTATAAAATTAAGGATAAATCTTTAGTAGGTACCTATAGTTAGAACTAAACTTAGTAATTTACTACTAAATACCTTATATAAGTTTATATATATAATATTAAGGAGGAGCGTAAATAAAGGTTTCTAGGTTTTATAATAGATCTGCTAGAGTAGGTAGTAACTTTAAAGTTAATTAAATTAATCTATTAAATTTAGAAACCTATTAGGTAAATTAATTAGTTCTAGGATATCTATATCCTTGTAAATTGTGTTACTAAAAGCTATACGTGTTTTAATTACCTTACTTTATATTTAACCTAGCCTCTTCCTTAATCTAGTAACTGTAGCTAGTAAATTATTAAATATTATAGTAAATAGTACTATATTAATATTATGCTAAGCTATTATCCTAACTCTCTTATTTCTTAAACTATTAATATAAATAGTGCCTTACTTAAGTTTATTATACTAAGCCTTAATATTAATAAGCTTTATTAAAAAGCCTTTAACTAGGTTATTAAGAGTAGTTAAAGGCTTAAGTTTAAGCTCTTAACTACTCTAAGTCTTTTATATAGACTACGTAGGCAGAGGTAATAGTAATAATATTAGTACTAGTAGTACATTTTTCTAAGGCTATCTGTGTTTTTTAGGAGGCTAGGATAATATTATTAGTAAAGCTGCAGCTTTGTGTTTTATAAAGAGCTACTATAATACTTAAGAAGAAAAATCTTTTAAACTAATTTTATATAAAGTTTTCCTTATTTATATAGTACCTACTACTATAATTCTAGTATACTATAACTTCTTAAGTAATAGTACTAACGTATATAAGTTGTTTATAAAAATTATATACTTATTAGGCTTAAGTAGCTAGGCGTTAATGTTACTAGCAAAGTAGTTAAAAGTAAGGTAAAGTATAAAAGCTTTTATTAGGTAAAAGCTAGAGGCTATATATTATAAGTTAATTTTATATAAGCTGTCCTTCTATTTAGTACCTTTACTATAAAAGAGCTAGTTTAATTAATACCTAGAATCTCTAAGGTGCTATATTTTATAACCTATTAAGTTAGACTTATAATTAATTATTATCTTTTCTTTAGCGTGTCTATAGAAGTAAGTTATACTTTTATCTATAGCTAAATATTACTTAAGACTCTAGTAGCGTTAGCTAATATAATAGATATACTTAGAAAACTCCTATATATATTTAAATAGACGCGTAAATAAGTTACTAACATTACGTAGATATATATTATAAAAGTAATAATTAATTTACTTAAACTAGATACAGCCTATAATTTTATATAGATAGAGGTAGACTACTTTAAATTACGCGTTAGAGCGCTAGTAATCTTTAATTTATACCTTATAGTATATACCTATATAGATTTATATAGCTAGGTAACTTAAGAAATTTATCTAGTGTTATATTATACTATGCGCAGGTATATACTAAGGTAGACTTAGGCTGTTAGCAATAAGCATTCTTATTAGTATAGTAGTATATTTTTAAAATTTTAATATTAGTAAAGAATAGTTTAAAGAGCTTAATAGTAGTCTAATTATAAGGCTTACTATTAGAGTAAGGTAAGCGTAGGCTGCCTTTATTATTAAGGTTACTAAGTATAAGTAGTTTCTATTCTAGTAGCTTATTCTTAGGATAGCCTTAGAAGTATATAGGTAAAGGCTTCTACTGTAATTTTTAGAAGATAGGTATATCTTTAGGTATAAGATTATTATTAGCGCAGCTGTGTAAAGCTATAGAAAGGAGGTTATAAAATATAGAGTAATAATATAGATATAGAGTAAGTTAGTATTAAGTTAATTAATAGTTTCTAAGTTTAAAGTTTATAACGTTTGCTAAACACTAACTTACTAATACTTAGCCCTGCTCTAATTAGCCTAATGTTAAGCTAAAATCTGCGGGTTTATTTTAGCGGACTATAGGATAGTAAGATTACTAGTTATCTAAGAAGTTTTTATAATTTAGCTATAGTTAATAATATAAACTAAGGTTTATAACTAAACTAAACTTTAACTAACAGCTACCTAAACTCTTAAATATGTATCTATACTAGTATATTAAGTAGAGTATTACTAAAATATAGTTAACCTGCTTTTTAATACTATTATTATATACTTTTACTAATTTCTACTATATATAAAGGGGCTAGGTATTAGCTTCTACACTAAGTTACTGTACTGTAATCTTACTGTATTGTGTCTATCTACTTATGCAATAAGTATAAATACGCTAAAACCCTAAAAAAATAATAGAATAGTAATACTTCTTACTTAAAAATCAAGAATATATTATAAAACTTAATAATTAATGTAAAACTTAAGTAATAATATTATAAAGTTAAAGTTTAGCTTCTTTTTATTTAAGTTTATTAGTGTAATAGACTTTTTAAGTAAACTTAGTTTTAATTAATTAATAAGCTTACTACTAAGTTATATAATTATAGTACTTTAACTTTAAAAAAAAGCTACTTTAAGTAAGCTATAATAAATATAAAGTATATTACTTTAAATTAAAGAATTATAAAAGTAATTGTTAAAGTATAAGACTTTACTATAAAACTATATAGTTAATATAAGATAAGGATAAAGCTAGCTAATTTTACTACAAAGTAGTAATTACGGTAATAGTAATAGTAGAAAAAGTAGTTATATTAATAGAAAGTAAAAAGTTAATACCTTATAACTAAGTTAAACTTTAGCTAAAGATAAGATAGTATATAATAACAATATATATATAACTAGAATATAATTATTATAATATATTAATCTTTATCCTTAAAGATATAAGTTTATCTAGCTAATAAACCTTTTTTAATACTTAGCTATTTTAATACAACTAATTAACTACTAGAAAGTAAGAAACTCTATACTAACCTTTAAATAAAAGCTACTTTTAAGTAGATATTCTTAAATTTTAAGTTTTTAAACTACTAAATAAACTTAGTATTAGTAATTTTAGTAAGGATTTAACTGTTTCTTCTTTTAAGTAATATAATAAGCAAGTATTACAATAATAGTAATAGTAATAGTAATTATAGCTATAGTAATATATAGTAAAAAACTAATAACTTAGAACTAAGTTAATTGTTAGTTATTAAAGATAGTACTTATAGTAATACCTAATAAGTGTTAAAAACTTATATATAATAAAAGAATAATAGTAAATTAATATACAAGTTTTTATCTTATAAAAAAAGATATATTTTAAGTTTTTAATTAAGTCTTAAGTGCTTTAAAGAATTCTAATTTCCTATATAAAAGATATTCTTACTACTCTAATTCTTTTTTTTTTTTTACTACTTATATAGGTTTTACAAGATCTTTTAAAAGATTCTTATATACTAGAGAAGTATTAGAAAAAACTTATATAACTTTTTTATAATTAGAGTAGTATTAGAAAAAACTTATATAATTTTTTTATTATTAGACTACTAAACGATAAAGCCTTAATATTTCTTAGTACTAGTAATTAAATAAGACCACTATTAAAGTAGAATTTTAGTAGGTATAAAGAATAAAGTAAAATAGATAAATAAATAGATTTAGTATATAAATTTTAATATCTAAAGTAAAGAAGAATTAATTAATCTAAGCTTAAGTATATTAATACTTAATATATAGGTTAATAGACATACTATAGTTAAACTAATATATAAAAAGTTAAAGTAAAAGCTTATACTTAGCCTTTTTGTATATAATAAATAGGTATAACTAGTTAGAATAATAGTAATAAAAAGTAAATTAACTGTAACTTAATAATATTCTACTTAATACAATCTTATAAATATATTAATAAAAGATTAAGCAGCTTTTAGCTAAAGTTTAGTTTAGTTTAAAACTTTAGTTAATCTTCTAAACCAATACTAAGTTATAAATCTTTTAAATAAACTAGTAATGTTAAATATACTACGTAGGCAGCTTGAGAATTAGTGTTAAAAACTATAACTTATTTAGATATACTTAAATCTAACTATTTTTTATACCTTAGAAATTAAAATAAAATAACTTTAATTATCTATCTATTTATTTTAGATTTATTTACTTATACTTAGCTAATTAAGTTATTCTATTAGTATTTTCTAAACGTTTCTATAGGATATGTTACAGTAACCTAATAGTATAATAACTACAGTTAGTAGTTACTAGAACTATTATAATACTTAAGATATTTCTAACAAGATTATTAAAAACCTAGTTAAGTAGTAAAGAAACTTAGAAAGTATAACTTAGTATAATAGTTACACGTTCTACTAAGTTAACATAGATAATTTATTTTACTTTCAGCTTAATTAAAAACTTTAAGTAAAAACCTTTATAGTTAGAGTGTTACTTCTTCTATTTTAAGTTTAAAAAACTAAGAAAGAATATATTTAATACCTAGCTTTTTTAGCTTTCTAGCTTTACTACTAAGTAGTATAGAAATACTGTTCTAACTAAAATAAAAAGTAATTTAAATAAGCTTATACAATCTTTTAGTATTCTACCTTAAATAAAATCCTTATAGAAGTAATTTTAGAGGTATAAAGTTTTTTTTAAAACTATAGAGTTAATATAGAGTAATAATATAGCTAGCTAATCTTTATTAAGAAGTTAAAGTAATTATAATAGTAGTAGTAATAATAATAGAAACTAGAAAGTTATTACTAGGTTATACTTAAGCTACTATAGTTAGTGTAAATATATAATAAGAACTAAGAGGTAATTAAAGCGCGTATTAAACTGAAATATAATAGTATTTTAATATATTAATATTAATTTATTTATTCTAGAAGAGTTAGGTTATATAAGCCTAGATAGAGGTATAGCTAATTAGGTATAGAATAAAAGACTATAGTAGAGTTATCTAATTAGTAGAGCTTACTTTACTTCTACCTAAGGTTTATATACTTTTAATATAAGTTTTACCTATTACTAGCGTAGAAGACTTAGGTAAGAGTTAAACTAGGGTAGACTATATATTAAGTTTAAGTTAGGTTACAGTTAGGTTAGACTTATAAAAGATATAACCTTTATATAACTTATATTTATTTTCTTATATAAGTATAACTTTTTATTTATTCTATATATTATTAGTAAAATCTAATATTAGAATTTTACTAATTCTATTTTGTTTATTTACAGAGTAGCTACTATTATATAGACTAATTTATTAACTTGTTCTAGAACTTAGAAGTAAATACCTAGAAATCTATAAATAAAGGTTGTAATATATAGAACTATATTATATTTAGTTATTTTAATAGTAAGAAGTTTAGTAAAAGTTATACCTATTAAATAAAGGTAAAGCGAGGGTTTTAAGTCTTTATTATTTGGGTTTTTAACAAAAGAGTAAGTGTTCTTTCTTTTATATAGCTAAAATAGAATTAAAATCTCGCTGCATGCTTTAATTAATCTAATTAGTACCTTATTTTACCTGATCTAGTTTATTTTATTCTAACTATTAAAGATGTATTAATAATAAATGAACAGTTATTAATAAGAAATTATAATCTTTATTACCCTTGTTTTGTATTTAATTATTTATGTATATTTCTATTCGCTAAACTTAACTTTCTATTGTGTCTTTCTACTTTTTTACAATTGCAGTATTAATAATTACATCTTGTAAATCTAGTTTATTTTATACGTTTATGTACTATCTAAGCTAAACTTTTTTTAACGTTTTCCTTGATATTCTTGCACGTCGCAACTGTATGTTGAGGATGAGATTCACTCACATTCACCTTTTGAGCATCAACATGCCCTACATTCGCACTGTCGTAAGTGGGGCAGTCCGCATCACTTACTTTCCCATAGCTCGTTCGATCGTCTTGGTCATACTTTTATCACGGCAACTCAACTTTCAACTGGTCAACCCAACAGGATCTACTTTACCATGCGCCTAACTACCATATCATTGCTCGCCTGTCTTCTGGCAATCACCTTTGCCTGCCCTTCGCTGTTCGACAATCCAGTCTTGGTTAGTAATGACACATACTTGTCTGCAGCGCTTGAGAAGCAGGTTGGCGAGCATGACCAACTTAGACAAAGGTGGGTAGACGCCGTTGACACTGTCACCACTTTAGACAGGAATCGCTTCTATAAGCGCTGGCCCAAAGATCCTATCAGCAATACTCACCTCATCTGGTACTGTTACGAGGATGAGTCAACGCATGCAGAGATGGCCACTACAGTCGACCAAGCGCTCAAGCTGTGGTACGACAAGATCAATGGCCCTGGTGCCGATAGTGGCCACGCTTTGGAAGTTAGAGACGGTACAGATCTTGCCTCTGAGCAGCCTTGGTGCCGTCTCCAGCCCCCTCACCCAAATGCGTACAATTGGGATAGTAACTGGAACCCAAAACACAGCCCCACTACGGTTGTGATTCGAAAAGGAAAGCCCCACGGTATCGGAGCTGTCGCGAGTACGGGTTACAATCCAGAAGCCACAGGAGGCGATCATTATGTGGTTGTCGATCTGTCCAAGTACCATCCCTCTCACTGGGCCAGTTCAATCGCACATGAGTTTGGTATGCAGATGCCTTCAAGGTGGTCATAGACTTTGCTAATTGTATTGGAGGACATGTCTTCGGGCTTTCACATGAACATCAGCGCAAAGATCGCGACAAGTATTACCACTTTGAGTGCAAGAACGTCGGCAACTACGACCAGGTCAAGGAACAGGTCAAACAACACAAAAGCCCAGTCAGATACAGTATGGCCGATGTCTGCAAAAGCGCCATGCTTGGTTTCTCCTACAACAACTTCGCTGCAACGGAGTTTTCGAAAGAGAATAGGATCGATGAAGACGGTATCGAAGAATTCACGCTCGACGGACCATCCGACCCTCAGTCCATCATGTCAGTTCAACCACGAAACCAACCTGTTTCGCCATGCTAACAAGTGCACTAGGCTCTACTCAAGCGCCGCATACATGAAGGCAGAGGGGAACTGGAAGGATTGGAAAGACGCGGTTCTTGTCAAATGGAAGCCTGCATTTGCAGGGGAGAGCCACCCCAGAGAACGCACCCAAGACAACTGCGACATCATCTATGCGAACACGTTGGTATCCAATGGAGATATGGAGTACATCAAGATCGTATACCCGTGGGTCTGATAGACATACACTGACTCTTCCGATTCTCTCCAGACTTCTGAGGTAAAAGATTCCTCTTTACACATCATAAGTAAATTCACAGGCATTAGATACCTGGATAGTTTGAAGAAATCTCAAGACTGATTAACAATGTCTAAGTTCAATAAAGCCACCTAACCTATCTAATGAGGCCCTAATGCATTGTTCAGAGTGCATCCATATTGAGTTTAGCTGTTGGTCTCTTTGTCTATCATAGTCTGGGCGAGATGTGCCATTAACTCGCCTGTGAACGTGTCCCCATGCATATGTTTCTCGCTTGTGACTAGTATACACTGACAAGTAGTTCGGACTTCTTGTCAGGTTGATGACAATCCCAAGAGCAGACGATGCTATGACTGCAATGGTACCCTGTGGTATACTGAGCTTCGCAAAGGGTATTGATTAAACATTGAAACGTTTTCATGATGAGCATCACGCTGTCTGATGACATGAAAGAGATGAGGGCAAAAGACACGCGTAACTTCCAGGACAATCAATACTAAGAAAAGAGACTGTTGATCTGGCCCTGCATTGGTTGATATGACACCCGTACCTCGTCAAACGATGAGAATCAAGGTGCCGTTCACATCAATGATCCTAGGTTTGATTTACAAGATGTGTTTGCAAACACGGTGATTGGATGAGACATATGAGAAACCAGAGAAAGCGTGCTTGAATTTGAGGAAACGCGATTCGCATTACATCCCTATGCCCCAAAGTCACTCCGCCATTCTTCCTCCTCTACCACCACCACCTCCTCTTCCTCCTCCTCTTGATTACACCATACTCCAATTCCGATACAGACGCTACTAGTCACTTACAGCTCTCTCAGATCTTCTGATTGTTGATATTATTATCTGCAATGATATCCCATGCATTGTGAAGAGGTCATATATACTCTTCCCCCTATAAAACCCAAGCACAACTCCAACGCTAAACATGGAGGATCCGTTCAGAGTTTACTTGACTGATAATTGGTGAAGACTTGACATTGATACTCCAGCAGGGTCATGAGTAATTGTGGACCATGAGAGGGTATGTTGCTAATCGGCGTATCACAACCGAAGCAAGGCGAGGAGATGTTTGGAAGAGACCCCTGGCGTTAACCTCGTGAGGAGAGAACGCTTTCAGAATGGATGAATCGAGAAGGTGCAAAGAGTGTTGCATTACATGAGTCGAGAACCTGCCTGTCACTCCCGACTGTCGTAGCATATCAAGTGGAGGACGTGGCAGTCACAAACTTTGGTGTGTACTACAAAGCCTTCCTGTAAGATATTCTCCCACGGCTATGATGATCGGTCTCTCGAACCATCCCTACTCCTGCTACGCCTTCTGCTACGACTTCTACTTCTTTCCCCAGGACTTCGAGTCCGCCGCCGATCTCGACTGTCCACGCTTCGACTCCTGCTTCGACTCCTGCTATCATAGCTCCGGCTCCTGCTCCGACTCCTGCTGTCATAGCTCCTACTTGGACTCCTGTAGCTCCCCTCGCTCCTGGCCTCTCCATCCTCGATCCCACCCATCTCCTCGTCAAGGGCATCTATCTCGTCTCCGAGTGGACTCTCTCTCGGATCCAGCATGTCTAGATCCTCCAAATTCGCCCTCGACGGTAGCTTCCACAGACTCGTTGCGCATATCCGGTCCTTGGTCAGCAAGTCGTCGATAAACTGGTCCATGTACGTCAGGGTGAAGGCGTCTTTGAGCCGGCGCTTGATTTTGCGGTAGTCGGTGAGCAGAGGCTCGAGGGTTTTGTAGATCTCGACAGGCTCCCAGGCGAGACGAATGTAGAAGGCCGCGAGACAGCGGAGATATTTGAAGGAGCCAAGCTTGCCCGCTGCGTTGAGATCTTGTTCCTTTTTGTCTTGCTCGCCCTCCTCAGCAGCTTCCTTGTCTTCTTCTTCTTCTTCTTCCTTTTTGACCTTCCCATTCTCGTCTTCTTCATCCTCGTCCTCGTCCTCGTCTCCCTTGAAATTCAGGTACTCCAACACAATCGCCTTGTCCGGCACGAGTTGCAACATCTTGAATGCCAAGCACAGGAACGGCGTCGGTTTTCCCATGATGCCCGTCGTGCCACCGATGAACTTCAAGTCTGCAGCACGGTCACATAGTGTCGCCGCATTGAGACCAAAGCACTGCTCCTTCCAGTAGTAGGACTCTGTGATGCGATCGCGAACACCCTTTTCGAAGAGCAGCGCCGGGTTCTGGCCGCGGATCAGAGCGCCCGAGTAGCCGCGGTCGTCGAGGAGGGCGCGCGCGTCAGCTTTGTCGTATGCGGGTTTCGACATTGTGGATGTGAGTGTTGGATGGGAGGGGCTATTGCATGGCTCTGAAGGGGGGGTTGGGATGTGCGACGAGTAGGAAGAATCGTGTAGAGTAGCAACGTGACGGTGACGGTGGTCGCAAAGTCGCGACTGCCCAATTCGCCTATCGATTGTTGCTCCTTCCAACCGGGCAATCAACACTGCAGCCCTATGAGCGATCAGGCCCAGGCCCACATAGCACGTCACACACATTCACGACATACGCCTACCTGCACGCGCTCGCTCCTGCATTTCCGCAAACCTTCTTCGTCGACTATCTATGCCCCTTTGATACCCTTTTATATTCCTACCATGGGCCGGCTGCTTCTCACTTCAAGCCAGGTCTCGGTCCTGTTTTCTGCTACTGTTGGTACACTCGCTCACATCGACACATGCACCGCAAGACACTGACTACTGGTCGCAGTCTTTCTTTTTACCCTCGCGCTCTTTCTGTCCGGTTACGTCCTGCAACAACGATATGTGCACAACCTACAAGCCGCGATAAGACCACGTCTGCCGAAACCATTACCCGCAGCGGTTCCCATATTACCACCGACGCTAGATGCGAAATGGGCGAGACCCATGGGAAGTCGTCCCGAGGTGGACGAGACAATGGAGCAGTATATAGCAGGGCAGACGCTGGACTGGAGTAGGCTGGGTTACGTGCAGGTAGTGAGGGAGCATATCGAGCTGTGCAGCGCTGTTATGCTGCTCTCTGATCTGCACAGGATGAAGAGTCCAGCCAGGAGGATACTTATGTTTCCCCGATTGTGGTTGCAGCAGACGGAAGAGAAGCAGAAGGAGAAGTGGGATCCAGAGTTGGCGACGACGTGGCGCTTGCTGAGGAACGCGGTGAGGCGATATGGCGTGCATCTCATACCTATGGAGACTATTGTGGACGGAGCAGACGGTACGTTCGATCTTCACCAAGACCACGGGGCATGCGATTGACGGACAAAAGCAACGTTACCGTCGTCGTATTCACTAGCGAGCCTGTATTCACTGGTCGATTACGAGAGGATAATATACCTGCAAGGACCCGGCGTCATGCTCGACGCATCTGCGCTGGACTCGTTGCTGGCGTTCTCAAAATCCGAGCCCATGGCCGCTTATCCAGCGACGCCTGAGCGGACGGACTTGTCGACGTCGCTGCTCCTCATCCATCCAACGCAAGAAAACTACCACCAGCTGAAGAAGCTGCGAACGTCGAGTCCAACATCAGACCTCGACCTCTTCCGGAAAACATTCGCGGCGCCCAAGTCACTAATTTCAGAGTGGTCGCTGTCTATGGGAAACGTCGTCTTCGTATCGCAGAGCCTTTGCGACGCGAGTGATAGCTTCAACGCGACCGAGTTCGAGCAGGCGACTACGTTTGTGCGGCTGTCAGATGCCGGGCTGCCGGGGCCCGAGTACGATGTGCCATTCTGGGAGCGTGCAAGAGTGCGGCCCAAGAACGAGCAGGCCAAAGAGGCGTGGGGCAGGCTGTACGAGAGGTTCCGGCAGCAGCGCATGGAGGTGTGCGGGCTGGACCTTGAGGTGTATCAGCCTGTGGTGCTGTCGGGCGTGACTGATGAACTGTGAGACGACGAGACGCGTGCTTGGTGGTTACGTTGTTTGTTTTGAATATCACGATGCTACGAGTGCATTCAGTCGCAATGAAGGTGATGCACGGCCATGACTCTGTGCTGTTGGCGAGATCTAGGCTGGGAGCGATGTGGCACCATGACGCAACCGTGTAGAGCTCCCCGCGGCAGGCGCAGTGCAGGCCGGCGTGGTAGGCGGCCACAGGCGGGCTCACAGGCTGCGGAGAGCGGTGTAGCTGGGTGGGCAGAGGCACATACGAGCGCCCGTGGCAGCAGCGGCCAATGCGTGCTGGGGCCGGCGGTGGCAGCAGCTCGGCGGCGCGAGACAGCTTCGTTCTTTGATGCGCCGATCGCTGGGCCGGCCGCCTCGCACCTTCCCCGCGAGCATCAACCAGCCCCCTCACCCATCTCTCGCGCGCGCCTGCAGCCGTGGATGCCCTGCACACGCTCGCCCTCGCTCGCCCTCGTCCTCGTCCCCGTGTCCGGCCCCAATTGCTGCTGCACGCGTCGCCCCGCTGCCCGCCTGTTGCGTGCCGGCTGTAGAGTGACGGTTGTAGCGTGACGGACGGCGCTGGCCATCGAGCGACGGTATGCCTACCCTCGGTTTCCTCAAGAAGAAGCGGACCAAGGATTCGACGGGCTCGGCCGACCTTGCGTCGCCCACGTCGCCCACCAAGGACAGCCACCGGCCCATGACGCCCACGTCGTCGAAGCGCACCTCGGGCTCCTTCCACCTCACCAAGACGCGCACCAACGACTCGGCCACGGCCGCCTCGAGCGCCTCTGCCCACAAGCCGACCGACTCGATGAATCCGGCCGCGCACCCGCCGCAGCCCGCCGGCGCGCCGTCGCACAACGTGCCCAGCATCCAGAACATGATCCACCCCAGCGGCGCGCAGGCGGCGCACCAGCAGCCGACCAAGAACGGCGCGGTGCAGTTCCAGACGCACCCGCTCAACCAGGCGCGCGTCACAAAGGGCAAGTACACCCTGACCGACTTCCAGATCCAGCGCACGCTCGGCACGGGCAGCTTTGGCCGCGTGCACCTGGTCCAGTCCAAGCACAACCAGCGCTTCTACGCCGTCAAGGTGCTCAAGAAGGCCCAGGTCATCAAGATGAAGCAGGTCGAGCACACCAACGACGAGCGCCGCATGCTGCAGCAGGTCAAGCACCCCTTCCTCATCACCCTGTGGGGCACCTTCCAGGACTCCAAGAACCTGTACATGGTCATGGACTTTGTCGAGGGCGGCGAGCTGTTCAGCCTGCTGCGCAAGTCGCAGCGCTTCCCCAACCCCGTCGCCAAGTTCTACGCCGCCGAGGTCACCCTGGCCCTCGACTACCTGCACTCGCACAACATCATCTACCGCGACCTGAAGCCCGAGAACCTGCTGCTCGACCGCCACGGCCACCTGAAGATCACCGACTTCGGCTTCGCGAAAGAGGTGCCCGACATCACGTGGACGCTCTGCGGCACCCCCGACTACCTGGCCCCCGAGGTGGTGGCCTCCAAGGGCTACAACAAGTCCGTCGACTGGTGAGTTGACTGAACCCACCACACACTGTCGCCTGCTAACGCCGCCAAGGTGGTCCCTCGGCATCCTCATCTTCGAGATGCTGTGCGGCTTCACGCCCTTCTGGGACGGCGGCTCGCCCATGAAAATCTACGAAAACATCCTCAAGTCGCGCGTCAAGTACCCACCCTACATCCACCCCGACGCACACGATCTGCTGCAAAAGCTCATCACCCCCGACCTCACCAAGCGTCTCGGCAACCTCCACGGCGGCAGCAAAGACGTCATGAACCACCCCTGGTTCGCCGAGGTGACATGGGACAGACTGCAGAAAAAGGACATTGACGCGCCATACGTCCCACCCGTGCGAGCCGGCGTCGGCGATGCCAGCCAGTTCGATAAGTATCCGGAGGAGTCGGAGCAGTATGGGCAAGCTGGCGACGACCCGTGCGTGCAGGCTCCGCCGTACACTGTAGATCACATTCTGACGTGTCCTAATAGTCACGGACACCTGTTTCCCGACTTCTAGACACGTCCGTCCGTCCTTCTCTCCTTCAGCCGCTTACACAACTCCACCAGCCATGGTTGCTTGTTTGTTTGCATCAACGACGCAACCATCAAGCCCGTGTCGAGGTCCCACTACTCTCTCTATCCCTCTTTCCCTACCAGAAGCTTTTGACAAACATGTGGGCTATGACAAAAGCGCGAGGTGGCTTGTGTACTCTTTCCTTGATTTGTGTTTACTAGTTATTCTTATTCGTGCTGTTTATGGCACATCATTGGATACGGTGCGAAGCGGCGATCGCACACCAAGTGCACGAGGTGCGCCGGAAGGAAGGATGGGCTGATCAAGTCAAAACAGACGATACAATGCAACATCAACAGTGTCATGACGAGCTTTTATGCCGAGGAACGGCTGTTGTGTTGTGGGAAGTAGAGAAACTAGGTAGACGGGTATAATCCTATAATCCCATCCTCGAGACGTTGTACTGTGTTCTTTCTGTGCATGCTGTACTGCTGAGTGATGCAGGGGATGGATAGATAATCTTGATGTGCTGTTGTGAAGACTGATGCTGGAGAGTGATGTCATGTATGTCATTCGCCAGTAATGCCGAGGCTCTATTCATGGAGGAGGCGGACCTCACTATCATCCCTATGCGTGTCGGTTTTCTTAAGTATTCTTTGTGTGAGAGAAAACATACGCGTGCATTGGAACGAGAACCATACGTGGATGGGAAGAAGCATGCTAAGTCTGGCTTGGAGAGTGGTGTAACGTGGGGGATAGAAGGCACTGTATGTGACCGTCTCGGACGTAGGCATAAGAGATTGAGAAGCTGATCTTCATGGATGTATTCGGTAGGATCGTCTTGAATCGTGGGATGCCCTGATTGTACTCTACGGTTCAGGTGCAGGCGCCCGACTAATAAGCTTTGTAGAACTATCATACACGCGTTGTTTGTGGGGGGAACGCTGAGATGAACCACACGATTGTAGAGACGAAGGAGATGGACAAGATGAACGAGATAGACAAGATGGACGAGATGAAGAGTTGAAGAGATGAAGAGATGAAGAGATGGAAAACGTGGAACATACAAAGTTCGACTATAAAGAGCATAGAGAAATTGTTTGCAGTAGCTCTAACGAACCACAGACGATGAGTACCAAAGTCCTAACGAGTATTACACTATCCCACTGAGTGGAGATATTGACGCGTCAGAAGTGTTCGAGATATCACTTCCTTGGGAAGAGGTTTGCTGTTGCCTTCCATCGATTGGATTCCGCAACAGGCGTAGTTCATTCTCTGCAACACAACACGACAATAGCACTGCGATCCAGCGCTTCCATAGGTGCTTGCGCTGCTCTGTCCGTTCATCAAGATCTATTGAATGGCGTGCTGGACTTGACCCGTTCTGTGCTGGACTTCGGCGCAGCCTCCTACGAACGAGATTGGAACAAGCATGTGAAAAGACAGCGCTGACAACCTACACAATGAGTATGTGTCAACGAATACAGTCATCTCAGCCTTCAAGTCGTCGTAGGGTCATTCGGTTGACAGGTTTTGCAAGTACACGGTCGAAACTCAGTGGTTGAGCAGGTTGCTGTGTGTGGTTTCTCCGGTGATATCGCAGTATTGGCTTGGTTCAAGCGGACAAGACGGTGCAAACAATCCTGTTTCGGGCTGACTTTTGTGCAAAGAAGCCCTCAATTCTTCTTTCTCCGGTCGAAAGGTCCGACGTCGCTCCATGTCCACGTTCACGTGGTTGAACGTACGTCTACAGTTGACAACGGCGAAACCACCACAGCCACCGCCTAGCTTTCGCGCGGGAAACAAGGGGCGTGAGGTACGAAGAGGTCAGCGAGCGACAGTTTGGGGGAGGCCGCGATATGCCAATGGTCGGACCAAGAGATGTGCTCGACTCGACACAACGATGACGGTGCCCAGAGACAAACAGATCTACACATCTTGACGCAGCAGGCGTGCTTTTCATAAATATGAAAGTTTGGCAAGCGAGATAAGGCACGACCTCTTTGGGCTGATTGGCTTGTCAGCCGTGTAATGACCCTCCCCAGCCTCCACAATCTGATCAGAAAAAGCACAAGATCCCCATTTGCGGGGAAGCGATCTTCAAGATCGTGAATTGAACCCCGGGATCACAGGCGATCTGCTTGGTTTCGCCACGATGTTGTGCTTATCGTACAGGTGCAAAGATGCACCATCGCACGTGGCTGAGCTTCACCACGACCACACGTTAGGACCAGTCCCAGTCTTCGCACGACGATCAGCCGCCCGAACCGAGAACAAGTGTCCGACACTGGCTGTCCTTGTTGTCCATGTTCCAGGCCGTATTCCTGCCATATCTGTAGCTTCATTACTGACGCTACAAAACTGGCTATGCTCAGAGCAATAGAAATCATATTACCCAGAGTTGGACACAGACTGATTGTCAGCAAGACCGCGGAAAAACAGCAATCATATTTGTCTGCTGCAGTCTTGATAAGGATTCCACCCTAGTGTCGCTTGATATTGCCAAGAGATAAGAAGATGCCCGCTCCGTCAACTAGAATACTTCCCGGGCGCCACTATCCCACGCCAAACGTCTCCCAGCGAACCACAGCTCTGGTAAGAATATTTTACCGCTCCGATCAACAGAATTCCCGCCTTAATGATGGTTTCCGCTATTAAGCTTTGGGCGTTGTCGTACGCGGTTGCCAAGCAGTTGTTCTGGTGCTCCGTAGCCTGGAACTGCGGCTGATAGGCTTGTACCTCCACCAATTCTTGTGTGGAGGCGCGGAACGCCCACAGATAACGAAAAGCTCCAGCTTCTGGTCCGGAGAACTGTCAAAGCTCTTGGCTTGGGGGACAATTTGTGTTGAACACTTGGCTCAGCGGACGATCTGCGTTACGTAGCTATACCGCGGAAGTACTATGGTAGACCAGTGTAAAGCGCTCTATATAACATCTGGGTCCGTATCTCCCTCCATGTTCATCCGCAAGCAGATCAGACTCCCTTCGTGCCTACAAGGCCCCGCAGCACACCCTTGTCTCCCCACACAAGCCCCATCTGCACCCCAGATTCACTTCCCACGCACATCATCATGGGTTTCCAATTGAAGCAACTCTGGTCTGCACCAGAGATCAACCCCTACAACAAGAAGGCGAAGTCGATTCCCATCTTCAACCCTTTCGACAAGTATGGACGGGTGTTCTTCTTCTCATACCTAGGATTCTTCATCGCGTTCTGGTCATGGTACGTTGTTCCCCACAACCAGGTCCAACCCCACATGCATCATACTAACGTCTTGCAGGTACGCGTTTCCGCCTCTGGTATGAACTCCACTCCCACGTGACATGTTCGATATAGATTCTAATTCATGCACAGCTTTCCGTCAGCATCAGGCAGGATATGCATCTCTCCCAGAATGAAGTCGCCAACTCCAACATCATCGCTCTCACGGCCACACTACTTGTTCGAGCTATCGCCGGACCCATGTGCGATAACTTCGGTCCCCGGAAGACCTTTGCGACACTTCTCTTTCTCGGTGCCGTCCCAACTGCCATGGCAGGCACTGCACACAATGCCATGGGCCTGTACTTCATTCGCTTCTTCGTCGGTATCCTTGGCGGTACCTTCGTTCCTTGCCAGGTCTGGACGACGGGTTTCTATGACAGGAATATCGTCGGAACCGCTAACGCCTTGGTCGGTGGTTGGGGTAACTCTGGAGGTGGCATCACCTACTTCGTCATGCCTGCCATCTACGACTCTCTCAGGCATGACCGAGGCCTGAGCTCCCATGTCTCATGGCGAGTGTCCTTCATCGTCCCATTCATCCTCATCACAAGTGTCGCTTCCGGTCTTCTCCTCCTCACTGAGGACACCCCAACCGGCAAGTGGTCTGAGCGCGGCGCTGTTGTTGCCCCCATCGATCACTCGCACGCCTCGGTTGTCCCCACAGCCGGTGGACTTGCCGACAAGCCATCGAACGTGACCTCCGGATCCATCTCATCTGCCGACGAGAAGAAGCAAAAGCCACTCGCTCACGGCGACGTCGAGTCAGCCACCGGCGATGTGCAGATCATCGACGAAGTCCAGCACGAGATCGTCGTCAAGCCAACATTCAAGGAAGCCATGAAAGTCGTCCTCTCACCCCAAACCCTCATGCTTTGCGCTGGTTACGTCTGCTCTTTTGGTGGTGAACTGGCTATCAACTCTATCCTTGGATCTTACTACCTCAAGAACTTCCCAGCTCTCGGCCAAACCAACTCCGGGCGATGGGCAGCCATGTTCGGTCTCCTCAACGTCATCACACGACCGCTTGGTGGTTTCATTGGTGATGTGATTTACAGGTCGACCAACCACAACCTGTGGGCAAAGAAGTTCTGGATTCACTTTGTTGGCGTCATGAGCGGCATCTTTCTCATCATCATCGGCAAGCTTGATTCGCACGACCGTCCTACCATGATTGGACTTGTGGCACTGATGGCTATCTTCCTGGAGGCTGGCAACGGCGCCAACTTTGCGCTTGTACCTCACATTCACCCCCACGCTAATGGTAAGTCCTTCTAATTCCACAAACTACGAACATCTTACTAACAATCTCAAAGGTATCCTGTCTGGTATCGTTGGCGCGTCTGGAAACTTCGGTGGCATCATCTTCGCCATCATCTTCCGCTACCACGGCAAGAACTATGCACAGGTCTTCTGGATCATCGGCATAATTGTCATTATATTGAACACTGCTTTCATGTGGGTTCGACCGATCCCTAAGGGCCAGATTGGTGGTCGCTAGGTGTTCTTGTTCTTCTGCGATTTTCTTTGTGCGTTCTTGAGTGATATCCAATACCTTAGAGTTGCGTTTGATGCTATAATGCAATAGTCCTTATTCATTGTTGAACACAAGAAAGTGGTGATTCGTGGTGTGTATTTTGCAAGTACGTGATATGAAACGACATCATCAAGCTTCAACCTATGGGAGTAATTGCCATGCGGAAGTTGAATATCATACTACTTTCTTAATTAGAGGGTCGACAACTATGGCAAAGTTATTCTTTGCTACATCCTAGCAGCACAAACCATGTGTATTTCGACATCCGCTTCCAAACAATATATACACCTTATCCAGACGACTTTCTACTACGAATATTCCCCTACGATATCGTTTGGCCCTTATGCCGCAACACTAACAGGCTTGACACCCACTTCCGTCATGTTCGCCTTCTCGCACTCCTCGACCGGACTATCAACCTTCTCCACCACATCCGTCAAGCCCATGTATTTCAAATTCGCGGCCCAGCCTAGATCCTGGCCAAAGTAACTCTGCATGACATCTACTCCGTACTTGATTCCGTTCTTGGGGTCGTATGTGAGACACTGTTTGCCGACCGCAATACCGATGACCGCCGCCCAAGCGGGGAGTTCAGTCACAGCGTGGCGATCTGCTTCTGGTGTGGAAGCAGGGAGTTCGCTGTTGAGGATCGAGGCGTAGATGTTTTGCGCCGCGGCTTGGCCCATGACTGTTGCGCTGCCGGCGCGCTTGATGCCCGTCCAGGAGATCACGTCCCCGACGCCGTAGTGGTGTGTATGGTTTGGAATCGTGGGCTTGAATGCAAGAGACTGCTCAACTATGATCTCCTTGTCGGCGTTCAGACATGAGGGCGGGAGGATATGTGTTGTTGGACTGCCTTTCTGAGTGGAGTCGATGACGAAGTCTGCGGTTAGGACGTCGTTGTTTGCGAGTGTAACGGAGAATTTTCCGTCTGTGAGAGAAGAAATGGATGCCCGGCTGCCGAGGATGACGTCGACACCTTCTTCCTCGAGGAGGAGCTTCACACGCTCTTTGAGTTCCGAGGGGAGCGGTTCGGAGGAGAGGACTTCGGCGCGAGAGTGTACGAGTGTGACACTGATTTGGGGGTAGTAGGATTTGACCTCGCTGGCAAATTCGACGCCTACGGCGCCAGCGCCGATTACTACTACTCTCCGTCCAGCGTATTTGCTCGGATCTCCGCCTGTGATTTTTTCAATGAAAGACTTTGCGTCACTTAGGTACTCCTCATAGCTTCCGCTTTTTGGTACAGCAGGCCAATGTCTCTTCAGTCCTGTTGCCACGACGAGGTAGTCGTATGCGTGTTGCTGTGTGTTGCCATTGCGATCGCACCACTCTGCAACTTTTGCTTCGGGGTTGATATTCTTGACACTACCGTGCTTGAAATGCAGGTTCGAATGCTTCAGCTCGTTCAAATGGCTGAAACGCCTCCACATGTGACTTGTGTACTTTGGCGTGACATGTGCAAGAGGTGCACCGACGGAGTGAACTGTACCTAATCAGCACACAACCTTCATGCATGGCGGAAGCAGAGTGATGGATTTAGGGAAAAAGACAAATCAATGCCTCGGTTAGTGGGGCAGGTAAACGCACAATATCCATCTCGCTCGTCGATGACTGTAATTTCAACACCTCGACTGCTTCTCGCGCCCTTGAAATCTGGTCCTGGGTACACGCTCTGTCTCGCTTTTCCCTGCGAGTACTCGAGAAGATTGACAACGGCCGAGATGCCACCGTATGCGCAGCCGACAACCAGGATACGATGCGGCGAGGAGAGGGACAAATTGCCCAGTGTATCGGTAATATTCGGTAGCCTCATCTTGGGTTGAAAGATTCGGGGGGGTAGAAGGGGCAGATGGTAGATGATCTGATAAGATTAAGATCAGGCGTGGGAGCGATTTTATTGCGCGACAGAAGGACCGGGCGCCTATGGCCGGCTTCGGTCTCAGTCGGTCCACTTCGCGTGTTACAGAAATCCAAAAGTGGCCAACGGCGCATCAAGTATGAGACGTAATTGGTGGAATTCAAGGCGGAGTGTTATCAGATGGTGCAAATTTTTATCAGATCCATCGGTAGAGTGCTCGGCGCTTACGAAGCCTGCTGTCCCTAGCCCAAAAGTCCCACCCCACCATGCAAAAAGATTACGCACGACGTCCACGACGCAAAAAGATGGGATCTCTCGAGCAGGGAATTGAACCCTGGTCTCCTGCGAGCTGTCTGATGGTGACAAGCAGAAATACTAACCACTATACGACTCGAGATGCGATCGCTTGATGAAATAGTTATGAGTTTGGCAATCTATATACACTCACGTGTTGTATCGCATCCATCGCGCTCGAGGACTACTTCCGCTCCAGATCCATGCTTGAGCTCACGCTAACGGTCCCATACAGTACACTTAGCACATCATTGACCAGCGTGTCATAAATGAAATGAGTTGATTGGTGAACTTCACTAGTAGCCAGGCTCAACCCATCACCAAAATCGTAGTGGATTGTGTCATCTGTGCTTCCTATTGGGGACGGCTTGAAACATCTTCTTACATTGTTCCCACCCGTTCATACTTTTCGAGAGGCATAATGCACCCCATTCGGACCATGTGCTTGAATAATATGTCCAACAACGGTCCGTGTTATACAGATCGATTGCTGTAACAACGCGTTCACAGCCGTAGCAATTTTCCGTTCTTGTGTTGCGTTTGTGCGTAGACCATGAAGCACCATAGGTGTAGTAATTTGGTGTAATTCGAGAAGCTAACTATACACATAACGGTTGAGACGGGCATAGAGGAGGTGTTAGTACAAGGCAAGTCTTGCACAGAAGAAGGTTTAGTGTAAGGGTTTCCGTGATGACTTTTCCTCCTTCGCGACCAAGGATTAAGAGTACCATATCGATGACAGCCTGGAAGGGAAACGCCGCCGACGGCTTGAGATACCTACCTGCCTTAGAATCAACGACCGTCTACCGTACGCCCAAATGGAATGGTGGAAATGATACTTTCTTCGTTGTTACAATATTCTCAATCACGTGGCATACGTCATTCTCGATCCTCTTATGTATATCACGTGATTGGCAATCCTCGTCTGTGATCATGGTTCCCGGCAACGTACACACTCCCATAATCGAGCCGGAAAAGCACAATGACAAACATTACTTCAAATTGGAACTCAGTTGGAAGCAGGAATAAACTCGTCTATGGAGCAACATGTTATCATGATATGCTACTCAGGCCTCACTCCTTTGTTTGTGGATATTCAACAATCTGCATTGACATCAGGTCAACATCATAAGATCATCCATCCAAACCCCCTTAACGCAAAATCGTCTCCGACATCTCATGTCTAAACAACTCTCACTATGCGTGTGCTCGACGCCATGTTTCTCCAACTCTTTCTTTGTCAGCAGTGTTCCGTCCGCACAGACTCCGCACTTGAACTGCAATACAGCAGCGATCACTTTTTGAAGATCACCTTTTTTCGGTTTGGCACAAGGATCATGCCATCGAATCTGCGTTGTAGATGGAACGAAGAAATCGTCTTCATCCGAGTCCATTCTTCGTTGACTGTTGCACATGCCGTGTGTAGAGGTCGAGATATTGATATTGAGTTGAAATGGTGCGTGTGCGACGACTGCGTTGTTGGAGATGTCCCCAGAAGATGATGAGGTAGTATTTGGTAACATATCCCGTAGCGTAGCACTACTGTTGGCCGTTGGACTCGGATCTAAGAATGACATGGCAAGCTGGTAGTCGAATTTGTGCTCTAGGAGATCAAAAGTATTCCGCATCGAGATGACTTTGGTGATTTCGCTGATCTCCGAGAGGTCGAGTCTCCTCGATGTAGCAAGTTTCGTCATGGTTCTTAGGAAATTGTCGCTAACTATCGCAAAGTACGCTCGTCGGAAGGAATGTTGAATGTCTTCCGGCACCATATTTTGCATGTTTGTCATGAACTTCCCGCGTTCCTGGGTACACGCTACTACTTGTGCGTAATTTTGGTCTTTCGATATGGGAAAGTGGCTTTGACTCCATTCATACGAGATGCCGTCTATGATTTCGATGTGATTTCCACAAATGTACGCAACTAGGAGCTCTATGACCTCTGAAAGCAACGACCCTTCTAGTTTGCGAGCTGCAATAATAAATGGCTGGGTACCAGTCAGGCCCTCGAGCTCTGGATCTGCTCCACCGTCTAGCAAGGTTTGCAAACAAGGGACTATATCAGCAGCCGAACACTGTTCGATGCATCTCATCAGCGGCGTTCTCCCGTCACCATGCACTGAATTCAGATCAACGCCCCGTTGAATGAGCTGATTGACGTCTCGCAACATATCAGCGGGATGTCGTTGGGCGTCTGGGCAAGATCCAAGCACGTCGTGAAGTAGACAAGCGCCATTGGTTCCAGGGTCTTGCGGGATGCTATCAACAACAAGTCGGGCGATGTTTGGTGTCGAATGCCAGAGTGCTTGATGCACGAATGTATCCCTTGAGGCAGATCTGCATGGATAATTCGAGAAAGGCGACTCCAGATTCGCGCCTTTCTGGACAAATATACGTAGACAGTCCAATTCGATCGAGCTTGTTTCTATAGCCCAATATGGTATCTCCTGCCACGGTTTGACGAACATTTGGAAAGGCGTGAATGCATCATCTAATGCGGAAATGCTTGCTCCAGCATCCAATAACATCTTCAGGATCTCATCGCATTGTGCTTTCACAACCGTGTTTGTGTATTGCATCGCTCGATGCCGCAAGCACAACTGCAACGCAGTATACTTACCCGTGCTATCAGGGGAAGGCCCCACGATGTTGACATCTGCTCCTTTAGCGAGCAAGATACGAACGACACCCGGTACCGCCCAAAACACGGCTTGTAGGAGAGGCTTCCACGTGGTACTAGGGAGCCCATTGACATTTGATCGACCGGGAACGAGTAGCGCTTGGACGGTATGCGATCTTCCGTTTTTGATAGCGTTGTGTAGTGCCAGGTCTGTTCCCAAGGGATGTCTTGATCCTGTTGCACCATGCGATATCAGCACCCAGACAATGGGTCCGCATGGCAATCCGCATGCAATATCAAAGAGCGTTTGTCCTGGGTGTTGAAGAATCAATATGCCATTCATTGCTGGATGACCATGAAAGCGACTGCTGGGTGTCTCGAAGGGTAATCCAATGGGGTTGTTAACATGGTCCATGTTCTCAGCAACGAGTTTCTCAAGTCCGTGCGAATCTTTATCTAGAACAGCACCTAGCATCTCCATGACGACATCCGACTCCACCGCTTGATCATCAGGCGAAGGATGATTCGACGGCTGTTCCAGCAGGCTCTCAGATACTGGCTCGAGGTTTGATGCGCTCGTTGTGGCTGTATGCGTACGTTCGGTAGCAGGAGCCGTGAACATAGTCTCCATAGGCATAAACTCAAACATCGAAATTGACTCCCTTTCACGCTGCTCATTTTCCTTGCTGCCGGAAAGACAATGTCTTCTCGTTTCACTGCGGTTACTTGCTATCTTAGAATGTCGATGTCTCCTGAGCCCCCACTCTTTCAACTTCATACGATATGCTCTTGTACTGTTCGAGCATTAGTGAGTACACAGCACTCGTATGAGAAGTGACTTACGAAGCCTTAAAGTTGTACTTATTCTCCATCAACTCCTTGACTTCTTCTAGGGGTTTCTTCTGGTTGAAGGACAGCTCCTTGATCTCAGCCTGCACTATATCCCAATCTTTGGTCATATTGAATCATGTAAATAACGTGAATGGGTATAACACGCTTGATGCTGATAATACTATTCAAGCTGTGCAATGGAACGTATAGTTTGCTTTGTGGGTGGATTGCCGAGTGCTATTGTCATATTCCTATTGAGTCAGGCAGGGCGAAGTAAGTTGTGTTCTCCGATCGGTGACCAGACCTGCTAATCAGGGTAAGTGTAGTGGTAGGTATTTATACAACTCACATCTCAACTTGTGATGTGTAGAGGAAGTGTGCAAAAGTAGACAGGGGACATGGAACTAACAGAGTGCAATTCCAAAACTAGGCTCGGTCTGGTCTAGCTCGGTCACGTTTTATACAATATCACGAATGCACGCAAAATACTTGATTTAACCGTCTGATAGTGGTGTACTCTTGTCATCATCATTGTTGACTCGTCAACAAACCTGAACACCGGTTACAAACCGCTCCAACGGTCATGGGCGAAGGTTGTAGCGTACATCTGTTGCTTTGCAGAATCGTTGACATCAAGGTATTGAGACCTTTCGCACAACGATATCGCAAGACGCATGAAACACGCAATATGTTATTCGCAAAAGACACACCGCACACATATCCCTCTAGATGTGCTAAAGCCAAACCGATAAAAGAAATCAAGAGAAGACCTGGGGTATCAAAGGCTTATGGAGGAACTACGGGTCGAAGACGCACACTCCGACCAAAAAACAGAACATTTGCTGCGCCGCAAAGATTTTACCCAGCTATACCAACCAACCTGAACTGTACAACCATGTTTGCAAAACGAAGAGGAGGAATATCAGGGAAGCGTGGAGATATTGTAACATGCCTCTGTACGAGGTAACAACATGTAATAGGCTTAGCCGTACCAGCCGCTCGGCCCAGCATTCACATCTTCGTTCTCGCGATGCGGAATAAGCGGTTCTTTGATGTCGAAAGCGTCGATAAACATCTGCCAGTTGGCGTAGTTTATACTGAAGACGGCCTGGTTCTTCTGAACATTCTTTTCTCGCTGCTCAGACACACCGTGTGGTACTCCAGGCACTGTTCACAAGTCAGCGAGAGAAACAGATGTATACGGGGGTAAACTCACTGAGTAGAGGCAGGCCATCGTCATCTTTCATGATCATGGCGTTGCCTTCTCGAACCAGAAAACTGATGTAGAAAAGATTTTCCACTGTCTGTCCGAAATCACGCGGATTGATTGCAAAGTCGAGAAGTCCGACAGCTAGTTCTCCGGTTGGTGCTGGATCCACTCGGAAACGTCGACAGGCTGCGCGTTGGTCCTCTTCACCCACATCGTCTTCTCCAATTTGCGACAGCTCCTGTTCGACTCCCTCCTGTGCGCGCTCAATGTGGCGTTCGAGATGGGACTTGATGCCTTTGACGAGGTGGGACAAGTTTGAGTTCTCAGACTCCTGGAGGTCGGCTTCCCTGATCTCCTGTGGCCGTGTTTCTGGTGCCAAGGGCTGACGCTGTGACCTTGCCTTTCGTTGGGTGGTCCTGACGCGCTTCTGAACAGACAGAGGGCCGAGGAGAAAGCCCGATGTTGGCGGTCGCCTGTTGAATGGAAAGCATGCTTGTCGACCGAACAAGGCCCAATCGAGGCCATCGCCAGTGTCGTCTTCTTCGTCGTCGTCTGCCACTACCGGTGCGTCCTCGATGTTTCCGCCAGTCTTCATAAAGTGAATGCACTTTGATACAAACTTGTCCAGATCAATGCTGACACCGCTGCTCCCATGCAGACTGTTGTCTAGCTTCTTTGTAGCCAAATCGCTGGCGTGTACCAGAAAACGGGAATCTGCCGCAGCGTCGATGGTCTGTCGGACCTTGCCAAAGATGCTGTTCTGCTTGAGGAGGAGGTCGTGTAGATGGCTGTTGTTCCCAATCATGTCATCGCGGTTTTCTGTGTCTATGAGCGCTGTTTGCGTGCTGATACCCCACAGTGACAGAACATACCCTCAAGAGTGCGATGATTGTCGCGCAAATGCGCGCGCACTCGACGGGCCTGCTCAGGAGGCTGGTTGGGGTCGTAGTGCTTTTGGTGCTCGCTCTCATCGTTCTCGACCTGCCCGGTTGTGTCGTCATCGTCCACTTCTTCATCTTCGTCCTCCTCCTCTTCTAGCTCCTCCTCTTCATCTTCGTAGACCTGGGGGCCGCCCATGCTGTAGGTCCCCGTTCGTCGCCTCTTGTTGCCGCTCCCTCCTGCAGTCGACCCAGAATCTGGCGTAGGCATGCGTACAGACGCGCCTCTCAGGCCCCTGGCTTTGCTTGGGCGGGGCGTGTTTTCACGCGTTTCAGGCATTTCGTTTTCTTTGTCCGACGCCATGGACTGCGACGGGCTTATGACAGAGTAGGTCGAGGGGCGCGCATTTCTGGCATTCCGTGGCGCAACGGAGGGGTCGCGATAAAGAGTGTCGGCTGTGGTCGCGCGACTCTGTTGTGGGGTGGCAGAGAGGTGTGTGTTGAGACGCGCCATGTTTGTTTGTCGACGCAAGTGAAGGCAGAGATGGCGACGTGAGGGGGTGCCTGTTCCTGCGTCGCGGCTGCTCCCATGGAGAGGGCGTCGCTAGCGCGATTTCGCCCTGGAAAGTGCGACTGGGCGTCAGCAATCACCACAACACGTGCCAACGCTCTCGCGCGTATCCCTGCTTGCTCGGCGTGCACGTCACCCCCTCTCGTCCCGCCTGATGTCTCACGGTGCATGCGCTTGCTGGTGACCCCACAGTACGCCGCGGGCCTGGGACGAGCTGCGCTGGAGACCATAGCCTTATACCTAGATGACGCGCGCTTATGGCATGCGGTAGCAAACAGCTCCCTCATCGCTCACGATGGAAGCCTTCAACTTCGCGACGTCGCTCGACCTGACCGAGCTGTCGGTGCACGTCCGCATGTGAGCGTTCCTGCTGTGTGTGCTTGGCCCCTACTGAGACGTCGCATAGAGACCGCCTTGATGGCAACCAGAAGCCTGTACCGTACTCGGTACTGTTGAAGCGTCCGGATTTGAGACATCGAGCATCCAACATCAAGTCAGTGACGGTGCGCCGAGCGAGTGACAAATCCATGGCTGACGTCAAGGCAACAGCCCGCACTTTGAGCTATATGTCACCGCGCAGATATGGGCCGACAGCAAGCCCCTCACCGTCCCCGTCCAGACAGCGTACAAAGCGTTCAAGAATGCGCGAATATGGAACGAGTGGCTACAGTTGCCTGCCACGTACGCCAACCTCCCCGTGTCTGCTCAACTAGCCGTCACCGTGTGGGACCTGTCACCCTTGGAGGACAAAGACTCGAATCTCCATGCTGTGCCTTTCGGGGGTACCACGATACCATTGTTTGACAAGGACAACACACTGCACATGGGGAGGCAGCGGTGCAGGCTACATCGTTTCAAAGCAGCAGATGGACTGTCCAACACCACCACGCCATGGGTCATACCGCCAGCGCGCAAGAGCAGGAAGAACGTCACAGTCGAAGACACAGTAGATGAGCAAATCGCTGAGATGCAGAGGCTCGAAGAACTGCTGAAGAAGCAAGAGATGGGCGATCTGCCATCGAACCACTGGCTCGATGGGCTCGTCTTCAAAAAGATGATGAAGATACGGAACGAAGCCCTCAAGGCAGAGGCAGCTGCTCTTAGCCGGCAAAGCGAGAACAACGTGACAAACGGTGGCTCTGTCGAGGGGGGTGATCCAGAACTGTTCTACCTCGACATCGAGCTTCCGCGCTTTGATCACGCAATTGTCTTCACCGATGTCGAGTACTCACCGCCTCCTGTCTCAGACTTGAGACTGCCCACAGAGTCAGACATCAGGCTACGTCCACCTCCCGAAGTGTCGTTTGGACCTGGTATCGACATCGATGGCATTGGTTATGGCGATGCAGATGCAGGACGGCTTATCAAAGTCTACGATCCCGAGATTGGAAGAAGAGTTAACCCAGCTGAAGACAAGCATCGCGAGTTGATGCGCAGTCAACAGACCGACTCGCTAGACCGGGACAGAAAGCCCAATGTGCATGTACGAGACAAGTTGAATTTGCTCATGGCCAAAGGTCCACTAGAAGAGATCACCTCACACGAAAGAGACGATATCTGGAAGTTCAGATACTTTCTCCTGCGAGACAAACGAGCACTGACCAAGTTTGTCAAGTGTGTAAACTGGAAGAACCCCAGGGAAGCACGACAGGCAGCTCCTTTGCTCGACAAATGGGCAGAAATCGATGTTGACGATGCTCTCGAACTGCTCGGACCTCACTTTGACCACCCTGTCGTTCGGAGCTACGCCGTCGAACGCCTTAAGAAAGCCGACGATGAAGAGCTGCAACTCTACCTCCTTCAGCTTGTGCAAGCTTTGAAGTACGAAGCTCCTGGGGAAGGCGACGACTCGTCTCTAGCACGCTTCCTAGTCACTCGTGCCGCGAACAGCTTCACGCTTGGCAACTTCTTCCATTGGTATTTGATGGTTGAGATTAGCGATACCAGCAGCGATCAGGAACCTGAACATCGCGATCTCTTCGCAAAGGTCGAGTATGATTTCATGGTCGAGCTCGAAACAACGCCCGAAGGCATCGAAATACGCAACACCTTTCGTCGACAAGGCGAACTACTCACCATTCTCGCAAAGATCTCAAAAGATGTGCGTTTCGGTGGCGGCGATCGAGCAACAAAACTCGCACGCCTGAAGAAGGCATTAGCAGACCCCAAGAACGAACTCACAAATTTCGAACCTCTACCGTTACCACTTGATCCCTCGGTGTATATCACAGGAATCTACACCGATGACTGCAACGTCCTAAAGTCATCTTTACTGCCGATGGTCCTCAGCTTCCGTACCTCATCCGACACGAAATATCCCATAATCTTCAAGACTGGTGATGACTTGCGACAAGATCAGCTCGTCATTCAAATCATCACACTCATGGACCGACTACTCCGAAAAGAAAACCTCGATTTGAAACTAACGCCATACCGCATCCTCGCCACCAGCACATCAGCAGGGGCCTTCCAGTTCGTCCCCTCAATGAGCATCGCCGCAGCATGTCAAAAGCACAAAGGTTCGCTCCTGGCCTACTTGCGCGCAAACAATCCAGATGACGCCGCCCCGCTAGGCGTTCGCAAAGAGGCAATGGACACATACATCAAGTCATGCGCCGGTTACTGTGTGATAACCTACCTCCTGGGTGTTGGTGATCGCCATCTCGACAACCTCCTTCTAGCGCCCGATGGCCGTTTCTTCCACGTCGACTTTGGCTATATTCTTGGTCGCGACCCCAAACCATTCGCCCCGCAGATGAAACTTTGCCGTGAGATGATTGAAGGTATGGGCGGCGCTACACATGCAAATTACCTCGTTTTCAAAGAATATTCGTTCACGGCGTGGAGCACACTTAGGAAAAGTAGCAACTTGCTGCTAAATTTGTTTGCGCTCATGCAGGGTGCGAATATTCCAGACATCAAGGTTGAGCGGGAGGGCAGCGTGAGGAAGGTGCAGGAAAGAATGTGGTTAGGGAAAGGGGAGAATGAGGCAGGGCGGGAGTTTGAGAGGTTGATTGAAGAGAGCATGGGAGATTGGAAGGCGGGTGTTATTGATTGGGCGCATGAGTTTGTGCAGACTTATTGGCGGAAGTAGTACACATGACGTTTGGTCTTTAACGTCTCGCATCACCTCACAGCCCACAATTCCCACTGTTGTATTAGTTTGCAAACTTTGCGGCTCGTTTCAAATATGCGGTTGCTGAGATCTGTCCATTTAATCTATCGTAGTCGCGTGGTGTATATGACCTACCCTTGCGGCTAATATGGAAATCCGGAAGATCATCGCGACCCACACGTCGCAGACAAACATACTTGAGAAGAGGACAGAACGCAATAACAGGATTATCATGCGAGATCGGGAAAGTATAATTATATGCACAAGTAACGTTTAGACGATAGTTTTCAAATTCTATTTTTCGCCCAACATCTTTCTCGTTGAAATTCAACCTCACTTTACTTCCACCCTTCACAACAACAAAGAAAGTTGAACTCACATCACAAAACCGACGACCATGAAACTCCTCACGCTCATCTCCCCAGCCTTCCTGGCTGCATCCGTCTCTGCATCTGCATCCGAGTCCGCATCCGAGGATCCCACACCCGTCGGCCAACTTTGGACCGCATCATGGACGTCGGACGATCTGGCACCATATGAGCAGTCTTGCCACACAAAATCAACTTACAAGGCGTCGATTTATAAACTAGGAGAGATGTATCCTGCACTGGAAGACTACACTGCGAATTTGAAAATGTTTTATAGTCAACAGCTGTGAGTCTCCATCTACGCTTCCCTTCCTTCGAATTCTCCACTATGCTATGTTGTATATCCAAGTCTTCTTCATCATTTTTTCTGTTCCTTCGCCTCTGTGCGAGCTGCTCGCGTTCTTTGAATGAAACAGTTATTAATATATCGAAGCTACCCCGGCTCCTGGGCTGGTTACGATGCGCACGGAAACGACCGCGAACTCCTTAAAATGCCACTCGCGTCTCTCCCCACGAAAATGCACCGCTGGCTGCAGACTTCAAGCACGCAACGCCACTTCAGCGTGCATGATGATGTAGTTTTCTTTGCACCGGGAGCCATTTACCCGCTTCTGCCGCTGTGGGTCAATGGGAAAGGGGAGTGCGAGGGCGCGTTTGCAGGACTGGAGGAATATGCGAATGAACCGCGGGATGGGGCGGTAATTGGGAAGGTGGACTACAAGAAGACAGGAGAGCGCGAGGTCGAGTTTAGTGTTGAGGGATTGAAGGTGCAAGAGAAAGAGGGCGGGAGACAGGAGTTGTAAGATGCTTTTAGCCCTCTGATTCTTTTATCATTTTTCATTTATCTTTCTTGTTTTTAAGAAAAAGGTTAACTCACCCACTCGCATATTTTCATGTTTGTTCACACTTCCTTCCCCTGGCTTCTCCCCTCCGCCATCTTTTTCCTCTTCTTTTGCTCGCTCTTCGCATGCCCAATCGCAGCCGCCATGTTAAACAGAAATATTACTACAAAGAACACGCACACAACTGCCAAAACAGCCACAACGCTCATCATACTGAACACCACAAACACATACGACCCCTGCAGAAATGCATGGTTGGTCTTGAGCTCATCCAGCCCAGCACCGACCTGCATAGCGCTCAACACCAGGCTGAAAAACACAAAAACAACCAAGATCCAGCTAAAATTCCGCTCGAAAAACACCACGTAGCGATTATACCCGTAGAGATATCCGCGCACAAAATGCGTGAAACAGAATCTAAACCGGTAAATCGAATTGATGCGCCCGAGACGCAAGTCGCCAAATTGGTACCGCATGTTCACCTGATCCAGCGCATTGACATCCACATGGCACACAAAATCCGCGACAAACTCTTTCCACCACATCCACGTGACGAAACTTGGGAGCAGACTGTGCTCGTGCGCAAATTTGAGGTCCAGCGGCGTAGTGATAAGCCAGATGTAGCTCAGCAGCCAACCACAGGCGCTTTTGTGCAGGTCGCCCGCTCCGTCGTGGCATAAGTACTGCGCCCAGAACTCGTAGCTAACCATCCATTCTGGCAACGGCTTGATTAGGATCTCATTTGAGAACTTGAGCAAATGCAGATCCATTTGCATTGTGCCCAGTACTTCGTAGCCCAGCATGCGGTAGCGGTGGAGAGGACGCGCGCGCATAGGTCGTCCAGCCATCCAGAGATGCGAGTGGATTCTGTTTAGGCGCGAGAGATCGAGGTCTGAGGCGAGGAACTGGGGGATATCCGAATTGGCGAGGTAGCAGGCGTTTCCTTTACCTGCGATGGTGGGAAGGGAGGCCAGCGGGGAAAGTGGGAGCGACGTCGCCGTGTCGAGGGCAACATGTGGGGCGGGAGAGGTGGGAGATGAGGAGGAAGGGAGAGTTGGAGGTTCCGGGGGAATTGGACGGGGTGAGAATGGTGGGTTGAGGTGGTGGAGGTGCTGGGGTGGACTTAGTAGGCTGCCATCTTCTTTGAATGTGATATCGCCTTGCGTGCATGCACATGTTCGATAACATACCATCTCGGGGATTTTCTCGTCAGCCATCTTTTCGTGCAAAATCAATGTCAGCGGTTAGGTCGTGTGCGGACATGGGAGTACGAGGAAGCATATATGGTTTATGTGGTGAGGCTATGCGACCAGTGGCACAAGGCTGACACTCCCGTGTACTCCATGATGCAGGTTGCGCCCGCCTACCGCTGCAGGAGCCGAGCGATTGTGGGGGCTGAGCATCGATCAGACGAATAGAATGCGATTGCTATTTATACCTTGCGAGCTTGCAAAGCCACCCAAGCCACATATGAGCATTGGTGCCTGGTACGATTCTTGCCGATACAATTTTGAGTGTTGTTCGAGCCTGCAACTCGATTTTGGTTTACGATGACGGTCATTACTTGCAATAATTCGCAGGAAAGCTTCCTTTCACTCCCCCAACTTCTCCCTGCCACCAATCTTGCGAGCTCTCCGTCTTTTTGACCACGCGGATGCGATCGCCTTCCCTAAACGACAGATCTCCTGGAGTGTGGCTGTCAAAGTCGTACATAGCTGTGACATACTCGGACTGGAACGATCCGATCTTCTTTGGGGGCGGAGGTGGGGGCTTCTTCTTGCCTGCTGCTGGATTGGGCGACGTGCCAGGAGTAGAACCGAGCGAGGTGTTTGAAGGGACCTTGCCAAAGTAGTCACCATGCCCGTTTGTACCGCCATTCGAATACGATGACCCATAGGAGGGGCGGCGGCCATATTGATCTGCGCCGGATGAAGGACTCAACATCGAAGAGCCAGCCCCAATCCTTGGTTTGGTACCATTGAGGGAGTTAATTGAAGGCTTGCTAGACAGGCTTACAGGAGGGCCGTTCTCGGATGGTGGAGCCAGGTTTGTTGATGGCCTTGAAAACCTCCCGGCAACGGGAATGCTGTCGCTACTACTCACTCGTCGACCAGGTATGACCTTGTTGCGTAATCCAAGACCGGTCACCGTGTCTCCCTTGTCTGGCAACCTCATAGGCTGGTGGATTGCTTTGCCCTGCTTGAGCAGGGAGAACTCGGATTCCATCTCCATGCGCAAGGAGGTGAAGCTAGATTCCCAGAGGGGAATGACTTCTTCCGGCTCAGGTGGCGGGTCTGGGTATCCCTGCTCGTGAGAGTACTGATGTAGCACCGTGTACAGGTTTCCGATGAGATTGTTCTGTAGGATAATCTGGTTCGCGAGGAGGTGAGGCAGGAGGGAGAAGGTCGCGGTGTTTAACGGGGGCAGCGAGACCCGGAGGCTTTCGTCTGCCTGATGGTATGCTTCTGCAGAACGTTCAAGATCAGCTTCATGCTTGTGCAAGGCAACATTCTCTCGCTCTGAGCGCGTCGTCTTCTTCTGGAGAGCTTCGCAGCGACTCTTGTAGCGCTCGTAATCAATCTGCAAGACACGGGGTCAACAACGTCAGGAGTGGGAGGTGACATGTGTCGTACCTTTGCGTCGTCGCGCTTCTTCATAGACTTCTTGATGGGTCTCAGCGAGTCTTTGGCCAGCTTGGCGGGTACGATCAGCTTCCGTTCGATGTCCTTGACTTCCTCCAGCATGTCCGTCTTGAGCTCAGCAAAGGCCTCCTGGAGCGCCGAAACACGCTCCAAGGTTGCCTGAGGGGTGTCGGCTGCGACATGCGAGCTGTGTCCGCCTTTCTCATCGCCCAATGGCTTGAAGATGGTGTGCAGGTGCTCGACAGTGGCCAGCTGGTGGTTGAGGATGTTGGTCCACGCGTCACGCCATTGCTTTGCGCAAGTTTCGAGCTGGGCGCTGATCAGTTATCCGTTCGACATGACAGTACTGACTCTGTTTCGGCAGAGTATGTGCAAATGAGATCAAACATGGCTCTCGGTGAGATTGCGCAGGGACAGGGGAGTTTGTTGAACAAGACGCAACCCCGCCTGTTCGGACCTTCTCAACATGCCACATCTATGCAGCGGAAAACAAACGCACCTTTTCCAGCATCGTTTCTGAGTCGTTAAAATCGCGCAGCATGGCTTCAATGTCGGCTTCATTAGGCTGCCTGGGCAGGAAACGCCCGATGGATCTCTGCACACGCTGCATCTTGGACGGCGACGGGAGTTACGGCTGGGTGAAGAGTTGGGGGTTCAGAGGGAAGTATTGTTCAACGTGAGGATGTTTGGCCAGCGACGCGAACTAACAAGTGGCTGTGCTCTTTGGCGTAGAGTCAAAGGGTCGTGGACCAGGGTGCTGGATAGGCGGCCCCGCGTTTCACAGCCCAGCTGGCAATGTGGTGCAATTGATGAGACAACAGAAGGTCAGCCTGGTGAAGCGTCCCAACAACACACAGACGTGCCATAGTCTGTGGTCATGATACCGGGATTGACCGCGGCCTCTCCTCTTCTGGGAGCCTGGCCGCCCTGACCGGTGAAGGAAGGAGCTCCGCACGCTAGACGCATCACGTGTGTTCGCGGAAAGGCAGTCGCGTCGCCGTCATGTCCACGACGCCTCCACCACCCCATCCAACACTCTCGACGCCAGTCTCGCCCTTGATGTCTGCCGACATCGGCGCGACGCGCAGAATTCGAATATTCACGCGATGACTGCTCCTTTGCGAAGCACGCCCCACTCGTCCGCCGTCCCCGCCTCTCAGAATACAGCACCCGTCGCAGAGTTCCGATGTCTTTTTACGCACGACCTCAGACGAAAGCAAAAGAGGTGGCAGGATGGCTACCTCAAGTTCCACACTTTCAACAATCGCGTCATGGTGTACGATCAGACGCGCTACTTTCTGGGAGACACCTACTACAAAGAGAGCAATGAGCTGCACGAAGGCGATGAGCTCACGCTTGACAAGGGCATCATGGTGGAGGTCTCGGAGGCAATGGGAGTTACACAGACGGACCTGACACCTCTTTTTGAGAACAAGACCAAAGACTCGCCCGCGCGCCCGAATGCGACTGCCCCACCACGTCCATTCCAGCCCCCATCCAGCGTGGCGCCTAGCAAAACCGTACGATCAGGGTCCCAATTGAAACACAAGTCTTTAAACACATTGCTCGGCGCTTCAAAAGGTCCCATCGGCAAATCCGTGCCAATGGAGTCGCCATATGAAGCTCGCAAGGAGAAGGAGAAGGCGAACGAGTGGGAGACAGAGAGAGCAACAAAGAGGCAGAAGACGGCGCAGGATTCAGCAACCTCCAGAGTCTCTAGCCCTCCACTAGATGACAGTCCTGTACCAAGGAAGAATCTGCCTCTATGGGCGAGGACGTCAGACGCGAAGACTGCTCGAGTGTCTGACAAGTCAATACCACATGGGGCCACCGTCATTACTCTCGACTCCTCGTCGGATAAGTTTTCTGCCATCTTATCAGATGTAACACTTCCATGCACGTCTCCTGGACTAGTAAGAACAAGGCCCAGGTCTCCAGTCATGCCAGCGCTACCATCGGTCACCCAAATCGTGTCTGAGAAGCCACCTGTGCAAACACCAAGGATACCTCGAGGAAAAGTGCCGGTGCCCCATGTCAAAGCTATGAAGACGCCCCAACGACCTGCACCTGCTTCCTCGCCTCCAGTCAGTGCATCGAATCGCTTGACCAATGTCGACTTCGCAGTACAGTCTGCACAGAAGTCACCGGTACAGATGCCACACGCACAGCAAGTGCCTACAGACAAACCGCAAACAGCACATTCACTCCCATCTGCTCCGCCTCGAAACCCCAAAGCCAAGTCCCTACGCCTATCTGCTGGAGTGAAGCGTGGGATGTTACTCTGTCAATCGTTGCCACAGCAGGTACAAAGTGCTGGAAGCCAATCTCGGGTATCAGTTGGAAAGCAAAAGGCCGAGAGCGTGCTGAGAATTCCAAATAAAGATTCGTCAGCTAGTGCCAGTTCACGAAGCTCACGAAGCACAGCTGCAGGCGACGCACTGCCTCGAACCAAACGAAAGGCCCTCACCTCATCTACAGGTGAGGTCTCAAAGAGGGCAAGGATCTCAGAGTCGCCAGCAGATGGATCCCTGGATATTTTCGATGATCCAGAAGTCGTCCATGGTCTTCTGGATCAGCAGTTGATGGTCCCTTCGCCACCATCAGAGCCTTGGCGATCTCCTTCTCCACCTGTTTCAAAAACACCAAAGCCAAAGCAGACTACGACGAAGAAACTTGCAAAGAAAGATACGGTTGTCCGTAAGCCTCCTCTAATGCTTGCCGACCCTGAGGTTGCTCAAGCAAGGTCACTTTCGCCAAAAGGCGCAACACGAAAAACTCAACCAAAAAAAGCGACCGTCTTGAAACCTCAACCAGCTCGCAAAGTCTCGCCGCTTGCAGCTCCCGTACTGGAAGCTCCTCAACAACCTTCCAGGGAGGTATCTCTCGCACGAACCGACGTCTCTGAAAGTACTTCAAGGGCCTCCTCCACATCACCTCGGAAACTCGCTCTCTCCACAGGTGGCTTCCGCAAGAAACCCAAACGCAACGAGCCCCACCCCACAATAGTAAATCCGGATCTAGAGGTCATCTCAGCTCCCCGCAATGAGAGCGTAGCCCTCCCTCCACATCCCCTTCGAGCTGGCAAAAAGGGCCCGCTTATGAGCACAACTGAGCTCGCCGCACTATTGCAGAAATCGAAGAAGACTTCGAAGGGCCTTACTGTAGGCAAAGAACACAGCGTCGTTGCTGGTAAATCTCCCAATCGCACCTTCAGACGCGTAAGGAGCGAGAACGATGCGCCGATCCCGAGTACAAGCGAGGAGTGGGAGAAGCGTAATCTGCCAAAACCTCCTGCTGATGACGCCGAAGGTGAAGGGGTACAAGTAGAACCGAAGACCAAAGTTGGTGGTCTGGCGGCATTGATCAAGAAGACGGATCCGAGGAAGAAGCTGCAGCGCGCGAGGAGTCTCACTGTTGATACGAATGCATCGGTATCAGAGGCGGAGAGCAATTTGCCGAGTCCGGTCGTGGATAAGGATGTTGGGCCGTGGAGCACCGAGGCTTTTGACTTGTTTGATTGGAGGCCGCCGAAGATTGGAGAGGGAAAAACTTGATTGAGATGAGATTGGTGTTGGCATGAGGTTATGAGTGCATGATGTATTTCTATAATGTCGATTATGTGACGAGTCTGACGGATGATGGCCTTGAAATGAAAATCGCATTTAAAATTGATATATCATCGCGGAATATTCGCACGATAATCTCTAATCCCTACTTAACTCCATCAAAACATAACGCTCAGTATCGCTGGAGTCAGCTTCACGCTTTTACACACAATGCGAAGATCACTCAAACATGATGTTGATGGAGGTATATAAGACCGGGGTATCAATTGACTTGATACACCTTTTGTACATGTCTATGTAATTGACACTGTGCTTTTAGGTCCGAATGTAGTTACAACGAAGAGGCTTACACATATAGCCGTAATATCACTGTTACAAAATAGGACGTTGATGCCGAGACCTAATCGTTGAGTCGAATCATGGTCCACAAGGAAAGCTTGTTTGAAAACTGAATAGTTGAGCTACACGAGCGATAGAAGAGAATTATATGCAAAGTATATATACTCAGCATCAGTACCGGGGGAGTTGACATGAATTTATTCGACTTCGTGAAAGCTCAGATCGCCATTATTAGAATTCTTTTTCTTGCCATTGGTTTTGTAACGTCTATTCGCTACTAATGCAGCCAGGTATGTCTCAAGATTAGGGCGCTTGTCCAAGATACTCAACGGACAAAGACTGAGTGCCCAAGGTACGATGATGTCTAATGCTTTTAGACATGCTCTGCTCCTCTTACAAATCGACAAGCTTCTTTTTTTCTACGCTGATAGCGAGGTCTCAACATGCGTCGAACATTAGACCGAAGAGACGCGTCGAAGGTAGGTGATTTCAGAAGGCTGACTCTGAAATCGGTCTGCTAGCATCTACATCCTCAATCGTCTGATTGAAGCAGTGCAAACCGACCTCAGAAGATATAGTCGTACCAATGGTACCCTGCCGGAGCGATCCACCGCATGTGGTTGTGCACTATGGATCTTTTCAAACCCTTTCCGTGAGCGCCCACTTTATCTCCGTCCCTCATATCTCTGTTATTGTCTTGATCTCCATGACGACCTAGATCATCACCTAGCCCCTTGGTCTGCCAGTGTGTATCCGCTACCAGCGCTATATAACAAGGGACATCCTGTTGACATCCGGTCTTAAATAGATAGATGGGTATATTGGAAAGCTGAGAGTACCACGGATGGATTACGTAGCTAGGCTCTGGCTCGAGTAGTGTAGGGGTTTGTCCATGGATAGCATGTATACTATACGACAAATTAGCGACTCGTAAATTTTACGCGAAAGTCGTAAACTTACCTCATTGCATGGTGAAAAGGTTGATATAATCTTTGTGGACTAGGCTGAGATCGAGAATCCCATTCTCTCTGTACACATATGCGAAATCCATTGTAAAGACCCCGATAATATCTTTGATACTCTGGGCTCCATATCCAGCCCCCAGGCATCAGGTTCATTGCATGCATATGCTCCCTGATTGTGTGTATGGAAGAGAAGAGGCTGACGTTAAGAATAAATTCACAATAACGCCAAGGTGGAGTTCTTTGCTAGCTATCCATTAGGGGACGTGATCACTAGGCGCAGCAAGCAGTATCCCATGACGACCGGCTATACTTGCAGGGAGTTGCTGGTGTTGGATATTGAGGCGTCCCCCTTACGTATGTAGCCGACCAATCCTGTCGACTGATACAAAGGTCCTTCAATTCTCTCCCATGTCCAGATATCAGTTGTACCAATAGGGTGAGCTTGCACTTACTCGGTTAACCGAAATTGCAAGCAAGAGCCTCAAGTGCCGCCTGATGTGGAAATGAGAGTTGACTTGCCGTACTATGCAGGACAGACTAGCATTATGTGAGTTCCAGATACGGGGCCGTTATTCGAATCTTACGTTCTTTTACTCAGTATTGCTGCATCGGCTGACAACAAACCTAGGAAATTTCCATAAAACGAGCCATGGTAACAATAACAACTTGTGAAGGACAAGAGGTTCCCACTTGATCTCATCACTTTTCATGACTCCACGATCCTCGATTTCCTCATCATGTGCTGTTTGACTCTGTAAATTTTGCGGTTGCATCTGGGTTTGCGGCAGAGCTGCCGTCGTGGATGTTCCAGCTGTGGGCGTAATTGTGGCTGCTACTGCGGTCAAGCTTTGATCCGTGGCCCCTAGCCCTGACGTGTTTTGCGAATTCAAACTCGACTGACTTTGGGATGCTCCGACTGGTTGAGATATTTGCCCTGAAGCAGCTCTGGAGGCTCTGGTGTGGGAAGTAATGTTCGTGAAAATATTCCTGATGCTCTCGGTACCTCTTGCTACCTTAGTTTCAATGGGAATCCAATCCAAACTGACAACGCAAAGGACTGGAAGCGAAAGGCAGATGATAATGAATGCCACAAAATTGAGACCAGAGTAACCTTCAGGCGAATACTTGAACTTGCCACAAAGATTGCCGTAATTCTCTGTGATCTGATAGTAGCCATCTTTCCCTTCGTGCACAGAGTCTTCCCCACTTGCGACACTCCATGCGTTAATCTGGGTCCGAGCATGCGCTATCGCAACCAGGTTTTCCATTTCATCAACCCAGTGATATTCGCCTAATGCATCAGAGAAGTATTTCGATACACCTTTTTGGGCTAGAAGTCCACGACCTTGACGCTTCTTGATCGAATCAAATATGTCTGTACGATGAAGCGATGTGTACAAGAGTGTGAGTTCCGGTGTCCACTCAAACTTGGTGATATCATCCGGTGCCCTGATAGACCAGCAAACCATTTCGTCTGCTGAGCACACTTCTATAAGATTGATGCATGCGAGTGGGCGAGCTCGAGGATCAGAATTTCGAAACCAGGGTTTTGGATCTTCCGGTATCCACACTGGCGTGTCCGCAGGAAAAATTGCATCGTCGCTTCGTTTTTCGTAGAGTATTCGGAGTGACGAGACAAATACTATGGTTAGAGTGCTATACTTCGGTATCGTAAGTTCTGATCGTGGCTGCCATAGGAGTGGCTCTGAGGCCGAGTTGTAGGCACTTGGACATGATGTTAGTGAATACGTTGACATTAAAGAGCTTGCATACTGACTAGAGATCATACACTGGAGTAAGACGATCCCAAGGGTCTCCAACAGTCTTGTATGTATAATTCACTGGAGGGTCATCGCCGGGTTTTCCTCCATAATAGTAGTAGTAGGTTGTGGTTCCGTTCTCAGTTACATTCTGTACAAAGGGATACTCCATGCTGAGCGGGGTGCATTTCGTGCTGCGACGAAATTTATGAGTCGTGGGGCTGTTGATACCGAGGTCGCTTGCATCGATAGTCGGGGTAGTGAAAGTAACTGTGAGGTTCTGACGACAAATATCGTTTTGAAAAGGACAGTCGTTCGTGTAGTTTGCTGCACGAAATGGAAGTTTAGAACGGTAGAACAAGTTGCATCGTACGGCATTAATTCCAGAGACTGGGCCGTAACAGTCTTTTGCATATTCAGCTGCTCTTTCCTCTCTTTGGAGGTCGAGCAGTCCTGCCCGTGTAGCTGCTTCGGATCGACTTTGACCGTCAAAGATCCAAAGTCCGCAACGATTCGAGGCCAACCTGGCTGGCTCTGTCAACCTGATTGTTGATGCATAATATCCTCCAACGATCATCCCAGATGCACAGAGCGCCACTACGGCTGTCAGGACGATGAGACGTAGTCGTTCTCCTCGAGTCAGGTCTTCGTTGGATACGGATTCCGAAAAGAGATCGCGAACGCCACTTGTTCTCTTGATAACCCTGGCAAGAGCTTGTGGATCTGCCGTAGTGGTCACTCGTGATCCATGACCTAGTAACGAGGAGCGCTCCGAGAGAGAACTATCATTGTTTGAACGTTGTGATGGTTCCTTCTGACGCAAATGAATGAACAGTGCGAAGTTACCTAGTATTTTTTTGAGGTATTTCACAGACCACGACAGCCATACAGTCGCGATAGCAATCATAGCATAACCCCATGAATCCGAGACCGACAAAATAATATCTGAAAATAAAAGTGAGGATTAGCTCGGATGAGTGCTTATGCGATATTTGCGGCTGCCTCACCTCCAGTGGTATAATCTTTCCACACACCAGTAATGGCGCGATTCTTATTAACGTTCATTCTAAACCCAAGTAACTGACAAATGAAGGTGGTGTATCAGAAGTTACGGCTGGAGGTACGAGTTACAGGTTATGAGAAAGAGTGCGAAAGTTCGAACTCTTGTGTGTTTTCAAAGCGGTGGACGGAAGGCTGACACGCAGGCGCGCGTGCCAATGCCTGAATGCCACGAGTCGTTTGCCTACTGAAGCCTGTGTTAATTTCGGACTGAACTCAAGCTCAACGTATGAAACGAATATTGGAATACGCTCAATTTGGCATAGGTCGATGGAGGATCGATGAAGCCCCCAAGTCGTCAGGCAGGTCGACCTGGTCAGCCGGCTCGTGCTCCAGCCTCGTCACAATTCGAGCCAGTCAGGCACTGCTGGTACGCGATCTTCTTGTTCGTGTCATTTCCATGCCTCATTCTTGACTGGCCGCTAGTAGCTTATGGTACTTCTGCCATCCTGTCATACTGCCGTTCGTTTCTGTCATAACCATATTGTATGCAGCCACATCAACTATATCGTCATTCGTGGTAGGGTGATCGTGAGGCTTCGAGGCTAGGCATGAATTGTTCGTCAATCTCGTGGAATCACTTACGCGGATAAACAAGCATCTCTTGTCTGTTGATTGAGGGATTCCGCGGCTGATGAGATTAGGCTAGGATGACATAATGGTCGTAGCTAGTCCCTATTTCAGAAGTCACAGCTCTCTCCACACTTTTCATGATCTGAAAGTCAATCAATATGTCAACATGTTCCTCAATCTGGCGGACATAGACTCCATCTGACCTACAAGTACGAATTGCCAATCGATAACTTGCCTTCGCCACCCAATCCACTGAGAGCACTATATGGCGCATGATCTTGAGAATTTTAAGAACACCAAAGAGTATATGTGGGTTTCATTTCAGTTCGTGAAGTCCATCTTATATCTATAATAGACTAACGGCAAGCTAATATATGTGCTCTTACGATTGCGAAAAATACCGAACATTGTGACAAAAATAGTACCGTTAAGAGATTACAATACTAAGAGATCTTACTACCCACATATTCCAACTTTCCAGCTCAGGACTCGGTCAGCCAATTCCACGCCATACTCAACGAGTCTTCTAACATTTAAGACTCTGTCGTCACCTCCGGAACAGCAAACCTACTGGTCGTCTTCGTCTGCCCTTTGGCTTCCGCAACACCCAAGACTGCCTCATCAGTCTGCGAAGGTTCCACAGCCATGATCTCTATCGGTATCAGAGAATGTGAGTCGGCTGAACGCATCGCCACCATTGCTGTTGACGACACAACCAACTCCTTGAGTGGAAAATTATCCATCGAAGTAGTAACAAAAGCATGGGTCCAGCCCTCCAACAGGGGATTCCTCGCCGACGCATTCCCGCTTGAGCCGTGACCAGACGAAGTATATAACGGTCTCGGATTCCACAGCATAGAATGATACAGTAGCGCAACGGTCTGACCCGTAACATTCGGATGTGTAAACGCCCACGTCGCCACCACACGCGGCCGTCTTGCTGCCCCAAACCTCGTATACGGCCAATGCACCGGCAGCTGAGCGAGATACTCCGTCGGAACCACAGCACCACGCGTTAACTCACTTGCCCACCACTCTGTCGGAGCCGCCGGTCGAGTGACGCCTGGCGGCGTGGTAGACGGCACGTTCATGCCTGGCTGCGACGTGAAGCGATCCGCGAGCGTCGTTATGTCGGACACTTGGGCGGGGAGTTGAGAGAAGGACGGCGGTTGGTGTGTGTCTTGCATGAAGGTTAGTGTGGCGGTAAGGAAGAGGTAGAGGTTTGGTTGGAGAGTGTTGCAGAAGTCGTTGATGGCCCATGTCCATTTTTGGATGGGGCTGGTGGGTGCGAAGGCGGACTTGCCGGCTTGGGCGAAGCAGGATATGCAGTTTTGAATTGGTGAGAAAGGAGGGAGGCGTGGTGGCGTTAGTATACTATGGTTGTGATGTGGCGGTTAGCTTGGAGGGTGTCGATAAGAGCTTTGGGAGCAGGGGAACGCACTTCTTATACTGCGTGCCCTTGTCTCGGCAAAGACATTGCTTGTATACGTTGCTCTCGAGCCAGGGATCTGTGGGGTCTGTTATCGTGCCAAATGCCTTGTAGCAGTTGGTTATGTCTGTGAAGACGATACTACATTCGTCCAAGGCCCAACAAGCGTCATATTGGCCTGTGGGTGGGGATGTCTGTTACTTTTAGTTCCATGTACATATCCCGAGTTCATCGACTTCGAGGCTTACCCAAGGTGAGGCTGTACTGGTTGTCGTTCGGTCAGGACTATTCAACATCAGTCCATCAACATAAACATCGAGACCAGATTTGATGAACAACATACACTTCCCACACACACAGCGTCGTGGTCATCGTCTCCAAAGTCGTAGTTTTACAACTCCTCACTAAGCTCGGCGCACTCGTCACCGTCTCCGTCACTGTTCGACATGTTGTTCCGACACCATCAGTCGGGGCATTCAGGCTCAACCGAGGACCTGTCAGAATGGGGTGACATGTAACGCTTAGCCTGAGCGACGCCTTTGGAGACGGAGTCAAAGTTGGAGTAGGAATCAGCGTCAGACTTGGAGTCGTACTTTTCCACCTTGACGTTGGCGGCCTCGGGGCGAAAGTCTGTCCCACAACAGCCAGAGGTACTACAATGAGCAGCAGAAGATAGCCTAGCATGGTGATGTGATGAACAAAAGGCCTGGCAGAGTACGCGTATGAAGTGGGCGATCATATCAGCGATTTGTGTGAATTTGTCGAATTCCTTCACATCGGAACAAACGACGTACAACCGAACCTCAAGTCATTTTCCAAGGCCGTGTCTTCCCACCAGCCCAATTGCCGGTCATACCTGAACATGTCAAAACATTCTGACTGCGTTTCTCCAGTACGCGGCGGATACACATCGCACTACGAGACTAACGCTTCCCTCTTCCCCATATACATTAAGATTCCACGTTAGATCCGGAATTCACATCTCGCAGTCGTTAGTCAACACGCACGAATGCAAAGCGTGTTTTCCAGGTAACTGATGTAGTCGAGAGTTCTGTATAGCGTAGTGAGTTATCCGATATTGGCACAATAGACACTCTCTCACAGGGTGGAAACACATGGTGCTATCTCTCGTCGACTAATTGACATTGCAAACCCCACGAACGCACATACACGCGTCGCCCACGCACCCGACTAAGCTACCAAATCTCGTGACATGCCATGCCATCCCATGGTAGACGACCACACCGACCCAGAACCAAACCCAGATTCGCACCGAGACGAATACGAGTACGACCGAGCCGTGCTCAAACACCTTCGGCAAGAAAAAGGAAAAACGAGGGGACAAAGCCCGCCCACCGTGCCGCGGAGACAAAGATGAGGACGAAAACAAAGCCGTGACATCACGAGTAAAAAGTGCGATAAAACGATACATAGAATATTAATACCGAGATGGAATTAGATTCAGCGAAGAAAAGCCGAGAAGGATTAAATGTGTAACTGTAATACTAAGAAGAAGAAAACGATGAGGAGGAGCAATAGGAGGGAAGAAAATTAACCTCATCCCGCGGTACATTTCAGAATTTCAGACCTTTCGACCACGAAACGGGGATGAAGGAAAGAACAGGACGAAGGGGGGGGAATTTAAGAAAAAAAAGAGACCACTTAATAAATCTCCAGCCCCTCAAAATCCACACACAAGTTCCTCGCTCCCAGATTCCCATTCCCACCATTCCCACCAGCCCTCCTCTCAAACATACTGAGCCCAAAGTTCGCCGGCCGCGACGCATAAACGCCCACCCTCACCAGCTTATCCTCGACGCCCCAGAAAAACCACGTAACCTCGCGGAGTTTCTTCCAGCCGAGCACCTCATCTTCGTACCACACCCACAACCCATACCCAATGCGTTCGATCTTGACGCGCAGATCGAGGCGGCGCGCTTGGTGCGTGGTGAGCGATGTGAGAGCCCAGTCTGCGCCGTCTGAGTTGGCGACGACGGATGTCGCGTGGCAGGCGTTGTTGCAGAATTCGAGGCCGACTTTAACCCATTTTGCGGCGGGGGCGGGGGGTACGTATGCAGGCGGGGGATCGCGGGGGTGCTGGGAGCCGGATTCTTGGGGGATTTGTGTTGTTTGTGGTTGTGTGGCGTCCAGGGGGAGGGAGACGGTGCTGGGTGCCGCTACTTGCGGCGAGACGATGGGTATTTGGACGGGTGGTGCACCGGCGAATATGACGAGGCCTCCTTGATCCCATTCCAGCTCCCAATCCGCTGACACTGTGACCTCGGCGGCTATGAAGGGGTTGCGTAGGGCGGTGTAGAGAATGGGCGCCGTCGATGTATCCCGCGAAGGGGGCTTTCTCCACAAGTCGGTGTTTGGCGGCGCGGAGAGGGTGAAGGAGCCCATCCATTCGGGGACGGCATCGTCGGTTACGTTGAGGGGCGTGAAGGAGGAGCTCGCGGGCGGCATGGCCTCTGTTGGTGCGCTGAAGTCGAGGATAAGCGCTAGTCTCCAGACACGTCCTGGACACGGCAAGCAGTCACGTAGGTATATAGCAAATCGTGCAGTGTCGGCAAAGTATCCTGGTTGCAACGCCGATTCGTATATGGGAGGGATTGTCTAGCCCGGGGTGTGTGACAGTCGTTGCAAGGTCATTCGCTTTGTCTCGTGCTGTGGCAGTCGCGGCAGGGACGCCACATGTAAGCTGACACGGACAGCTGGTCAAATTAGCTGTACCACGGTACTAGATCTGCAGAAGAGAGATCGTGAAGGGCCGCGCAGATCGTCTTGAGTCTGTTCCGTCGTCAGTGGTCTGGTTGCGCGTAACGCCCTCGCCAGCCATCCCCCTTGGAATAAATAGTGCCCAGCACTACTTTATGAACGCTGGTGCGCATCCTGACGTATCCTGCACGCGACGATTCTGCTGCTTACCTGAGAACGAGCGCAGTCCAAGGTACCGGATTGGTTTAAACAAGCTGACCCGAGAACAATGAATATCCTACGACGTCTCAAGTCGCGAGGAAAAAGAAAGCCGGCGCGAGAGGGTGAAAAAGAAACTCGACAAACTTTTTGCCATACATTCATGCGTCTGCACAGTATAAATACGCTGGGGGCAAGAACTTGGCCAGCACGGTTAGTTGTGTTCCGTGCAAGCTGAGCGCTCGCAGCAGTGGGATGCCATCGTGGACGCCGTCTGGCGGGGGCAAACCTGTCCCTGGCACCGTACGGCCGTCGGACAAGCTGGAGGCTTTGAGATGGCGAACCAAAGTCTGACAATGGGCCGGATACGGGCTCGAGGATGGTGCAGTAGACGGCAGAAAAAAGTATCAGTCGGGCGTACGCAACCGCCCCGCCGCTACGTGGACGCTCGCTCGCACCTCATGGTGGAAAAGTCGCATCGCATCACCTCGTCTGGCGGTGGTCGATTGGCAACGCTGTGCAGCGGGAAAGGCAGTCTGTGGCCGAAGGAATGATGAGCTGTCGTTGTGTGACGGCTGGGCAAGGCCAAAAGGTGTTCTTCTTTGAGCATGCATCAACAGGCTTGCTCTGCCATTGGAGCATCGTGCAACTCGCCTCGATTACGTATGCATCGTCTGCTGAAGACGGCAACAAGCATGCGCCGCACGTCAACCGCAAATCTGCGAGAACCACGTTGGAATCGCGGTAGTGGCTGACGGGAGCGCTTCCTACTGATTGCATCATGTGCCGACTACCTACATAAACACGTATGTATTCCTCGCCTTGTTGAGCCTTCCCGCGACATACACAGTACCTCCTGTCTTTCTTCGTCTCAACCTCTAGCAATCCAACCCCTGCGGCAGCAATGGAGAAAAGTGCAAAGTGCAGCAATACTGCATGCTGGAAAGAGCTGGCATGTTCTTGATAGCCATATGTGGTAGATACGCCGACCGCGCTGTTGTACTTTGTGCGTGGTGTTCAGGCAGCTACCCGATGTGCTGTGCTGTGCTGTGCTGTTCGTCAAAACAAAACCTCGCGCCGGACTTGATACTCAGCGAGCGTGGCTCGATGGCGTGTCCATCAGAACGTAATGCACATCAGAGGGTAATGCACGAACTGGCTGTTTCTGTTTGTGGGGCGAGTCTAGTTGGTACTGGTTGGCAATACCTTGCATTGCCACCCCATACAAGATGCCGTCCATGGCTACGCTCCAAAAGTCTGCAAGGTATCGAGCACCGAGACACCGACGACCAAAAAATAGCCGTATAGACCCTACTCGACCGAACAATGCCACACCACACCAGCACACCAGCAGCCCAACTCACTCCCAAGTCATATGCTCAACAAACCCAACCGTCGTGCAACCCCAGCCCGCCTGGACGCACCCTCCCGATAGGCCCCACTCCCTAAGACTACCCTTCCCTCCGCTTATCCCTTACACAAAGTGCGTGTCATTCGATGCTCATTCGACCGTGTCTGCTTGCACTGCGGCACTATCGCAGCATCTCCGTCTGCTGCTCATAACGAAGGCCATGGCACAACCGTAGTCTGTGCTGGCCTACTCGTCTGGAAAGCGTCGAGATCCGATCAGGGCAAACTGCAGACCTGCTTGTCGAACGCGGCGATGATGATTCTCGTAGGTCACCAAAGTGCAGTGCAGTAGCTAGTTGGGATCAGCGACATGTGTCCAAGGCTATGGATATCGGATATGTGCCCGAGCGTCGGGCTTTATGAGATTCAACGGTTAGGATAAATATCATCTACCGTCTATTACTGTTGCGTCATTGTTGACTGCAAGGCGTAATAGGTCTGGTCTTTGGTTGACGACTATCATGTGTAAAGGGCCTCTTAGCCTGTGTCTCGATCACTCAAGCTCCTCTGTAATTGCCTGTGAGCTGAGCTTGGAGGCTCGCCCTTGTGAACAACTTTGCCTACAAACCTCTTCCATTCCCCGTAACCCAGAATCAATAAACAACCCGTATTTCCTTCCCACCTTGCGCGTGCAGTTTTGCTGTCGTTCTGTTGCTGATCGTACGCTACTCGGACGCAGCTACCCGCACAGGAGCTCGCACAAACAGGGGCGTTTAAGCTGTCGCAGAATCGGAACCTAACTAGCTATCAGTGGGGAAGAGGAAGACGCTGTGGTACTAGACGTTTCTTTATAAGAGTACAGCTTCGTTGTACGTGTGTGACGACCGGTGAAGACATGTTGAGTGTAGCTACTGCTCTGCTGAAATGTTTGTCGAGGGAATATTGAGATGCTCGCTGATAAGAACAGCTGTGTATTTGGAAACAATCAGAAGCATAGAGCTCGTTTCTGGTATAACGAATATTGTGTCTGAGTCTGACGGCGCTACTGTTTCAAAACTCGCCTTAGCACCCAAAAATCTTCTTGGAGGATTGCTAACATGTATTTATTCTCAGGCCATGCATTCATAATAGGAGTTTCCCGAGTCAGAATTAAGCAGACGAACGAATGACATGTACATCATGTAGTTAGAGCCGCCTCTAGGCGCTGTATGCATCCCGACCCGCTTTGCAAAATGTGCAGTTCTCGGCTCGTTCAAGTAGTTTTCCTTTCACGGCGAGTTGTCGGCTGTATATGATGACCATTGAGTTGCACTATCGCCGAACTGTAAGAATCTAGACGTCTGATTGTGAACTATCTATTGAAAGTGGATGGATGGGCACTTTTGACCAGGACCTGACTCATGACTTTTGTTGACTGCATCACGCATGTGTTGTAAGTGGAAGCTCGCCAGTCAACGAACGTTTCGAGGCGAGACAGCCGCCCCGCTAAGTTTTGAAAAACAATAACAAGGTTGATCAGGAATAGAGTGTGTGAGTGGAGGGTGATTGACCCGAAATACCGGTAATCGAATAGAGAGGGATATCGGGAGAAGAGTGGAAAAGCGGGCATCGTATGGACCGAAAAAGAACGATAGGACACCATAATTGGGCAGTCGATAGGTCCTTGCCGCTCTAGATGTCTTCACACTCCACGCATTGTGGGGGGAGATGAGGTTGAGTGGATGGAGAGAGGTTGCCCAATGGATCTAGGGTAGACCCTGATCGTAGCTGATCGAGATTGAGATTCAAGCGAACTTTCCACCGCTCTCGCCTGATTGGGAGTGTTGCATGCTTGCATAGCCTGGATTTCCGAGGGGCACCACCTTGCCTCACTCATCCGACGTCGCCATCGGCACGCAAGTCCGCATCGATCGTCCTTGTTGACGCGCCAAACATAGATCGACATACGTTGTTTGGCAGCTGGATTCCATTGGATACCGTTTTTCTAGTGTGTATCATGCGACTCGTAGAGCGGTTCGTACAACGGCAGGAGTTCACAAAAGACAGGGAAAGTCCTTGTAGTTACTGTTGAAGCTCAGTTTGCGTAAAGCTAACACCTGCCGTTTTGATCAGTCTTGACGGGCACACGGACTCCACGGCGGATATCTGCGCGAATCATCTGCAGGGTATGACATGTAGACAGTACTAGATGGGTGGAGTTGACAACGGATATTAGGTCCTCTGCAGAAATTCTGGATCGGTTTCCAGATTCGATTCAGATCTACAGTGATAGCCGAGACCGACGGTTACACATACCGAATCTCAATCCTTGCGATATACGCTTATGCGGCGTGGTAAGGCAGTCGATGAAGCGCAAACCTTGAGCCCCTCCGCTGCTAAAAGGTTGTCGAATGATGTCTCAGGCCGATACTGCAGCTTCCTCAGGCTCTCACTGAAGTGGGGGGCAGTGTTGGGGCGAATGGCTTTTTCGTATGAGTCCCAGGTCTGTAGCTCGATGACGAGATAGCCACCATTTACCAGGGAGGACGAACACTTGCGGAAGAATGTCTCCAGTCCCTGGTCGAGATGCTCAAGGTGGATCCATTTGATGACACTTAGAGCCAAAATTACTTCGTAGACATCTGGGGAGTTTGAGGGTTCTGTCAATACCCAGTCTGCAGTGGAGAATTTTAGGCATGGCCACTTTGGAAGGGTAGGAGCGGTTGATGAGCGACGCGCAGCTTCGTTCTTTGGCTCGATGCGGTACCCGTGATTGAGGACAGCTGATACAGGGAAGTAGTCGGTAATAGATTCCGTGTTCTCTGCCGCAGGTCGGACGCGAGAAGAACGTAATGCTGAAAGTTTTTCGGCCTGGGCTACTAGTTCTGGATCGATATCAATACCAGTGACAGACGCTGCATGAAAATCGAAGGCTTGGCACATGTTAATACATACGAGGGAATTTGAATGATCGGATGCGGGGACCAGGATATCCCTTCACTTACCGAGTTGGCAAGACACGCTTCCAGCGTTGCAGCCAATATCAAGGCACTTCTTGCCCTCGAATATGGCTGGGATTAGAGTCCGGAGCAAGTTGAGGCGAGCGTCAAGAACATGGGTCGCTGATCCGGGGACTTTGGAGGGACCGCTATAGTCTGCAGGGAAGTGAACAGGGTTAGCAGGAGAGCCGAATAGGACAACGAGATGCGAATAGAGACGGGTGAAGTCCGAAAGTGGGGACGAACCCGTGTAGTTGCCATAAACGGTGGCCATGGCTGCCGAGGAGCGATATGGGGCGCAGGTGCAAGTGCGTGTTGAGCCGCCTCTATTGAGGTGACATGTGAAGGCAAAGAGTGGGTCAGCAGGCGGGTGACGATGTGATTGATGCGCCGTCGGGGGATTCGGGGATCGGTGATCGAGGCAGGAGGGGCGGCGAGAAGGCCGTGGACGGTGGACGGTGGGTGGCTCGCGGCGGGCGGCTCGCGTAAGGCTGGGGTGCCCCTCGAGCCTAGCGCAGACGTCGAGCCTAGTGCAGACCACACCCAGTTTCAACGACAAGCGACAAGCGACACGCTCTGGAGGGAGACGAGCCGGCGAGGAGTGCCTGGCTGAGGGCGGATCGAAGGGGCAAGACAGCCGGTCGAGGTGGCACAGGGCGGGCCGAACTGCTCCAGGGTAGCGCGTACCTGCGTGGGTGCCAATGTCACTCTGGTAGGCGGTGGTATGGCTAGGTACCCCCTAAGCGACAGCAGTTTCAATACTTCCCATACTTGTACCTAGCGCATCGCCGTGCAAAGTGGCTTGCCGGGATGGCAGTGCAACTTGCAACTTGCACCTCGCGGTAGCACGCCAGGACGCTCGTGTGAGAAAAGCATCGTCCAGACGCGTCTGAAAGCGGAAAGTGCGCGCTGAACATGGCAGCTGTCGCGATGGGGGTTTCCAGGTCACGCCCGCGCCATGCACGCACTGCTTCAGCCATGGCACGGCGAGCCTGCCGCATTGCCTGCGCTGCATGGGGAGGGCCGTCGAATGGGGAGGGCCAGTCGTCGAATGGGGAGGCACTTGGGCGCGATGTGTCTCCTGCAACGCTCGCTACCAGCAGCCGTGAAGCCCTCACAGGCAGAGCCAGGCACAGCGGGCTCGGGGTGACAGCGAGAGCGGTAGATGGCGTCCCGGAGGGGAAAGGGCGGTCTCAGGCCGTTGATTGTGGTGCATGACCGTTCTGCACGTTGCACCAAGCTCGACCAGAACCCTGGAAACGGGGCTTCGTTTTGAGTGGCCGGCGACGCTGTGTGCCGAGGGAGGTCGCCCGTCGACGACCGAGGGGACGAGGCCATTGGGCTTGCGGAGAGCAGACGGCAGCGAGGAGGGCTGATTCGCCCGTTGGCCAGTTGACACATCGACTTTTCCCGGTTGCCTGCCCTGTGCCGTCATGGCTTCTTTTTTGTTTTGCAGCGATGCGTCCGTGTTCCCCCATGTTGCTTGTGCTGCTCGTTCTGCCCATCGCATCCCCTCCCACACGATGCTCCGCGGCGCTGCCCGACTCGTGCTGGATGGCATGTCCCTCTGCCAGGTTGTCTCTGTCTGCCTACTGCTGGGCTGTCCATGTTACTAGGCCAGGTAGGTTTCGCGTCGCACGCCGTAGCCACACACCCCCTCTGCACACAGACGGCCGATTGTTTGTCTGCTGGCTGTCTGTTTGACCCGGGCATGAGCCTATTCGGCAGCGCCCCACGAAAACCCAGCGCAGTCACACCACAAGAGCATCCGCGCCCGTGCAATCAGAGCGTCGCGAGGACCCCTCCTGCATGCACAGCCAGCACCGTCCTGTCGTCTGGTGTGAAGGAGTGGATGCCGCCGCAACACATGCATTAGCCGGCTCGCCCAGCTTCCATCCCGGAGCCTTTTGATCATCGCAAACTGCACTGCACCGCTCCTCGACACCAAGCCAGCTTGCTGCATCCGCCTCCCTGGCTTGCTCTCGTACGATCCTGGTCATCATGACCTGCCCACCACCGCCTCGGATATTGCCTCTGTCTAGTCCGCGTTTCGTGCAAAGCCGTTTATTTTTCCTCGTCTGTTCCATGCCCTTGACCCCTCCGCTCCTGTGCACCATTGGCGTGAGGCTTGCCACTCGACCAGGGCCTGCGGGACATCCCCGTCTGCATCCTTCTTCGCTCCCGGGTGCCGTTGTCTGAGCGCCTCTCCACCCAACGTCAACGTAACCGCAATCGAAGCAATCCGCCGCCGATCTGCCTGTTGACCGTCCAGATACGTACAGGGCCGCCTACAAGGGGACTTGGGACTATAAACCTCTCATGCCGCCACACTCGATCTAGTGCCGCATTCCTGACGTTCTGTCTGACACTGCACCACTGCCTGGCCCTCTCTAATTTGAACAAGAGCCTCGCAACGTGAACACAGGTGGTGCTCCCAATGCGGCTTCGTGCATTGTGGCCCGGCTCGAACAGATAATAACACACGCATGTCCCAACCACCACCACCTCCTCCTCCCTCACTGCCGTCACTTCCTTCACCAACCTCCCCTCGCTCACTGTCAGACATGACTGAGACTCAGAAGCTCCCCGTCTTCGCGCCGCCCGGCTTCCTAGACTACCCTCACCGGCAACTGCCCCCACCTATCCAACTCAAACCGCTGGAAATCCCCTCAGACGCTGTACCACCGCGGATGGATTACCAGTTTCGATCGCCCATCAACCACCTTCCTTCAATCTACCCAGGGCCGCCTCCTCGACACGACTACCATCAGCCACCACCGCCTCCACCACCCCCACCACCATCGCACAGGTCCGCCGCGCCGTTCGACAAGCTACTCCACCCGTACACGCCGTCTCGATTAGATCCACCGTACTCTCCCCGCCAATACGGACATTCGACATCACCTCGCTCGGAGTTTGATCGTAGAGGATCAACAAGGCCAACGGATCATCGATATTCGTATGAAGAATCCCGACCAGTACATCATCAACTCCACCAAGACCAGTCGTATGCGCCTCTTGCGTCTCCAATCGAACCTCCCCGACCAAGAACATACGGTTCGATATCATCGCCAGGCTATGCGCCAAACTATGCGTCGAGCAGCGCGCCATTCAGGGGGTCTGTCGACTCCCACTCGCATTCACAACGAGCGTTGCCACCCTCCGGACCAATAGCCTACTCTGCACCTACTCTTGCGGCACCTCCGCCCCGGAAAGAGCCCCGGACAGTCCGACTGCCTGGGTCTATACCACAACCTGTATACAATGAACAATTGTGAGTGTGGTTTGCGTCTAAAAGAAGAAGTAAATGGTCGCTGACAGAGTGCAGAAATCTCAACTATGAACTTCGCGTGCGACAGCAGCCCATAGCAGCCAGAGCGTGCGGGTTTGGGGAACGTGATCGCAGAGTCATTGACCCTCCACCAATCATCCAACTCCTAGTCACAGACCCAAAGACTGGCGTTGCTGAACAGGAAGAGCTACGGTACTCGCTTAACGTGGTGCACTGCACCCTCTGGAATGCAGACGGGACGAACGAGGAGACAGCGCTGATTCAACCCGACCGACGAACGACGCGAAGATTGATGGGGCAGCTGGTAGCGTCACCCTCGGTTGCAAAGGACGAGCACGACAATGAGGGTTGCTTCTTCTGCTTCCCAGATCTGTCTTGTCGCACAAATGGCAAGTACCGTTTGCGGTTTGTGCTGATGCGAATCGATCCTGTAAACTTGCACGTTGGAGGGTTCTCGCCTATCCTCACAGAGGTAATGAGCGACGTGTTCACCGTCTACACGGCCAAAGACTTCCCGGGCATGCGACCCAGTAGCGCTCTTACTCGAGCGCTGAAGCTGCAGGGCTGCAATATCCAGGTCAAAAAGGGCAACGAGAAGGCTTTGCAGCGCAAACGACTCACTAGCAGCCAAGAGCATGATACACACGAGGAGGAGATGAAGCGACAACGCCGGATGTAGCGGGCGTTTGCTGTCATCATTCGAGGTTAACGGATCATCTCTTCCAGGGCAACAAAAGGCATCAATTTTATAGCGATGGGCGGTACATTGACGTTAGGGACACCTGAAGCATTTTTTCACAAATACCTACTTGCATCATTACGATATTACGAATAAGACACATTCGTCCTTCCTGGTTGGATCGCACGCATTACAGACAATGCAGACGGACAGTCGACCGACTCGGCGGAGACTATGGCGTAATGGGGTTAGAGCTGGCAGGAAGTGGAAGTACGATACCAATTGATAGGCTTTACTGTGCAGATAACATACCAAAGCTGCACACGCAGGCGCATGATTTTCTTGTCTGAGCAATAGAGTAATAGAGTGAGGTCGAGTGAAGAGACGAGTGATTGGTTGGTTGGCGCTAACTAGGTCAGGGTGCCCCACCAGAACCGTAGGCGGTGGGACAATTTTCTTTGCGAAGGCCGACTTTGACCTTTCCTCTCTCCCTCTTCCCCAAACCGCACTTCAGACACCCAAAGCAATCATGAAGTACGTGCTCGTGTCTGGAGGTGTCATCAGCGGCGTGGGGAAGGTGAGCTACTGCGTGTTGCCGCGCCTTTGATCCTAGAACTAACCAGGCGAACGTAGGGCATTATAGGTAAGACTCGAGGTTGTGTGATCAAAAGTTTTCTCCGCGAGGACTGCTGGTTTGGCGAGGGGATGATTTAGTATTTCGTCACGGTATCTGCTAGTAAAGGGCAGACTCGACTCGAGCCAGCAGATACTCGCAGAGAAAGAAGTCCATATTGGACATGTCCATGTCCACTGCTAACCCCACGCGTCATAGCCTCGTCGACAGGTCTGCTGCTCAAGACGATTGGCCTCAAGATAAGTTTCGCGACTTGACGCGCGCAGCTCCTACTGACAGCCCGGCACGTCTCCTCGATCAAGGTCGACCCCTACCTCAATGTCGACGCGGGAACAATGAACCCGAAGGAGTAGGGCACCCCTCTCCGACTCCCCCACTACACCCCACTAAACCACTCGACAGGCACGGCGAAGTCTTTGTCCTGTCCGACGGCGGCGAGGTTGACCTCGATCTCGGTAACTACGAGCGCTACCTCAACATCACCCTGACGCGCGACAACAACATCACGACGGGCAAAATATACCAGCACGTCATCGAGCGCGAGCGCAAGGGCGACTACCTGGGCAAGACGGTGCAAGTCGTACCCCACATCACCGACGCGATTCAGTCGTGGATTGAACGCGTCGCGCGCGTGCCTGTCGACGACACCAACGAGGAGCCCGATGTCTGCATCATTGAGCTGGGCGGCACCGTGGGCGACATGGAGAGCGCGCCCTTCATCGAGGCCATGAGTCAGTTGAGGCGCCGCGCGGGCAAGGACAACTTCATGCAGATTCACGTCTCGTATGTGCCCGTCATCCACGGGGAGCAGAAGACGAAGCCGACGCAGCGCGCCATCAAGGATGTGCGCATGGCTGGTATGATTCCGGATCTGGTACGTACAACATGATCTATGGCGGAGGGGATATATGTCTGTTTGGAGACCTTCAGGCCATGTAGCTGATGTGCTACAGATTGCCTGTCGCTGCGAGGGCGAACTAGACGCCTCGGCCATTGAGAAGATTGCCCACTTCTGCCAGGTTGAGACGGAGCAGGTTGTAGTCGTGAAAGACATGCCCTCCATCTACCAGGTCCCTATGCTCCTCGAACAGCAGAAGCTGATCCCCATGGTACGACAATTCCTCGCCCTTGATCAAATCACCGTAGCTCCTGCCATGACCGATAAGGGCCGTCATACCTGGGCTCAATGGCAATCACTCACTGGCCATGATACCCGATTCCACGACTCCGTCACTATTGCTCTCGTTGGAAAATACGTAGAGTTACAAGACTCCTACCTGTCCGTCATCAAGTCCCTGGAGCACGCGACGATGCGCTGCCGCAAAAAGCTGGACATCCGCTGGGTCGACTCGGACCACCTCGAGCCCAAATGCCAAGTGTCGAATCCCGCAAAATACCACGACGCCTGGCACAAGGTCGTCCAAGCCGCGGGCATCCTCGTTCCCGGTGGCTTTGGCCAGCGTGCCACCGAAGGCATGATTGCCGCCGCAAAATGGGCCCGCGAGAACAAAAAGCCCTACCTCGGCATCTGCCTGGGCATGCAAATCGCCGTCATCGAGTACGCGCGCAACGTATGCGGCATCTCGGACGCAACGTCTGAAGAATTCGACGGCCAGGCCGCCAACAAGCTCATCATGTTCATGCCCGAAGTCGACAAGACCACCATGGGCGCCAGCATGCGTCTCGGGCTGCGCCCCACGCTCTTCCAGCCCGGCAGCGAGTGGTCGCGCCTGCGTGCCCTGTACGCGGGCAAAGACACCATCCTCGAGCGCCACCGCCACCGCTACGAAGTAAACCCAGACTACATCGCCACGCTCGAAAAAGGCGGCCTCAGCTTCGTCGGCAAAGACGAGGCCGGCGTCCGCATGGAAGTCATCGAAATCAAAGACCACCCCTGGTTCGTCGCCGTCCAGTTCCACCCCGAGTACCTCTCTCGCGTCCTCGATCCCAGCCGTCCGTATCTCGGCTTCGTTGCTGCGAGTGCTGGTATGCTGGAGGAGATTACGCGCGATTACCAGCATGGGAGTGCGAGGTCTGTCGAGGGGATTACGAATGGCGTTGATGGGATAAAGGGGTCGAGTATGTTTTAGAGATGGGATGACGGTAGGTATAGGTTTATGAGTGAATTCGAGATGAGGGGCTTTATACGGTTATGTTTGGATGATTTGGGTTGGATTTCGGGTACTCATGGAGTTGAGGTGGTGCGGTTTGAACTGGACTGATTGATCCGGTGATGGTAGAATTTATATCATGACTAAAAAAGGATATGCACGTATGGCATGGAAAAGCCGAGACAGAAATAGAATCATGGTATCATGATAACTCATTCTTCATACCTACATATTCTTTCCAAAAGTAACCATCCATATTCATGTCCACGTACTCCATTCCAGAACTCCCTGATACTACTCCTCCACCTACTCATCGCTTCCTCTTCAACCAAACCTTCAGAAACTCAATCTTATCCTCAACTCCCAACCCGACTCTCTTGACTCTCCCCAACCGGGCCAAATCCTCCCCAATCCGATCCAATACTTTCTTTTCATCTGCACTCACGTCCTCCACTCCGCCAACACCAGTCTCAACCTGCATGCCCGCATCCGCATCCCAGTGTTTCCCATTGACCCCGTTGCGGAAATCCGGTTGGTCGAAGATATTCGTATCATAGCCCGTGCCCGTCGCCTTCTGCACAATCTTCTTGGGCGAGTCCTGCGACGGCGAATTATAGATGCGACTAGCGATCCTTACGCGCATCTGGTGCGTGGGTTTAGATAGGAGGTTGTAGAACCAGCTCAGGTAGTTGCCGGGGACGGGGGTGGTGACATCTTGAGGTGTGTAGCGCAGGTTTACGGGGTAGATTTTCGTGTCGCCGGCTGCGCTGAGCAGGCAAGGGGACAAAGGTAGGATGCCGCGGCCGTTTGTGGTGGTGCATTCGGGGAAGACGCAAATTATGCTTGTGGGGTTTTCCGCAGTGAGCTGCGCGAGGGTGACGAGGTTGCTGGTGTCGGGGGGAGAGAGCGTGGGGTGGGAGAAGGCGAGGAGGATGGCGCGGAGGAGTGTGATGCGCTCGACCTTGCGAGTGTTTGGATATGCGCGGGTGAAGATTGGTTGGAAGATGCCGGCGAGGTAGAGGGGGTCGAGGGGGGAAGTGTATGACGAAGCGATAATTGTGCCGGGCTTGGGGAGCTGTTCTTTCGCCGAGGAGAGCTGTCTAAGAGGATGCAATTAGCACATATTTTTCCGTCTCTTGTATGACATATTCGAGGATTGCGTGGAGAGAGAGGTATACATACCCCCGCTTCACACCATCGACCTGAAAGTCCACCCACCACACCCCAGGAGCCATGAGCATAGACCACAGCACCGCATACTTGATCGCATGCCCCACAGGTAGCCAGTCCAGAATGCCAAAGTAGAGAATCGAAAACCCTATGACAAACGGTAGGCGCGTGAAGAAGAGGAACACATGTACGGGTGTCCAGAGAAAGCTCGATGGAGGGGAAGGCACGGGCAGGAAAGGCGCAATCGCTGTGCCTATGCGTGTGTTAGTATCTGAAGCTCCATTGGAGGTCCTGGGTGCATGATGAATGTACCTTTATCGCGGAATTGGCTGTACTTTTCCATGATGGGTGGTGTATTTCGGCGTCGTGCTACCGGGCCATGAAGAACTGTGAAAGAGGCGAAGCAGAGCGAAGGGAGGCAGACAGTCGGAGATATATCAGCTCCAATGTGTCGTCAGTGTCCCAAAGTTGACAGCTGCAGGCGTGGCGGCGACGGGTGTGGTGTTCGCTGTTGGCGGGACGAAAGGTAAGTGGTTGCACGAGTCATTTTGAATTTGTGCACTTGTTCACATGTGATTTTCCAAAACGTCATCAACGGGAAGGACATAGCAACATGTGACAACACTGACAACACTGACCCACAGATCGATCAGAAGCACGACAAATATTTCGGTAGAGATCTTGTATATACTACCTGAACCATCATTTCCCCCAACCCCCCATATCGCTCTTCTCGCTACATCAAATCCTCGACTACATGAAACAAAAGACACAAGTACAAGAAAGGAAACAAGATATCAGTCAATACACGCTCCAGTCGTGGAGGTTGAACGAAACGATACATGTGCCCGTGAGCAATGCCATGCTAAGAAAGGGGGTGGTATACAAAGGAAATACTATTAGTCGACAAACAACGTCGACCTACGGAAACAGCGGGTATGTGGGTATGTAGTGTGACAATATTAATGCTCTTTTCCATCTTTTTCCAGCAGCGATCATTCCACGTCGATTCGAACGCCTCTTACAATACCGAACCTGAGCAATTTTGGCTTCGCACAAGGTGGCGGGCCGCCCTGGCAACAGACAGCTCAAGAGACCCAGACGAAAGAACTGTCATTCTTCCAGCTAAGCTCTGATGTGTGTCGGGTGGACCCGCCTCATGCTGCAGATTACAAGACTGATTACAAACGTACGGTCTAAACTCCCCTTCCGGGAGGAAAGGATGACCAAAGGAAAGGGTATGTCAGGGTAGTAAAAAAGGGTATGCGCAAGGGGTATTCCTCATCCTCGTTTTCCACTTCGCTTACAAAGCGACATCAAGCACCAGACTAACATCGCTGACCTGGCTGCCAGCAAGGTCCTCAAGGACGGGTATCAAGTCGAGGAGTTCGTTGTCGTGGGCATCAGAGAACCAGCTGCTGATCGGGACGGCATGTTGCGGGTGGAAGATGTACGACGTGGGCGAGTTATCGATGATGATGGTATCCTTGAGGTCGCGACCGATTTGGGAAAGATCCTGAAAGTATGTTAGCAAAGTTCACAGAGTCACTTGAAAAGACTCAAACATACCTTGACGTAGTTGCCCTGATGGTTGTAGCAGCTCTCTCGGAACAGCCTGTGGTGTACAACACCATGGATGTCAAGCTGGTCGAGAAGTGGGTCGCCATACTGTGGTCGTTAACATGTGTTACTGGCAGAACGGGCTAGACAAATAATACCTTAGAGACGGATGCCGTGAAGACGACGACCTCGTACAGCTCGCCAACCCTCTTCATGAACTGGTCGACACCTGGGCGCTTGATGACATACACATTGTGGTACTGTCCCTCAATTTCAACTGGGATGGTGAAGTCGGCCTGGTGCAGGATCTAAGAAATGTTAGCACGACAGGAAACGGTCACCTAGCTCGCGTAATAGCATACCTTGAAGCTACTGTGAACCAGAGTCTCGTCGAGATCGAGAACCAGACACTTCTTTCCCGTGAACCTTGGTGCTATTGGGCCGAGCAGATACTTCTGTGGCTCCGAGGCTTCCGAGACGTCTGAAATCTGCTTGTGCACAGCATCCTGTCTTTGCTCAACGGGAGGCGGGGGAGGAAGATCGATCTTGGGGTGGTCAGACTGCGCTGCTGCTACCGGGTCTTCGCCTTCTTGGTGAACGTCGTTGGTCGAGATTGGCACGTCCTTCATCTCAATGTCAGCATCGATCTGCTTTTGCTCCTCGGTCTGATCTTCGATGATCCTTTGCTGATCAACAGAGGGCCTCGGCAGCACGGTGGGCAGTACCGGAGTAGTTCCGGGCGTGGGAGTCGTGACATTGATCTGGGGATGATCCGTCTGCAGGAAACCGGGCTGGCCAGGGAGCGGTGGGAACTCCGTCTGTGCCTGCATCTTCTTGGACGCGCTTCTTGTGACGATCTGAGGCGGCGAGATATCATGTGACTGGCGCTCGGTCGTGCCATCACCGTGATTGGGCTTCTCGGCAACACCCGTGCCATAAGCCTCAACACCCGCCTTCTCATCTAGGGGTTCTTTTGATTCAGCAGTGATTGATTCGGCAGGATTGGGCTCCTGCTTTTTTACGGGCGTCGATTGCGACGTGCGTCCGGCCGGCACGTTCTCAGTCCGCTTGACATTCTCTGGAGGCGCAACATCTTCTGTTGCTCGGGACTCCTTCGGCGCAAAGCAAGGCAGGCAGGAGAGAAGACCGCCGCCGCCTCTCTTTTTGCTTCGCATGGAACCCTCACGGTTGGTTGTGGGGGCGACTGGCGCCGCGTGTGTGACCTTCTCCGAGGTTGCGGCACGCTGCTGCAGGCGCTTGCTGCTCGTAGTGCTGCCCGCCCTTTTTCTGCCCATGAAGCTGCGCTTGGAGTGCCGGGAGCCTTGGCCAATGCTTTCAGTGTCTGTCGCGGTGGCGCCACTCAGCCCGGTCTTGGACGTCTGCCCTTCGTTTGGCGGTGAGCCGACGGCCAGGAGCGGGTTCGTATTACTCTCCCCGCTGCTGCCGGCGACGTGATTGTTGTCCATCGGTGGCCCTCGTGAAGACGAGCGGGGCGGTGGAACGACTGTGTTGGGGCTGAAGGCCTGTGAAGCTGCGTCACCGGGTTAGTGCACGGGTTCCGTATCGATGGCGTTGGGCTGGGGGCGGCAGCATCGTTATCGTCACGTACCAGAACCGTTGGCAGCTGAGTGCGAGGGCTCGATGCTCATCACTAGGCAGCAGTCACCTCAGGCAGACAGCGCGCAGTGCAAGACGAGCGGTAGCGATGGTGAAGGATGCAGAGCTGGTGGTGATCCCTAGCCGCGTCGCGTGGTGGTGCCTCGTGCGTGGTCGCTGGCGGTGGTCCGACTTGCGCCCGTCGCTGCTTCCGTGAAAGGCAATTGCTGGGCAACTGCGGTGGATGCGGAAGGCGCGCGAGATGGGAAGAAGTCGCAATGTCGCCGTGGCTAGGACACGATCGTCGAGGACGCGGTCGGGAGGTGTAAGGGAGGGAGTTCGCGAGGTCAGGATCGGTGCTTGGGATGAGGCTGGTTCGCTAAGGCGGGCGGAAATGAGCTGCCGTCTTTCACCGTCGTCAGCGCCAACAGCTCCGCCAACAACCGTCCTTGTGGGCGGCGCAGGGTGCTCTGGGGTGCTCTTGCGGGTCCTGCAGCGTGCCTGCGACTGTGATGCCGTTCTGGAGACTGTAGACTCAGATGGCGCGCTGGACTCGAGCATGCTTCGCCAACTTGACTGGGCTGCCCAAGAAGCGCAATACGAAGTCGACAGGGGTGCCACCCATCTAGCACTATTGCGTCCCCACTAACCGTATGGTCGCCTAGCCGCGGCCAGGCCCAAGCATTCACTCTCCACTCTCTGCACTCCACCCTGCGAGTCTATCCACAAGCGGACGCGACCAGGCTGCATTACATCACCCAGCGAGCCGCTCTCTCTTGGTGCTGTGCGAGTACATCACATGAATAAACAGCACCTTCTCAACGCCAGTAGACGTTGCTTGCGACTTGCATCTGCCTGTCAACTCCCATGTCTCTGTCAATAAACTTAGGGCCCTGCTTCCGGGAATCCCCTCCAGCCACGGAGTGCATCGCTACATCGCTAACCCTGTACGACGGGCGGCGGTTAACCAAGTCAGACCCAGCCTATCACCGTGTGGGCCTCGAGTGCGCGCCCACCGCCACATCCACTCCCAAACCATGATTCTGTCGGCATTCAACCTCAATGCAGTTCGGATATTTTCAACGACCATCTTGCATGACCATCGTCGTGGCGGCTGGAGCAGGCTAGATTCAATACATGAACCAGCACATGCCACACATCGTTCACGTTTCGCCCCGTGACAAGTGCAGTGCAGCGCAGTGCAATGCAGTGCGGGCCGCATGTCGAGGCCATCCCGCGTCGATCTTAGCCTACTACTGTAAGCGGCAAGTCACAAGTCGAACGTTGATGTTTGAGGGTGTGCTGGGTGTTGGCTTGATCCGAGATCCCCGCTACGAGAGGGTGTGTAGCAATGAGGAGGTGGCTGAAGATGCCCCCCAGACGCATCAAAGAAAGAAGCAACGATAAGTAAGCAACAAGTGGTCGATATATTGGTGGCCAACCGTTCAACGTTGTACATCTTGTACCCGAGGCAATCTTCACGGCGGCTGAGAACAAACATGGCAGCTACTGTACCACAGTTCTCGAACGACATGGTCCAGTTGACGGGAGAGGGATTTGATGTCGGAGAGAAACAGGGCCACTTTCAAGGCCGTATTAAAGATTGAAATGTGGCACAGGCGTTTGCTACACAATCTAATCGTGCAGGGTCATGCGTTAATTAGGCCTGTGGAGCTTTTAGTGTCGCACACGATAGTTGTCGTGAGGTTACTCTTCAACTAATACCTCAGCGACATCATGCACATAGCGGGATACATACGATAAGTAATACAGCAACAGCACATCCCAACTACATTGGCTCCTCGGAGATTATCGTGACGATTTGGTGAAGATGTTGGTTTTGGAATTCGAGTGCACTCCGCAAGGCTGAGGGGTGCTGGACCCTTGTCCTGGGCTAAGCTAAGCTTTCCAACGACGTAACTCCTGCCTGAACAAGCATCCGAAGTAGTCCGATACAACTACACTTCACACTACCTTTGTGGTCGAATATTTTCGGTCAACTAAACTCTCCACATACATCCTATCAAGATCGCTTTGTACGCCACTATGGCTGATTCGAACACTACCCCGCCCACCGAGCGTGACCCCGCGGCGCCGTCAAATACGGGCGAGACACACGAGGAAAAGATCGACGACCACAAGCCTAGAGATAGCAAAGGCTGGGACGGGAAACTCAGAATCGATAAGCTGGCTCTTAAGGAAAACGGGCCAGCAGATCCCAAAGTGGAAATCGAAAGTGAGCCAGAGGTGTCCGACGACGAAGGCCCACCGCCAGAGCAACTTGCAGCGGACGAAGACCTGCTAGACGACGTGCCCGACGATGAAGACGAGATCGAGCTGGTACACTGCAAAGTTGCAGATATGGACTCACTGCGATTAGAGCGGTTCACGCAAATGAAGGTAGCACACCCTCTCTAACCTTTGCGATAGGTGAGCTGACAAACGTAGCGTCTCTGCCTTCGCCAAAACCGCATAGAAGTCATTTCAATACCCGAATCAGTCGCGCCCACACTACAAGAAGTCGATCTTTACGACAACCTCATCGCACATATCAAAAGCTTCGACGCTTTCACCGAGCTCACATCGCTCGACCTGTCCTTCAACAAGATCAAGCACATCAAGCGGCTGAGCCATCTCACAAAACTCAAAGACCTGTACTTTGTGCAGAACAAGATCAGCAAGATAGAGAATCTCGATGGCATGACCAACCTGCGGCAAATCGAACTCGGCGCAAACAGGGTGCGCGAAATTGAAAACCTGGAGACTCTGACTGGCCTGGAGGAGCTGTGGTTGGGCAAGAACAAGATTACTGAAATCAAAGGCCTCGACACCCTCGCGAATCTCAAGATACTCTCTATCCAGTCGAACCGTCTGCGCACAATAACCGGCCTGCAGGGTCTCACTAGCCTCGAAGAGTTACACATCTCGCACAATCTTATCACTGAAATCTCCGGTCTCGAGCACAATACGAACCTCAAGGTCATCGACATCAGCGCCAACCCGATCGAACATCTCACGGGTCTGGAGAGCCTCGTCCACCTCACCGAATTCTGGGCAAGCAATTGTAAGCTCAGCAGATTCGACGAGGTGGAAAAGGAGCTCAAGGATAAGGAAGAATTGGAGACGGTGTACTTCGAAGGCAATCCCTTGCAACGATCGCAACCAGCACTGTATCGTAACAAGGTACGATTGGCGCTGCCACAGGTGGTTCAGATCGATGCCAGTAAGTCATCTTCGTTGCATACCTGAAGATTCAGATGGACTAACATATTCATAGCGTTCGTGAAACAAGTTTAGCACACTATGCAGAGGTGTTTAATGGAAGGAATGAGGGCTGCGCAGGCAGCGAGATATGCCTCTGCAACTCGGATTCTTCAGTGTTTGAAGAGTTGTAGGACGATATAGGGGTTTGGGACTTTCACGGCATTGAAGGAGGTTCAGCATCTGCATTGCAAGGCGTTCAGCAAGCATTCCATAGCATGGAGTTATGAGAGTCCGAAATCGAAGAAATGCATAATGATACCCGATACCGTCCGGCATCTTAGCCTGCTTGTATCGATATTGTGCCAGTGCAAGACTTCAGCATGGGACTTGAAAAAGATGATGGTGGTGCGTCTTCATCGCGCCGTGGGCACGGCCCATCGTCTAACCTGATTCCTCGTGGTGCAACGACAGGGGTCTCTTGACGTGTTTGTAAACACGCCAAAACAATCGGCATTATCAAACTCCGCACCGCCATCGCTGCCATCGACAACACGCTCGTGCACCTGGCTGGGAGCAGCATGACTTGGTGATTTTTCTCGCTCTTTTAAAGTTGTGTTGACTTTTGGAATTATGGATCCCGCAATGGACAACCAGGTACGTCTGCACACAGCGCAAGCAGTACTGTGACCCCACGACTGACGCCCACGGTCTGCTCAGGGCTTCGTCAAGCGTTCAGGAATCAAGCCGCCCTCAAAGATCAATCTCGAGCCCACGTCGCCACGCGCTCTCACCGAACTGCCCCCTTCTGGCATGAACGCGCGCATCGCAATGTCTCAGTCGACAACGGCCACGAAGCACAAGCCCTCCGGCTGTAAACTTCCCATTTCCATACACTGTGACCCGGACAGGCCACTGACTCCCCCAGTACCCGAGCCCGCCGCCAAACGGAAGACACTGGCAGAATTGGGTGGTGAACCCTACAAGCCAAAGATCCCCGCGCCCCCTAGTTCGCGCCACACCAGCAACAGCGTCAAGAGCACTGTTGCACGCGGAATGTCTGCATCGCTGTCGCGCGCGACCGGGAATACCGTCTCTCGCAGTGCTTCTGCGTCCGCCTTTGGTGGTAGCATGGGTCCTGGCGCAAAAGCCCCCGTTGCGAACGCGAGACCAAAGTCTGCGTATGGGCACAACAGAAGCAAGTCGCATCATCAGCCGTCTCGTCCTGCCACCGCCATGTCTAAGCGTGCTGGATACGACGAGGACGAGGAGGCAAACCCCAAAGGTTCGCAGCCCTTTCTTATCTCCACAAATCCCAAAGAGACTCTCAAGGTGCTGAAAAAGGCGCCCGTGACCTCGAGAGCGCGCACACAGTCTTTCGAGGTAACCCCTCAGAAGACGTTTCGCATATCACATTCTCGAGCCATCTCGTCCCCTTCGATCTTTCGCCCCATCACCCCTGTCATCGAAGAACCTGCCGATTTCGATTGCGAGGAAGTCTGCGCCAATCTTGGGGCACTCAAATTGGGTGTTTCGGATGCAGAGCCCCGTGAGAGTGAATCTGAGCGTGGTATGACTTCTGGCAGGGATACAAACCCTTTCTTGAAGCCTGCAAAGCCTCCATCTCGACTTCCTCAAGCATCGCCTGTTCGACAGACAGTGAACCGAACGCCCACTCGACATCCTCCATCCTCTACCCCTAGAGCAAAGCGGACGAATTTTTTAAATAGATTTACTAACGACCGCTGTCCAGACTTTTACGATGAACGAATGGAAGCGATGGAAACGCAATTTCGGGAGTTTACCGCTAGGATGGAGCGCGACATGCAACAAGCAACCGATAACAAAGAAACTGCTCAACAACTTCAGGGTCGAGGTACGTCTCAAAGGCGCAAAGACGCTGCGAGCCCCTTGTCGGTTTTCCTGCGCGAACACCCTTGACTAACATGGTGATCCCGCAGTTGCTGAACTCGAAGCCATCCGCGCCCGATTAGAAACTGCAAACACCAGCCTAGAATCTGATATGAAAGACACTCAAAGTTGCCTGAACACTGTGAAGATGGAGCTGGAGATGACACGACGAAACCACACTTTTGAAGCAGACGATTTGCGCAGAAAGTTGCGCAACGAAACGGAAGAACTCGAATTCCGGCAGCGAAAAGAAACGGACAGGATGCAAAGAGAGAAGGAAGAGTCCGAGGAGAAGATTGTCAGAAAATTCAAATCTCAGATTGAGGGATTACTGAAAGAGCACCGCGAGGAATTGGCAGAGCTGAGGAAGCAGATCGATGCCGATGGTGAAGTAGAACGCAGCAGGCGGGCTCGCGAGGCCCAGGAGAAAGAAGCAGAGTGGGGCTCGAAGTTGAGAGCCGCTGGACACGAAACAGAGGCCAAGCAGCGGGAGCTACAGCTTGTTCAAGGGGAACTCATCAACGTCAAGGCAGAACTCGAATCGACCAGGAACCTCAAGACTGGACTCCAAACACAATTGGGCTTGGCGACGACCAACAACCTCACATTGGAAGCCGCAAACCAAGCGATGAAAGAAAAGATCAACTTTCTCGAATCCGACAGCCAAGCGCAGTCGCAATCCTTCAACGATCTCCACAAGAGAATGCAAGACGCCATCGAAGCAGCAGAGCTGGCCAACGACAAACTCCGCCAGGAAGAGACACTACGACGAAAGCTCTTCAACCAAGTGCAGGAGCTCAAGGGCAACATCAGAGTCATGTGTCGTGTGCGACCGAAGCACGACTCCGAGAACGATCCTGCGAAGATCTCGTTTCCGGACGTGGACACAGATAGCAAGGAGGTGGCCATGCTTGGTCCAGAGAAAATGAGTGCGACCGGGAAGGATATCACACCTTCATACGCCTACTCTTTCGACCGTGTCTTTGGCCCAGGGTCTCAGAACGGCGAAGTCTTTGAGGAGATCAGCCAACTTGTTCAGAGCGCACTGGATGGGTATAACGTCTGCATCTTCTGTTATGGTCAAACCGGAGCTGGAAAGACCTTCACCATGTCTTCAGCTGACGGCATGATCCCACGTGCCACAGCGCAGATCTACGCTGAAGCACAGCGCCTGGAAGAGAAGGGCTGGCGCTACAAGATGGAGGGTTCGTTCATCGAGGTTTACAATGAGACATACAACGATCTGCTCGGTCGTGCGGAAGACCTCGACAAGAAGAAGGTCGAAGTCAGACACGACCCTGCGAAAAAGCAGACGATTCTTGAGAATACTGTTAGCGTCACCCTCGACAGCGCGCAACGAGTTGAGGAAATCCTCGACACGGCAGACAAGAACAGGACAGTAGCTGCCACCAAGGCGAACATGCGATCGAGCAGAAGTCACTCGGTCTTCATCCTGAAGCTCGTCGGCACAAACCAGATCACAGGCGAGAGAAGCGAGGGCACACTCAACCTCGTCGATCTCGCCGGCTCCGAAAGACTCGAGCACTCCAAAGCGGAGGGCGCGCGACTGAAAGAAACACAGAACATCAACAAGAGCTTGAGCTGTCTAGGCGATGTCATCAACGCTCTTGGGTCCGCGAAAGAAGGCACCCATGTCCCGTACAGAAACTCAAAGGTATGTTGTCGCTGATTCTTCTTTTATTGATTTCGAATACTTGCTAATGCATCATGACGCAGCTCACATACCTCCTCCAATACTCGCTCGGCGGCAACTCCAAAACCCTCATGTTCGTCATGGTCTCCCCGCTCCAAGCTCATCTCCAGGAAACTATCACAAGTCTCAAATTCGCGACAAAAGTCCACAATACGCATATCGGCACGGCGAAGAAGCAGACGAAGACCATCAAGGACGATAAGCCGGCGAGTGCGGGGGCGAAGGCTTGATCTGTGTGTGTGTGTGGATGTGGGTGGGTAGGTAGGATTTGTGTGCGGGGGTTGTCTTGGTGGGTTTCTACATTCTTTCTACTTCTTAGGGTTCTCTTTTGCAGCGACCGGTGAAGTGTTCGAGGTCGATTTGCTGGTTTCTGTTCTGTTCTTTTCTGTTCCGTTTGGGTTCTTGGATATCGTGGGGTGGCGTAGAACATCTGTTTGTTTGTTGGTGTGTGTGAGAATGGCGTTATGAGAACGAGGCGCTGGTTAGGCAGATGTTATGATGACGTCTTTTTCCTACTTTCTATTCATTTATTGGTTGTGCTGTGTTTGGTCTGATGTTGGCTTGATGCTTGATGTTTGGTGGTGTGTCAGTGGATGTGTTAATGAGGATGTCTCTCCATCCAGTTTATACAGCACTGTCCTCGTGCCTCGTTTTGTATCATGATACAAAACTTATCAATACCCGTTGCTTGCACATCATGACTGCGTTTTCACTGTCGATGGACTTGTCGATTGATGCGTTTTCCAAGCCACCCCTTGTATATTGACTTACACACTTATTGAACTGCACATTATAACCTATGAGCACCATTCACAACGACACGCTGTCTAATCCATCGCTTGCCAATATGACCACACGCAGCTCACTGCACCGATTAGTGAATACATGCCATTGATGCTGATGGGGTGTGAGAGGACTTTGGTCCCGCGGAGTAAGCTCTGCATGTCTGATATTCATCGGGGTGGTGGTGAGAGTTTGGACAAGTCTAGCTTACATTGTGTGGATGGATACTGGATATTGGATAGATGACGTTGAAAGTTGGTTGCATTCCTTGGTTTGCTTGGATTATCGCCTGGAGGTTCTGCAGATATGTAGAGTGCTGGGAGGATAACGTGTTGGTTGTGGGTGTGGGCTTTATGTGATATGTATGATGGGTTCTTGGGTGGTTTGAAGTGGTTGTTTTTTGTTTATGAATGGTGGGGTATGGTTATGACGGACACTGAGGGGTGAGCGTGATTGAGATGATGAGAGATTGTTTAATGTTTGTTATCGGAGTACGAGAAGATGTATGGAAAATAAAAGAGAGTAAAGGAACGCGATTGATAGGAAAAGATTAATATCATCGCCTATCGCTGTTCTGTATGGCTAGCAGATGATAGTCAAGATATACTGGTAGGGTTGTCCTGAGTTCAAGGATCAGGGGTTGGTGTTCGAGAATGGGGAAGAGGAAGAGTTTGCAGGAGTTCTCCGAACCCAGCTGCCAGGACGTGGATGTGCTGTGTGGGCGTCGAGGTGGAGTATCATTGGCGAGCTGGTTCATCCCACCGCGCTAGCCATATCCGGCTGCATATGCATTCACATGTCATTCATACAACATGCTTACCTCGCTGTGTAGAGTCGTCAAGCAGTCCAACATGCTTCTCACGAAAGATGATGGCCCGACATGCACCGGATGGAGATGAGATGAGCTTCACGCCACTCCGGCCGAAGCGGTGGCTAGCGCCAACGACCCCTGGCAGAAGGGCCTCACCGCCCGCGATTCTAGTTCGCAGGACGAGGGTTTAAGATCGCGAGTCGCCACCGACGGGCCATTGACGCCTCTGCCAGCCTCGTAGTGTGTGCTTTTCCGACTCTGTAGCGCCTGCAACCCTCGTTCACGTCCATCCACGACATCCCGGGTTCTTCAACAGGCCCAATTCGCCGCCAAGATGCTCACAATCTTCTCCACCAAAATCACCACCCTGCCCCCGGGCGTCACCACGTCGTCGCACTCCCGAGCCCGCGGCGCCTCGACCTCCTCCATCCCCCACACAGACTACATACCAGAGGTGGACTCGCGCGAGGAGAGGCGGCGCGTGCACCATGAGGCAGACATTGTCATTGTGGGCGCCGGCATCGTGGGATGTGCAGCGGCGGTGGCGTTCGGGCGGCAGGGACGCAGCGTGATCCTGCTCGAGAAGAGCCTCAAGGAGCCGGACCGCATTGTGGGCGAGCTGCTGCAGCCGGGCGGCGTCGAGGCCCTGGAGAAACTGGGCCTGAGGGGTGCGTGGCTCAATTCGTTGTTAGACCAGTCCACCATGCTGATACATGACAGACTGCCTCGAGGGCATCGATGCCATCCCGTGCTACGGCTACCAGGTCTCGTACAACCGCGAGCCCGTGCAAATCGCCTACCCCGCGAGCCTCGTTGCCTCCAAGAAGCAGCCAGAGGGCCGGTCCTTCCACCACGGCCGCTTCATCACCAAACTGCGCGCCGCAGCCATGGCCGCTCCAAACGTCACCGTCGTCGAGACCACCGTCACCGATATGGTGAAGAATGAATGGACCAACCAGGTCTTGGGTGTTGAATGCCACACGGCCGGCGAGAAGGACTACTACTTCGGCGCCATCACCCTCGTCGCCGACGGCTACGCCTCCAAGTTCAGGAAAAACCACCTCCCCCACACACCCCAAGTCCGCAGCAAGTTCTGGGGCCTGGAGATGATCGACGCCGAACTGCCCATGCCCCAACACGGCCATGTCATCCTCACCGACGCACCCCCTATCCTCATCTACCAGATCGGCACACACGAGACGCGCATCCTCGTCGACATACCCGAGAACCTGCCCTCTGCGAGCGTAAAAGCCGGCGGAGTAAAGAACCACATGCTCAACGTCGCCCTCCCCAACCTCCCCGAATGCGTCCAGCCCGCCTTCCGCCGCGCCGTCGAATCCGGCAAACTCCGCTCAATGCCCAACTCCTTCCTGCCGCCCGCGGTGCAGAAAACCGCCGGCCTGATCATGCTCGGCGACGCAATGAACATGCGCCACCCCCTCACCGGCGGCGGCATGACCGTCGCCTTCAACGACGTCGTCACCCTCTCCACCCTCCTCTCCCCGCAAAACGTCCCCAGCTTCGAGGACACGCCCGCCGTCGTCGCCGCAATGTCGCGCTTCCACTGGGCCCGCAAGAGCGGCAGCTCCGTCATCAACATCCTCGCCATGGCGCTGTACTCGCTCTTCGCCGCAAACAACCCCCACCTCACCGCCCTCAAAAACGGCTGTTTCCGCTACTTCCAACGTGGTGGCCGCTGTGTCGATGAGCCTTGTGGTATGCTCTCTGGCCTCATTCAGAACCCCTGGTTGCTTGTCTATCACTTTTTCAGCGTCGCGTTTTATGCTGTGGCGTGTAGGCTTAGGGAGGTGCCTGTGTGGAAGGTGCCGTATGTGTTGACGGTGGAGATGTGTGCTATTGTTTGGACGGCTGCCGCGGTTATTGGGCCGTATCTTGTTGCTGAGGTTAGGAGTTGAGTGGTGTTCTTCTGTTGTTATGCATGTTTATGGGTCGGCGTGTTATGGTTTGGCGTTTGGTTTGGTCTGGTGGCTTGTTGTTGTAGATGGTGTATTTTAAACTGGGTTGGGATGAGTGAGACGCGATGCGATGCGACGCGACGCGACGAGTTTACATAGATAGATGAGATGGGATGGGATGAGATGGTAATGCATAATATTCTTCATATTCACTTTCACATTCACAGTCACTTCGCTTGTTGTTATCTTGTTCTCGTCTCAGATTATGATGTGTTCAGGGAGAAAATAGGAAATACTCACTCTTTTCTTATTTGTGTAAACTCACATTCGTCTTTTGTTCTCTTTTTTGATCACATATAATATAAGGAAAGCAAAATGAGAAAACAGGGTAAGGTAGGATATGCAATATCCTCTTTCAACCTGATTCATCTTATACATATACAATATGATCTTCTGCCCTAGACTTGGAAGGTCACGTACATGGACAAAACACTCCACTGCTTCCCTGTTACGAACAATAACTCTACTGGGAAGGAAACGGTATGTGGTACTTGGCTGCTCTCCTCTCTTCTGCCCTGCCCTGCCGCCTCCAGTACCGATTAGACCAGACCAGGCTCATCGAGGAAGCACATCCCTAACAACCTACTCCGCTCTTGTCGGGATGATATCCAGTCTACATCCACATATACAGGAACAGCGACGTAGTAATACAAAGAGGGGAGGAATAGGGTTGATATGTCACCCGTACCTTATAACCCCCAGTCTCCGCGTTACCTGTTCCTGCACAATCCCCTTGATATCTACAAAACTGTCATGCTCTTGAGAAGGTGTTTTCTGCGCGCTGATGGGTGGGTGGGCGGTGCTGAGAGGGGATCTGGATGTTGGGGTGTGTTTGGAGGGTGGGGACGTACGGGGATTGAGTTTGTACGACTGGATTATATTGTGGGTTGGGATAGAGCGATATAGACAAGTAGGAAGATAGGTGGTATGGAGAGGTGACAAGGAGAGTATTGATAGCAGAAAAACGGAGAAGGGTACGCTCTGGATTTGATATTGAATAGCTGGCATGACTGTATATCTACGTAGTCATCTTGGTTTGAGAGTTATTCTCTATTTCCGCATTAAGTAAACATGTAGCAAGTCTCTACTACATATCTTCGGCGCTGGAAGTCCTACCATTTATCCATAAATAGGTGAAACTGTTTACCAGGTCTTATCTTCAGAGAAGTGTGGGAGGTACGCGAGTTAACCAGGGGGTCAATAGGTTTGGGGATGAGCAATCGATTAGCTGTAGTAGGTGGATGGAAGGGGATGTTGGTTGGTAGAGCAGAAAGAATGGAATAAATGCATGGATTTTGTTATGGATCGGAGAAGTGAGGTGAGGGTTGTGAGAATGGATTGGGGATATATGGACGAAGAGATAGATAGATAGATAGATAGATGGAAAGACAAATGAGCGGGGAAGTAGATGGGCTGGAGTGGAGTGAAATGAAGATTGTGATAGGGGGCGTGCGTTCTGTTTTGTGAGGGGTCGTGTTTCTAGTATAGAAGGTGTATCCCCGTGTAGACACTATCGACTGACTGATTCGCACAAAAGGGTAAGAATTGCCGTGTTGTAGTGTCTGACGCGTTATGGGGGCTTGTGATGCGGGGGTTGTTCCGTTCACTGTCTCATGCTGTACTGTACTGTGGTGGATAGTATCACAAGAGTTCGAGTTCAAATCCACTCCATCTCCGTCCCTTCCCTTCCCTTCCTTCCCCCCCCTCACTCATAGTCCTCCTTCCGCGGCGCCCTCCCAACTCCCCACCGCTTCGCCATCTCGACCCCCTCTGCAATCGTGCCCACCCTTGCATCAATCGCATGCCCCGTTTCTTCAAACTTCCTACACGCGTCCCAGAGATGGCGTAGCTGGACGGAAAATGTCTCGATGAACTCGCTGGGCTCGAGGTGTGGGGTGGGATTTTTGTTCGCGGGGAGCGACATGTCGATTGTCATGTGGATCATGCGGAGGTTGGTTGTGCAGAAACCTGGGTCTGTGGAAGTTAGTTTGATGCGGTGTTGGAGAAAAAGTAAACAGGTCGTGTTGGGTTCTGGTGGAGGGCTGATGCAATTTCATGAACAAATTTTGGGACTTGACTGAATGAGAGGAGCAGCGTGTGAAATTGTCGGACTTTGGTTGCAGAGAAAAGATGACGAAACACGTAAAACGAGTGTGGAGCTTTTGAAAAGTGAGGAGAAAATGGGAATCAATGGAAAAAAGGGAGTAAAGAATAAGTAGTAAAAAACTCACCACTAAACATCACAGGACTAACAGCAAAATCACGATCCTTCACCACTTCCCCAATATATCCAGTTTCTTCTTTCAGCTCACGCAGCGCACATTCCTCCGCGGACTCCCCCGCATCCATCAAGCCAGCCGGAACCTCAATACAAACCGCATTGACAGGCGCTCGCCACTGCTTCTGCAGGACAATTCGCGGTTCATCATACGGCTTCGACGGATCTTGCAGAATAGCTGCGATGCCTACAGCGTCGATATCACAGCCCTTGGGCCGGGTTAGGCGCTCGGCGGACTCCCATGTGCGCTCAACACCTTCTGGGTCGGAGTAGGTGATTCTGGAGATGATCAATTGAGGGTTGGGAGGTGGTGCGTGGTTGTTCTGACTTCGACAGTGTTACCCATTTCGCGTCTTTTTGGTCCTGCGGGGTATCAGGATGGGACTGGTTCTAGCGGTTTGTGGTTTGTGATCAGTACCAGAGGCTCTGTCTTGAGGACTTTGGACTTGTTTTGTGATTTGTTGGAGGCCATAGTGAGGTGGTACGCCTAGTTGTAGCAGGGCGTGGGGGTTGAACGGGTTTTGTTGTTGCGGTTGAGGCTGTTGTTGAGATTGAGGCTGATGTTGAGGTTGCAGTTGTTGTCGTTGCGGATGTTACACGAGATTAGGAAAGCGAGAGCACTGGTGGGGCTCGATGACGACACACATCGCGACATTTTACCGAAAGCTTCTTACTCACTCATCCACCCATCGACAACATGTCTTAAACCATTACATCCCCCAGTGTCACCGGAGAAGCAGCCCACAATCTCAAATGCGGTTATCGATTCCAAGCACAGAACACCCCTTGACGGCTCAAATCATCCTCCGGCCCACTGTGGCGATACTGGTCAACATCGGCGGTAAGAACAGTCTTAAAGCAAGCGAGAGGCTCATTTCCTATCTGCGCGCGGCGCCAAGTCGCTGGCCGTGCCCCTGCGTCCGACGGACCCTTCTAGTTCGGTGGGCTCACCATCCAGGCGTCCAGTCAACAAATCCCTGGCGCAACGAATCGCGATGAATGCGACATTTGCAATTTCTACACTTTGACACCGCGTCCTTTTGCAAGACAGCGCCAACATCGGGCGCTCACCAGCACCCACTAAGGTGTGGAACGTGGAAGACGCCCCAACCAAATGTTCTTCACCCTTGGTCAATAGCGCTATACGAGTCCTTCTCTCGCGCTTTTCCCAATAAGTCAACAAGGATACCCTAAGTCCCGCGGAGGCCCATGAGTTCCCCAATCCGTGTGTTGGTGTTTTGCAAGCACAGGATTATGGCGGAGTTGAAAAGGATGAGAATGTTGAAGTGTCAACCCACACACGCGATTCCAGCCTTGTCTTGCATGGATTGTTGTTGCAATCCAAAGCCGTCAATGCCGTCCATGCCGTCCATGTTTGCCGCCGGCTACGCCTCCCGGTGATATTTGAGGCGAATACGAGTTTCGGTGAGGAACGAGAGTCAGGCACAAAAACATCATGTTTCGATTTGACGGTTGGTAGCCTATTCAACTCTGGTGCGACACATACACGCGCAACTCGTTCCTGTCACGTCCCTATATAGCAGGCGAGTGACACAGTGTGTAAGTGTCAATCCGCGTGGCTGGATTAACGCACCTTTAGCATCCTGTGCGCCGTCGATTAGATCGAACTTTACATGTCACTTCATACGTCTGCGGCGCATTATAACGGAACCTCTCCTCGCGCCCCTGCGTTGGCCGCCGTTGGTGCAAAGAAAATACGCAGAGGCGAATTCTCCTCCCCACTTGACTGTCTTTGGCCGATCGGTGTGATGATAATCCCCTGCCAAGGCGGACAATAGCTCAGCGCTAGGTTGCCGCTTTCCCTCTTTCTTCCTGCTCCACACCAGTTCAGGGGCATGGCAGCGGGATCATGCTTTTTCAGCTCGCATCAACTTCAAGAAAGACGCCTGCCGTTGCCACATGCGTTTTCAACGGTTCTTGACACCGCCAACGCCACACTTAGAATGCACAACATCGGTGTCAAGCTGAACAAAAGCAATTGTGGAAAGCTGAATTGCGAAGAACCACCTCTCGACTCGGAGCGCGTGGTCTTCGACATTGGTGTTGCAAGCGCATGGTTGGCGCCTCCTGAGACAGGCTACCAAGCCAGGACATGCCAGTGTTAACATGGCCAATATGAAACGGTCTAGGGTGCATAAACTTAACCTGAATTAGGCATTGCTTACCTCAGAATAGCACCGTGTGATTGGGCTTCGGTTCGGTTCGCGGCCCAGCATGGAGACACCCCGTCATATTGTTACGCTTTTAGACTCACAACTAGATGCATCGACTCGGTACGACAAGGCGCGAGACTGAAGCGGACAGCGCGCATGCGTAGTAGCTTGCCTCGGACCTCATCTACCTCCTTTCCCTCGTCTGTTTTCACAATTTTCCGATCTTTAGATATTCGTGCTCCAAGTTATTCTTCGCAGTGTGCCTTGTCACACGTCCTTTCGTTTCTAACCCGCGCACCACTCGCTCTTATCGCGCTTTGCAGTTTTCATACATCTGTCGACTATCGCAGATTACACACTCTCTTCCAATACCTTCTCGACCAGCCAGGAAATTACGTGCCATTTTCCACCGCGATAATCACTGTCGATCGACTTGATCTGCTAGACTTGTAATCGATATACCCCGGCTCTCTCGCCCTGAATCAGAACACACGCAGTTGTTGCTAGCTTCAGGTTTCTGCCCTGCCAACCCATCAAGATGTCGAGCTGGTTCGGAAACCTACAGTTGGCGTACAAGTTCACGTAGGCCACATAGAATCAATATGGTTTGCAATCGGCTGACCGAGATAGAATTGTGTTTGTCGGTCTACTTGTCCTCACAATCCTTGCTGGGTTTATCAAGGTGCTCTACAACCGTCACAGGTATGTATATTCTTCAATCAAGTCGATTCTGCGCTAACCTTTGGTAGAATGGCGGGCTTTGTTAAGCAGGAACAACTGGAAGCTGGGCAAAAGGAGGACACCGTTGAACTCACCCAACGCGAAAAGGACGAAGGAGATCTGTTTGGTATTCGTGCCATCGAAGCGGGTTTCTATGCTGGCGTGGCACAATCGGCCCCGCCTTCAAGAGCAGGATCAGTCATGGACCTTTCTATGGCAAGCTCTCAAACCCTCACCAACGGCGCTTCTTCTCCCTTCATCAAGAACTCCATGGCAAACAACAGCGCTCTCAGTCTACAAATGGGCTCGACAAATCGCGACTCGGACACTCTCGGAGACAACGAATCACGCAGGCCCTCACCTCCCGCTATCAAACTCCGCCCATCTGAAGCCGAACTAAGCGGTCGCCACAATCATAACGGAGCAGTCGACATGACACTCAATGTCCCTCCCTCGCCCGGTTACCGAGGCTTTAGCGGTTCAGATGATGGTGAAAGCGACGGCTTCACTTCGCCACGCTCCATGTCTCCCAACGGTAACCCGTCACACTATGCACCCGTACCAGCTGGAGCTCTACAGGTATCCTACCACGACGCAGACAGCAATGCGAGGTCACAAACGGGGTCCTTCAACACACTCTCACCTCTGGGGTCGCCCAGCAACCCACCTGAGACCCGACTTCCCACGATACCCGGCACAGCATTGAGGAAAGAGTCACGGTCGCCATCGCCCCAGGACTACTCTCAAGTCCGTAGGTAGAAATTTTTGTTTCGGTGCGTTGCTTTGTATTTTTAGCAAGTAATAAACGTCACGACCTCTTTTCCTGACCTTTTCACAAGACTCTTCTCATATCAAGACCACATCTCCCCCTCCTCGCCTCCAGCCTCTGGACTTCGACAGAGATGACAGCGCTTCAAGCTCAGGCAAACTCTACCTGAAATACTCGGAACGATCGCGAGCGGGAACTGTGACCCAGTCGGACAGGGTCTAAACCATACCATCTATTGAAACTGCGCCAAACCAGACAACCGTTCTTAGCCCCAGACCTGGACGCAGCAAAGGACGCGCGGCTCAGTGAGTTTCACGCGGCGTACTATTGGACCCCGCAACTCAACCCTGTCCGATCGATATACCGAGCAGCGTGTCCCGAGCCAGTCAACTACCATGTAGGCAGGCTGACACCATTGTCTGTACCAATTCCGTGCGGCAGGCGTACGTATTCGTCTGCATCATGTTATTCGTGGACGTCCGGTACCGAGCTTGGCAAGAATTGGCTTTCGCCTGGCTTGTTCAAGCTTATCTCAGTAGAGTTCCGATCGGCGTTCTGATTCATTTTGCTCGCGTGGTTATTTTTCTTGGATTGTGGGTCCACGGACCGGTAGATCGCTCTTGAACATGATGTGCGTGTTCGACGCGTAATGGGTGACTGAGATTGGGTCGAACGAACAGTTTAGAACAGGCTGGGGCATCAACGAGATACGCTTGTCTTTATCACGCCGTTTATACTTTGGCGCTCTCACGGATTATCGGGCTTATTCGTAATTTCTATTTACCTGCATTAGGGTCTTCATCGGAGTTGTTCTTGCATATGCTCTGCGGGGCTTCACTTATTGAATATCTATCATTTACTTTCAAATGTGCATTGGGGGTTTGTTGATGCTGTATATGACATGATCTGTATCATGGAGATCCTAGGATAATTAATGTTCATATTCAAAGTCTACCAATAGTCATGACGTTCTACAGATCTCTAGCTTTCTCGTCCATTCATTCTCCTTTCCATTCGTCACATACCCAGACGCCGAAAACCAGACCATCAGTGCTTCCCATTCTGTCCAAGCTCCACAGACTCATATGTCTCGCCCCTAGGCTGTGTCCTCAGCTGATCCGGGTACCAGACCATAAACAACACCATAACAAACAACATCAGCACCCCGTCGAGGACATACACAGGCCACTCTACGCTGAACAAATAACCGTCGTGCCCTACACTGTACTCAACCAGACGATAAACATTACGGATCGAGATCAACAGCGATGTTGCGTACAGCATCGTCAGGCACGATTGCCATGGTACACGGGTCGCGGCGCCCTCTCTGGAAAGATGCGCCTTAAACCTGCGGTGGAAGATCCAGCAGCAGCCCACGAAGCCGGTGAAGACCACGATCTGCACAAGCAGACCCCCGATGATGATCCTCTCGCCCATGGTAGGGTCGTCGCTTTGCGCGAGCAGCCCCGCGCCAGACGTCTGCATCAACATGCATAGCACGTCGCCGGCGACGAAGACGCGTGTCGACCAGTGCGGCGGGATGAGCGAGAAGCGCGCCCCGGACACGGCTTGCACGACGCGCGAGTACACCATGTAGAGGGTTGCGGCGAAGAGAACGGGCGGGAGCAGGAGGAATGTGGATTGGATGATGTAGGGCATCAGTTTTCCGGTGCTGTTTGTGGCAGCGGCGTGACCTGCGTAGCCTATTACTTCAACTGCGTGGAATGTTAGTTTTGTGGGGTTTTGCGGGGAAAGAGAGTCCTCCAAAATTGAGGGGCACGTACAGAAGCCGCCGATCACAAAGGGGAGGCAGAACCACATCCGTGCTCTTGCCATCTTCCATGTGTGGGCAATGGTCACGATGATGAACAGGATGGCGAAGATAATGGCGGCGGGGAGACTGGGTATGTAGTGCCATAGATAGTAGTTGCCTCGAAACGCTTCTAGGGTCGGCATCTTGAGAGTATATGAGGTGTGATTACTGGGTCTGCAAGATTGGCGAAGGAAACGCAAGCGTGAAGCAACAAGCAGTTATTGCACGAAGAAATTGATTTTAGGAACGATAAAAGCGAGATAGAATGGTATGAAGTGAGATGAAGATGCGAATGAACAAAGGGAAAGAGATCAACATCTTTCTTATCTATCTTGCGATGCATCTCACCGGTTTTCTTACCACCCATGTTCGTCGTGCTGCGGATACGCGTATTGCGACGACACCAGAGTTGTTGCTGTCAGATTGCGGGTTGTGGTGTCGAAGCCTTGACAGAAGGCTTGATACGCGTGTTACCTCAGCAATACCCTGCGCTAATGCCGTGTTAAAGTGGTTAGCGTTGCTGCCAGGCATCCACACCTCTCGAGCTATGTAACACGCGTATTCGCCAGTTCAATCATTCCCAGCCACCAAACATGCTTCGTCGTAGCCACAAGAAGTCAAGGGGAGGATGCCTGGAATGGTGAGTTGCACGCAAAATGGCTCATGGACCCGCCTCGCTTGCTTCCTCCTGCCATCTACTGATCTTAGACTCGCAGTAAGAGACGCCATATCAAAGTAAGACTATTGGTACCATGCATATATCTCTAAAGCTGACCTCGGTCTCTTTTTCCAACCCATCAGTGCGATGAACAGCGTCCCATATGCCTTCTGTGCATCAGATCCGAGCGGGAGTGCAGTTATGGATCTCGGACCTCACGGGACAGTCGATCGGCAGAACATTCACCCTCACAGAATGGATACACAAGTTCAAACACCGCTCAAAGCCAAACTGGTACGCCTTCAACACCAGCGTCTATTTCCGATGTCGACTCGAATGTTCGAAATGTCAGGGACGATCGAGACTTGCCACCCGATGACGCCGTTAACATGAACCACATGGAGCTCGTGGCGCACATCACCCTCGACAACGGCATGTTCAATCTCGGTGTCGGCATGGAATGGTACCACCCAGCCGGTCTCTCCCTCGCGCTCAAGACTGGTCTCGAGGCACCGTTCCTCATGCACCAGCTGCTCGCGTTCTCCGCCCGTCACCTAGCATTTCTGTATCCCGAGCGTTCGACCTTGTTTCTCCACCAGGCCATGACCCTCCAAACCCGTGCCATTTCGCTATTCAACTCAACGTGGGCTCAGGTCGACCATTCCAACTGCGTTTCCGTTCTCCTCTTCTCGTCAGTACTGGGCCACCACCTCCTTGCCGACACGCTCGCTAAGCGCGAAACGGGTGGCCTCGACGCTTTCGTCAAGTACTACGCTCACTGTGCGGGGATGCAGAGGGGCGTCGTAGCCGTTGCTAAATCCGCGTGGCCGCTGCTAATGGAATCGGAGCTCGAGCCCATCCTCTCCCTGAGCTCGGCATTCACGAGTCGCGCGCCCACAGGCACGCACTGCCAGCGAGCTATGGAACTCATCGAAAGTGCAAACAACCTAGACGCCGAAGACCGGGCAGCATGTCGACTGGCAGTCCATTACCTGCAGGTTGGGTTGGACGCAGTGCTTTCCGAGGAGGAGCAGGGCAATCAATATCAAATGGTGTTTTCGTGGACGACACTGATGGCACCGGAGTTTATGGGGCTCTTGACGTCAAAGCGACCGGAAGCTTTGGTCGTCATGGCGTATTATGCGCTGTTGTTGCATCATGGGCGGAGTATGTGGCAGGTTGGCGATGCGGGCGCGTATATAATGGGTATCATCTCGGACTATCTTGGGTCGGAATGGGATCACTGGCTTGAGTATCCTAGGCAGGAAATAGCAAAAGATACCCGGTGAGCCATCTCAAGGTCTTGTTCGGGGTGTTTGCTTAAGATACTCTAAGCCATATTTGACATGAGCATAACTAGTACTAATTTTAATCTTCGCTAACTTGACGCGAGCCTTGCCCAATCATCTTTTCTCGCCATATGCCAATGATTGCTAGGCAAACTTAATTGGCCTACGATCTATCCAGTCCACATGTTGCCTCGCGAACGTACGTTCGCCAATATAGGCGCTGCCAAGTAGGCGATGAGTCTGTGTATGAACTGTATGCGATTGCAACTCCACCACTCGTATCGCTATCATACACGGCATCAACAGTGAGGGATGGGTGAACAAATGAACGAAGAGAGAAAGAGAGTTGTAGAATATGTAGTATCTGTTATTATATTGCATGCAGGAACATTCAACACAAGCGTGCACCATACAGGTCTAAACGCAACTACCCAACGTACGGTGCCCAGCACAATGCAGCACCAACCCCTAGAACAGGATATCCAAACTCCCGCAATGCAATGCAAGTCGCTACCATCCAACGCCCAAAAACTACCCAACCCCCACACTCTAATCCGTATCATACCCCTCCGCCCTCTTACACTTGACCTGCACGACCTCCGTCTTGCCATGTCCATCCACAACCAACGCCGTCAGATGGCCACCACTCACACACCCAGAGTCCAATCCATAAGTATACTCCTGCAGATTAAGGCCCCTCTTGCGATTATGCCCATACACGATACTCGTATGCTCGTGCCCATGCCCATGCACCTTGGCCTGTCTGTGATTCCAGAACTTCTCCCAGGGCGTGCCCGTGTGCTTTGAGCTGGGGATGTGCGTCTTGGGGTCAATGGTCCGCATGTTCATCACATGGAAGGGGTCTTGCTTTTCGAGCGCGATGTCCGGGACGAGGCCGGCGTGTACGACGACGAGGGCGCCGAGGTGGGGCACGCTGCCGATGCGCAGGATGACGGGGCATTGCTGGAGGAAGGCGAGTTGCGAGTGCGAGAATTTCTTGGCCAGGTGCTGTAGCTTGGGGTTGCCGGGTGTGTGCGAGGCGGCGTCGAGGGCGTCGGGCGAGTCGGTGTTGGGGATCGAGCTGGATTGCGCGATGCTGAGGAGGAGCTTGTCTTCCCAGTTGCCGCGGACGCATGAGGCGCCGAGCTTCTGCACGAGAGAGATAACACCGGGGGAGTCGGGGCCTGGTTCAGTTCCGTTAGCACATGATGCCTGCCTACCTCGAGAGCAGACGTGACATACCCTTCGCGATCATGTCGCCAGTCAGGACAAGATGGTCGTGCTTGTGGTCGAAATCCACCTTCTTGAGCAGATGCTCCAACTCCTCCCTGCACCCATGCACGTCGCCCACAAACACCAGCCGCTTCCCCTTCTTAGGCAGGTGCTGCTCGTCCATGTCGCTGACCTGGATCATGCCCTTGAACTGCGGGAGCACATTGCTCCCATAGCCCATGACCGGCGTCTCCTCCATGATCCTCAACTCTTGTGCTTGCGCGGCGCGTGCGGCGTACTGTGGCCCAAAGTATGTTCTCCAGCTCAGGAACAGAAGCAACACGAGCGCGAAGCCGATGACGACACAGCGCTGCACTCTCCGGGGGATGCCGTCTGCTGCGCGTGAAATGCCCGATCGCCACTTGGGGTTATTCAGGTAGTCGTCCTCCTTGCTGTAGAAGTCGTCTTCCTCGTCCGACACGTCCAAGTCGTCGCGCTGATGGGGGATCAAGTCGACGAGCGGTGGCGGCCGGTTCTGCGCGCGCGGGTAGTCGCGGTATGACATCAGAGCGGCCGTTGGATCCTGGAGCAAACGGCGGCGCGTGGAATATCTGGATTATTCGAGAACGTTGCGGGATGGGAGCCTTTTCAAGGCGATTGATGTAGTCAGGCGCGTTGGGATCACCACTCCACCCCCATGCTCACGCTAGGTAAGTGAGTGGCCATGGCTTTCTTGAGTCGTGAACTGTGCAGTGGCTTTTCACGACCTGAGGAAGGCGCTCTGCTAATCAGGGATGGGGAAAAAGCATGTCTGTCTGCTGCTTGAGCGGGTCCCTGAAAATCTGAAAATGTCCGCAGCAATTGTTGAAGGGCGCTTAGCGGTTGCGCGTCATTCTTTGCAGGGTGGTCTGACTCTTTTCACTCTCGAAAGGACTAACGCTTGCTCTGCGGATTTGGTCACTGTGCGGGGCGAATAATGAGTACTCTAGAAGAGGCTCGAACATTTGCTTGTACCCTTGCAATTCAACGACGTGTCTCGAAAGTCGCGACTTGTCTCACGTAAGCACGTGACCCAGCCCTCTTAATCAATCCCCCATCTCAAGAACAAGCATCACAACTCTTATACCCAACAATTCCCTACCCCCAAGTTTCCAATCCAACCCTCAGTCCCCATCATGTCCCCCTCCCTCCTCGAAACAATAGCAAGCGTAGTAGTCCTCGGCGAGTCCGGTGTAGGAAAAACATGCTTCACAGACATGGTACCCATTCACTCCTCCTTTTCATCCCAGTCCATTCCATCTCTACCATCCACTCTCGCAAGCACCCCCCCTGAAAGACACCCCAGTTCCTAACCGGCAAACACTTCACGCGCTACGACCCCACGCTCCCCTTCTCCAACCACCGCACTCTCCCCCTCGGCACTCAGACCTGGGACATCTACCCCACAGACCTGAGCTCCACCACGCTGCGTGATCCCGCACAGTCCAACACGGAGTACTTCCAGCGCCTGCTCGCCGACGCAGACGGCATCGTGTTACTCTACGATGTGACGGATTGGAAGAGCTTCGAGTGCGTGACTGAGCTTGCGTATGAGGCTGTGCGGACGTGTCGGGGCGGACGCCCGTTTGCGTGCGTGCTGGTGGGGAATAAGGTGGATGTTTTGGATAAGGGGGGGCGGAGGAGGGTTGGGAGGGAGACGGCGGAGGAGTGGGCTGGGGAGAGGGGGTGCGGGTTTGTGGAGGTTAGTTGTTTTGATGGAGAGGCGGTGGTGGGGGCTTTGGGGATGATGGTGGGGAGGATTAGGGAGGAGAGGGAGGGGGAGGGGAAGAAGAAACGCTCGCTGGGGGGTAAGTTGAGGGGTGTTTTTGGGTAGGGGAAGTAAGAGGGTTTTTTTTGGAGATGGTCGCTGGAAGAAGAAATTTCCATGTTAGGTTGGATTTGATGAACGCCAGTTTATGTTTTTATAGTTTACCTGTTCAATGTTCGATACTCCTTGTAAGTTAATCATCTGCAGTGGAGAAATACTTCCAAATCTGCTCGAACCCGCCTTCCGTGGAATTCGAGATACCTTTCACGCAGTTCCAACAAAAGAACGCACACCAAACTACCTAAATCCAAATCTTGAAGAACAACGAAACCTCGCCTGGCGCAATGAAAATGGAGAGAAACATTGATCAACGGTGACTTGGACGCCTGATCGAGCCGCAGCGTCCCAAGTTTGTGGCTATATAAAACGCTCGTTTTGGCTTCTCACAATTGGAAATTATGGCGTTGAACGAGTTTTTGCTTGATGAGCATATCAGGTTCCCGTTCCTCTGTGATTGGCCTGCTCACACACCCCCTTGTAACAAGATGCTGGGTATTGCTTACCTCGCTAGCTTACCCATTGGCATCCAAAGCTCCCGCTGACGCTGACATCCCCTCCTCACTCTCACACTCCGCGTTTGCCGCCGAACGCCACAGATCCGTCAGTCGAACGAATAGTTAGCATGGCTGACAAGGTTGAGCAAGAAGCTCGTGGAAATAATGCAGCGTATCCCTTAGCGTAAGTCACGCACATGCGGTGCCACCCAAATCATGTTAATGGAAACTTCCAGCTTTCGTCTTCGCGATCTACCGCTGGAGCTGCGAGAGCATATCTATGGATTAACAATCGAGCCGCGGGCTATCTTTCTGGCCACGACAACAGGACACGGAGGAAAGATTCCAAGCGATTTCGCCCTACCTAACATGGTCAAATGGCAAGGTATGACCAACGTAGCGAATTGGTACTTTCGAGCGAAGCCACGTAGCTAACGCCGCTGGGCTAGAAAATATCCATGCCCGCCAAAGGAAACCTCGTAGCATCACAATGCCCGGCGTGGGAGTCTTGGTCTTCAAGGTGTCACTCTTCACCTCGCTCATGGCAGTTGCTAAGGACGTCAACACGGAAGTCCAAACGTTCATCTCGTTGCATCAAAAACGCTACGTTGAATACTACGAGGAGATCTTGCGATCGGCAATCTACCTTGATCGCATCGTATCACCGAGCCCAGCATTCCTCAAGATATGGGCCACATGCCGTCTTGTGCTCGAGAAACGTACTATTGATACAATACACTTTCTCCGTATCATCCCAAATGCGTTGAAAGAGACGCTACCTAGCATCGTCATCACGGAAGGCCCTTTTGATGCGTGGTATGATCCATCGGGCAAATCGTGGAATCCTCCCAACGAAAGTATTCATCCCGCGATTGTTTTTGTCCTCGAGCAGTTTCCCAATATCAAACATCCTGGCTATCAGAGTCGCTCCCAGTCAACCCAAAGGTCAATGGTTTGAGGGAGGGAATTGAGATGTATATCGCGGGTCTGCGTCAGAGTTTTCTTGTGAACTGCTGGAGGGTAGTCGTATGCATATGGGGTTGAATAACTACCACGACTCGAAGTCAACATTGAGAACAGACATAAACTCCGCGCCTCCTTCGAAAACATCTCATGCATTGGGCGTGCAACGGATGGACAAGATCATGCGACAAGGTTATACTCAGAATGACAGCGCAGCGTGTATGAGATGTCGGCATGTATATATTTGAATACTCATGTCTACGGCCCAGGATTATAATGTCTTTCGAAGGCCGTAGATCAAAGGTACCGTCTTTGTGGGCTCATACGACGTCACGGTACAGACAACGTACGGACACAAGACGTCTCACCCTCAAATCCTTATGCCTTGCATCAAACACAGTCAGCGCTAAAGAGGCTGACAAAGTGGTCTGGAAAAACGTTTCTGACGCCCTCACACGGTAGATCATTTCTCTTGAACCATCAACTCCTCTGTTTGGCGAGTTTCAACCCATCCCTCGCCTGCCCGAAGCACAGTTAGATTCTTGGTTGAACGGCCTGTGTTGGATAAGAACAGGACTTGTTTTGCTGACCTACGGTTGAAACGTATATTCAATCGAAAGGTGTCCATAAAGTTCTATGGTTGTCAGACATCCCATTTGGGTGAGAGTAAGCCACGTCTTGCTGCCGTTGACGGACGGGATGGCAATCGTCACCATCGTAAACTGGAGGATGTACGTGCATCTGAATGTCGGCTATTATCTGCAGGCGTGATGAGTTAGAGTTTAGTAGTCCACCGAATGATGTAGAGACAAAGAGCAGCTGAAAGCAAGGAAACAAGCAGATGTATGTTTATGAAGCTTGACCCCAACCGGCTCACTACAACCTTACATCTTCCTGCGATAACTCGACTTAGTCTTCCTACCGACTACTGTTTGAGCGGCATCCAGGCCTTACAAAAGAACTTGTAGGAATTTCGCGTAAGCGTTGACCACGCTGAAGGGATACCAGCGCATTAGGCATCCCTAGCCGCGTCATTTGAACATCCGCATGCATTCAAGATTGCGTTGCCGTTTGAGGGCTTACTTTGTTCTGGAGTGAGCCTTGGAGGGCGGAGTCGAAATTGACGAAACATGGGGATAAGCACTAACTGAACGTCAGCCACTTTGCGCGGCCCAAAGTTGAAGGCATATTTAAGCTCGGATAGTTCGCAACGTTATAAGCTTATTATACGATACAGTCTCTTCGTAGTTGTTTAAGATCATGTTTTCTTTGTCTAAATATTCAACCCTTCCCTTTCTTACGCTCCTGCTTCACACATCTGCTGCGTATTCCTCGGCGAACTCTACCGATGAGCCCGAGGAATTGCACACAATCGACTCAAAAATAGCTCCTGGAGCGACAATTTCGTACAAACAAGTAAGCATCACTCACTATTCACAATCATAGCAGCGAACTGGGTCCGACAATTAAGAAGATGTACCAACAAGTCATAGACACACATCTGCGAAACAACCCCAGGCGTCCAAGCCTTCAGCGGCTACATCAATCTACCAAGTTCTCTGATAAGTGATGTCGGCGGAGCAGCGGAGTACAACGCAAGTATCTTCTACTGGTACTTCGAATCCCGCAAGGATCCCAAGAACGCACCACTCTCCATCTATGTCGGAGGCGGACCAGGCACAACATCGCTTGGGGGAGTCACAGCAGAGAACGGACCTTGCTATATCAACCCTGACTCAAACAGCACAAGACTGAACCCCTGGTCATGGAACAACAATGTCAATATGCTGTATATTGACCAGCCAGTTAAGGTCGGCTTCTCTTACACCGATCTTGTCCCAAGTGTGCTGGATCTTCTCACCGGGACTATTGCTCCGATGGAAGCGTCTGAGATCTCAAATGCTACCTTTGTGACTGGCATTCTTCCGGGTCAGAATATCAGTACCACTGTGAACACCACGGCGAATGCAGCTAGAATACTCTGGGGATTCACTCAGATTTGGCTGCAGGAATTCCCGGAACATGAGTCTTCAAACGATCGCATCAGCCTCTGGACAAACTCGGTAGGACTGTTCGTTCGTCTTCTCCACGTACGACTGCTAACGTGTGTTAGTACGGCGGCCACTGGGGCCCGGGGATCATGGCATACTTCCAATCCCAGAACGAAAATATTCAAAATGGCACGATCACTAACACTCAAGCAAAATACCTTCATCTCGATACCCTCGGTATAACGAACGGTTGTATCGACGTCAAGACGGAGGCCCAGTTTTACCCCGAGTTTGCTGTCAACAACACTTACGGCTTCCAAGCCTACTCTGAAGACGTCTATCTCGAAGCACGCAACAACTTGACCAAGAAGGGCGGCTGTTCCGATCTGCTCGACCAATGTCGCGCTTTGAGTGTTTCAGATCCAAAAAGCCTTGGGGCAAACGAGACTGTCAATGCAGCGTGTGCACTGGCGACGCAGTACTGCTTCGGATATGTACAAGGCGCCTTCACTACAGCGTCTGACGTAAGTTTAATTCCAGTCATTGCAACTGCAACATGTCTAACCCCGGCAGCGAAATCCCTTCGACATTTCGCGGGAGAAACACTCGGTCTTCCCACCGGAATACATCATCGGATACATGAACCAAGATTGGGTCCAAAGGGAACTGGGTGTACCACTTAACTTCAGCATCAGCTCGAACGATGTATTGAACACTTTCTTTGGCGTTACGGGCGATCCAGTCAAAGTCTCAATCGACAACATCAATTATGTTGCTCAAAGCGGCATCAAAGTGGCGCTCATCTATGGCGATCGGGATTACAGATGCAATTGTAAGTGCTCTTCCTCTTCACGTTACCTATCAACTTTCCTAAAGCATTCCAACCACCGATGCATCTAACCATTCTGACACTACGCAGGGCTAGGCGGCGAAGCAGTAAGCCTCGCCATGTCCTACTCCTCAGCTCCCAGCTTCCGCTCCGCAGGCTACGAGCCCATACACACCAACTCGACCTTCAACGGCGGCGTCGTACGTCAACACAACAAGATCTCCTTCTCGCGCGTATTCGACGCAGGCCATGCTGTCGGTGCATACCAGCCCGAAACCGTGTCCAAGATCTTCGACCGCGTCATGTTCGACTCGGACGTCGCTACAGGAAACACCAGCACGGCTGGGAACTCGTCGTACAGCTCGACGGGCCCGGAGAGTAGCTTAGGGATCAAGAATGTGTTGCCGCCGAGCCCGAAGAATGAGTGTTATCTGTGGGACGCGTTTCTTACGTGTGTGGATGATGAGCTTTTGGCGCTGGCTAATGGGACTGCGGTTGTGAAGGACTTCATCTTGGTCTCTGGGTAGGTTGTGCAAGTTTTCTCCATTCGACTTGTCTCAATATCGGAGTAACAAAGTGTTATAAGGCCACAACAGAGGTTAGTTAGCCAACCAACCTCTTGCCTCTAGTAACCACTCAACTATCGATTCATCTTTGTTGTCTCTCGATTTTGTTTGTCGATCACTCCACTTGATATCGTCCAATACCGGCAATGCATCCAAAAAGAGTTAGCGCAGAACTACTGCGCCGTATTGTAGCAGGCAACCATGGCACTACCATCCTTTTAAACTTCGATCAACCCAGCTTTTTCCTTAAATCTTCAGCTATTGTTATGTATCTTTTAACCCTCCCACCTGAGCTCAAGCTCATGATCGTCGACCAACTCGATCCCATTTCAAGTTTCAAATTTGCGATATCATGCAAGTCTCATTGGGCACTTTGCAAACCACTTATGGAACGCGCACATTCCTGTGCGAAATACCAGACACTCAGTTTTGATGTGTATTCAGGCCCGGAAGGCCAGCTACTTTGGCACATTGCCAAAGAGATTCTCGATGACCCTTATCGAGGAGAATTTGTGCAAGACATCAGTCTCCCCTCTCAACGGCATCATTGGGACGAAAATGCGGTATCATATCCAATGCAACCACAAACAAATTTGCGATTACCACCTATACCTTACAATGAGGCTTTCTCAGAGTCTGTGCAACAAATCACACGAGTAATACCGGATCCACCAGGGGAGATCAGCCTCCGGTTGTGCCTCGAGGAAGCAATTGCTCAAGGTGAAAGCGATTGCCCGTTGGTTTTTCTTGTGCATAACGCTCCGAACTTGAACACGCTGCGGGTCACAGGCTTGGAATATGGAGGTCTATTTTACTTCTATATTCGAAATACAATTAAGGCTTTCGCAGACCCTGTATGGGCACCAAAGCTTTCATTGCAACACCTGACAACGGTGGCCATGGCACACCATGACACAGAAGGACATATACCAGCAGATTGGTGCCGATATATCATCTGTATTCCGTCATTGCGTGCATTTGTTGCATCGATGATAGGGGGTCGATGTGATAGGCTGGCGGGGGATTCTGAGGCATTCGACGAGGATGAGCAGTATCTTTGGATGGACGACGATCCAGCATTCCAGGAAGAAGATGACGAGAGCGCGGACGAGGAGCGTGAGCGGCCCCGGCCCTGCCTTCCCATGTCTAATGTCGAAGAGCTCATGTTCTCCTCATCTGCACTAGATGTCAAAAGAGGCTTAGAGAGAATTCTTTGCGGTGTCACAGCTCTGAGAAGGTTTTACTACGATGAAGGCGGAGCATTGGTCGATGATGAACCCTACACCCCCAAAAGGATTATCAATGCGCTCGTCAAACATACTGGACATTCGTTGGAGAATCTGGTCATGGAATACGCGATGGTCGAAGATTATGTGGTATGAACTCTCTCTACATCACTTACAGCATGTGTTGACGTTACATAGGACATGCAGTTCGATTTCGAACGCGTTTCCCTACGTCGTTTCAAGAAACTGAGAACTCTAAGATGCGACTGGAAGATAGTTTATCCCAACAATTTGACAGCCGAGGAAAAGGCGACGTTTGACCTCAGGGAAATTCTTCCTTCCTCACTTGAAGCACTACATCTTCACGGCGATTTTGACGATGCCGAATGGGAGGCCATCAAGAAGATCCTCGTAGGCACAAGAGAGAGTGTGCCGAATTTGCACAATATCTACATTCAAAGAGGTTCTAGGAGATCAGACAACGTTGCGAAATCTGAAGCAGGAGAGAAGGTTTCTTCGGAATGGGTACACCGGCTGTTTACCTATCTAAAAGGACAAGGCTGGTGATTGTGATGCGCAGACGAAACTCATGTAGCCTGATTGGAAGCGGTGTTTGTCGTCCTCCGCTATCTTGCTAGGATGAGGTTCTCCTCAAAGCGTTAGAGTTCAGAATTTGAACACCAAAACACATCATTGACAACCAAGGTTAACAAGCTATCTGATCTTGTATGTGCATATGTTGCAAATCGTCTTGATGCTTTCGTAGTGTCCAAAACAACAAGCTTGAAAATCTCTCGTAGTTGAACAGAGCGTAGCATCGAGGTGCTTGCTGTCTCTGTGAACACGCCGTTGAAAAGTAGTTTTTTTGAACGCGAGTGCGGTCGTCCAGCAATGGAATTAAGCGAACAGTTCGGTCTACTCATCCTTTATGCAATTTCGTGACTTATCTCGGATCGAGGTACAAATTCCCTTGCTCAAGACAAATAAAAGCTCTCAACCTATATCCTCCACGGAATCTTGCATAATCGACTTCTGTTAAACTAGCTCACGTTAGCAGCTGGCATTCGTCTAGCTATCACTAGCCATTGCAGCCGAAGCTTCGCCAATCAATGCTGTCGTTCCTTTAGCCAAACACCGCCGTGAGATCGAGGTCGCCATACTCAAGACGGCTGCCTCTGCTTAAAAAGCTTCTTCCGGTCGATCACTCGATTACCTGACACGTTGTCTCGTTCTGCTGAAAGTTCCCATGCCTCGACTTTGCTTGCCGTAGTCGGCATCATCGTTGATAGTTACTTTGGGGCAGGGGATAAGTGACAATTTGATTTGAGATCCTTCTACTCCTTATGATCATCTATCCAAGATCGTCACAGTTGTCGAGATATGCTTGGGGCTTTTTGTTCACATCCTCGTCCTAATGGCTATTGATGACTTGGTTATTGGCAGCGTCAGCTAGAGCTTGCCTTTACTAGAACCAGGGTACTGATATCCTTATCGTGCTGAGAACACCAGAGTTGTACTGGGCTGCATGTTTAGGAGGAAACAATACAGTAAGATTGAGGGCAGAACGAGTGCGAAGGAGTTCAGAGGGCAGCATAGACAGTTCGCAAAGAAATTACTAGTTGAGAGTCGAAGGATCTGATACTAACAGTACCGAAGGCCACTCGAATTGGAAAGCAGCCCAAAAGCGAAAGCAGCCAGGGTCTCCCTACAGCTAATGATGACATGGCAAAAACGACTTTCGGATGTCATGCATGGTGGTGTGGCGACGGTCTATTGGCTAACATCGTTATTTGGAATGAGAATTCTCCTGATATCTGGAGTTTGGCGACGCAAAGAGTTATAGGAGTGAAGATCCATGCAAAAAGCCGGCTAGGTGTATGGCACAGGATGTATCAAGTTCTTGTTGCAGCTAAGCGTGTAAATGACTTCGCGACGTTTGAAATTCAAGTCAAGGTAATAACGACTCAGGTTTATACTGCCTTGTCTTTTCTAAAGAGAAGCACGGTCACTCATAAGGTGATAATGAACTTTTATGTCTATAATTGATCAGGACTTTGTGATATCGGTAATATTATATGTCTCTGATAGGGTCAAATCTACGTGTGCTTCCTAACCCAGCTCCTGCTTCCACCCCTGTCTTGGAAGTCTGCGATATGGTGTCTGTAAATGAATTAGTGTCATCCTGTATACACAAACAAATCTCCCATACTACTCGTCTTGTTCGCGCGGATCACATCTCGCACCAGGATCATCATCTTCCAACGAATGATATCCTCTTCTGACTCCCAAATCCATATGTTTTCGGTCGCAAGCTTGGACTTTATGAGGCTAATCACTTCTCTCTGTTGAATCGCTGTATAGAATCGCCATCCTGTGTTGGGAGAGGTCTTGACGCATTCCTCAGCGATCTCCCGCGTGATGATCTGGAATTTTGTCAACGTGGTCATGGACAGGTGTCACATACAGACTTACCCTAAAGCGATCCCAATCTGAGGAATTAAGTTTGCCGACAGCCCGGACATCCTCTGCCGATGCGCTGGTCGGCAGATGGAACATCTTTACGAAGGGGTGAGGTGTCGCCAGGACAGTTGATGATCTGGAGAGCTGTGCCGGAAATGAAATGACTGCGTAGATATTGACTTCCCAGAATATGAGCAGACGATGGGAAAGGGTACGCCGCACGGCTAGCTGAAGAAGGGGCTGCGGATTTCGTAATCAGGCTGCTTCTAGCGAAGAAATCGTAGAGGCGCATTGCCATGTAAGCGCCGTATGCACCCAAAACGCCACTCGCGTGATAGTTGCATGCAAGAATGCATCATGTTCGTCAGACATTCCGTTGGGTGGTTGCTTTTGTCAGCGTTCAAAGAAGTTGTCCCCAACACCAAAATCAACTGGCTGTAATAACTCAAGTAACTTTTGTAGCTCCTACTGGGATATGGTAATATTTGTGTTCCATTACAAGGCCTATATAAAGTTACCATTTTTGGAGAACAATTGGTGTTTCCATCACAACTCAGAGACACGATCCTCAAATTTGGCTGCATTCCTTGAAGTCGAACACATACCATGCAAATCTGGATTGAGTCATATTGTGATGGTTCACGTCAAGGACAAGCTGTAAATGTTGAGGGCGATGTCACTCCGCGGGTGAAGAAGGTAACGATGTATAATAATTACATTTTGTTATGACTAAAGCTGTAATAAGTCAGCTAGCTTTTTTTTGCCTGAGTATGGTCCACCTGCCCGGAGGACGACTTACCTCGCGTTTCGACGATTTAGAGCCTGCTTTGATAGACTTTGCCCTTTCAAACAACCGTCTCCTTCAAATCAAACATGACAGGTCTTGTTTCAGCAAACTCCTTTCTCTCATCCAGCCTCTGAAACCACTCTCTCAGCGTCGAATATTTCTCTTTCCACTGCGGTCGCAGCTCTCCAAAATCAATAAACCCAACGGTACAAACGACCGCGATATCCGCAATCGTCAATTCCTCACCCACTAGATATCCTTTGCCATCGTTCTTGCGCTCTTGCACCATGTCGTTGAAAGCACGCATCGCGCCATCCAGCTTACGGTTTTGGCGGTCAAGCCAAAGTTGACTTTGCTTGGACGAGTCGCGACGACCCTCCCATCGAAGCAGAACGATCGCATCAAGACAACCCTCGCTCAACACAACGATCTGTCGAATCGAAAGATCCAGATCGACATCCCCGGTAATGAGCTTCGGGCTCTTATCGTCATATTTCCGGACAATGTACTCTTGAATGTGTGCACTGTCATAAACTGGGGGTCTGCCATCTGAATCGGGGAAGACCAGAATAGGAAGCTTTTCAAGGGGGTTGTATTTCGGCGTCTCGGTGTCCGATTCCCACGGTATCTCGTTCTTGAGGGTGAAGGGAATGGATTTGAGAGCTAGCGCGATCCGGTTCATGCGTGCGAAGGGAGAAGGGGTCGCGGATATAAGGGTTAGAGGCTCCATGTTGTGCGAATGACTCGATTGAAAAAACACGTATTGATGGGTGTAAACTGGAAGCGGGGGAACCGGGGGGGAAAGATAGGGTATTGATATAGTTAGTGAGCGGAGTTGCTTCCGTCGAGACGTCATCACAACGCCTCCATACCGAAGTATGTTGACAGCAAGTCTGACAAATTGTAAGAGTATTTGAGTAGTCTTGAATAGTGTAAATTTGTTGATACAATGGAATTCGATGTGTGAGTTCGATACTAGTGTTCTAAATCGTACTCATACCATGTAGAGACTGCGTTGGCAGCGCATGAGGAAAAGAAAGCATCAGAGATACCACTTCGCGTAGCTTATGTTGGTGACGCGTAGAAACTGTGATGCCACGTAATAGATGGGCAACCAGAAGGAAGAAACATGCCGAGGTGGACAAAGATCATTTGAGACCAAACTACATGTAACCAGACCTCAAGAAGATGCGAAATCCAAATGCTACGTCACGGGCGTTCTTAGACCATCATGCGCTGTTGCACATGAGAGGAAGTACATTAATATAATCTGGTGCGAGTTGGCGCGAATCACATCGTGGGAGACATACACCGGAAAATACCTGTCCTCTCAAAGCACTGCTTGGGTCCGGATATCATAGCAAGATCAGATATCTCAGCTGCGTGCTCGCACATCTTATCAAATCCCTCACCAGAGCATGTCAGTTGAATCAAAGCCTATTCCTCCACCTTCTCAGAAAATTCCGCTCCGACCTTGTTCGCAACATCACGAATAGCATTGCCGACCGTACTCTGGAGCTGATCACCAGTGGTAGCTTCGTGGATGCGACTCTTGGACGACTCTATCTGAGCGACGTAGTCATGATAAGAAGCTGCCGGCAGATTGCGATACTGCTGTTGTGAATCATTCGCAGGATGATCGTACGCATTGTGGGCGTAGCTGGGGAACTGAAGCTGATCGAGCTGCTGCTTCAAACCTTGTGCATCCGGCTCACGAACGGACTCGCACCGGTCAACAAAGGCTGTGGGACGGTTTTGTGCACCGATTGTTCGAATACCTAAGGGCAAAGGGGCCGAGGGTCGTGTGGCAGATCCATAGGATGGGATGAAGGAAGGCATGCGAGGAAGGGGGTGAGCTTGTCTGACTTGGCGTAGGTACTGGTTCTCTTTCTCGAGTCGGTGATTGCGTCCACGCAGTTCTCCGATATGATGATTTTGCTGGGCTAGCGAATTGGCCTGTTGCGTAACAACGGAATGAAGCTCGCCAACGCGGGTGCGTAAGTCCCTGTTCTGAAGGCTGAGCCCGTCATAGATCTCTGTCCCAATACTAGAATGTTGATTGGCTGGAGCCTCGTGATCCATCACGTTGACTTCGCCACCGGACGGCTTCGACCAAGGTAGAGACGAGGCAAAACTATCCTTGTGAATACCACCTTGAATCCCCACAGCTGTACACGGCTTAGCCTCCAGAATATAGATGGTATCGAGATGCTTGAGCGATACGTCAGGGTACTCCATATCGTGAACGTCGTTGGGTGTCATATCGTATACCAAATCGACGTACTTCTTGTGATTTGGATTTTCCGGAGTAGGTGCTGGGTACATGTAGATAAATTTCCAGTCTGACCTGTACCGCTTGTTGCGCTTCTGGCAATAGGCCTCCAGGACGGGCCCAAACTTCTGAGAACCACGAATTTCCAAGAAAAAGAAGATTGGTCGGCCAGCTGAGTCGTGTTTCTTGGCATGTATGCGTAGCTTTAGGACCGGATCGTCTGTATCTGGTGCGGGTGAAGCGGAAGGCAATTTAGCGAGCTGGAGGTATTAGCAACGATCTGAAAAAGGTAGACATCCCACATACCGAGCGTGGGTTTTGATGCGACACGGAGAAGTCGTCGTTCTGATAAGCACAGGTCTCATCATTGTCGTGTGCATCGTTCACGTTCGAAATATCGACATCTTGGTTTTGGGGATATTCTACAGATGACTGGCAGAGAGGCGCTTCGGATTGGGAAGGCGCATATTGGTCAGGTGATGGCTGCCGAGATGGCATTCGGGATCCAGGCGCACTTGCTGCATGATTCATGTCAGCCGGTCCTTGTGATTGACCAAGAGAGCTATTCTCGTAAACCTGAAAGTTGGTGTTCGAGTTTATAGCCATACTCATACCGGCGTTGTGGTGAGATAAGACTGCGCCACCGTTGTGTCCAATATTCGTGCCCACACCCAAGCCTTGTATGTGAGGGTCAGGGAATGGCAACTGAGAACGTGCATGGTGATATTGCCCCTCATAAGCTGTCGCCTCGAAGTTCCGACGCTGCTGGTATTTGCGCATTTGCTGGGCCTTGAATTGCGGGCTGAAATCGGTTCCCGAAGGAAGTCTAGACGAACCATATCCATTGCCATACGAGTTGAAGCGACCATGGTTTATTTCCACATTTGGTTGAGCCTGGAACAAAGATTGGTGTGACTGAGCTACGGCTATGGGGCGACCGTCTTGACTCTGTCGGAACTCCTGGAGGACTGGATAGCCTAGACTCCGAACTGAGGGCAGGATGTGTCTTGGAGGTTGTAATGAGGCTCGAGAATCCTGCGTGAGTGGATCATCACGATATGCTGGCAATGAAACTTGCGGGATGTGATCGCGCGTAGCACTGTGGCTCATGAGTTTACTAAGTGGGAGATCAACTCGTACTTGTCAGCCATATGCATTTTGAGGGGTGGGTCTGAGCTTTATGTGTCACCGTCCAAGCAGGACCAGGTATGGCAGTCTGATCAGGTACTGCCAGCGAACCCTGTATAAGCTGGTCTTGGGCTGGTGACTGTGGAGTTGTGGACTCAATGAAGATGAACGTGACGACATACCTGCATCTTTAGGAAGACTCGCGCTGGTGCCCACATCAGGGCGTGTAACATCTTCCAGTTTGATCGTCTTCGGTGGTCGCTTAGATACATGTGTTGAACTGGGGCTATCCTCAGGTGGTACAGTGGCTTTGCGCTTCTTACGCTGCTTTCGCGAGGCAACTGCAGTGCGCGCGACCTTCGTGTCGGGCTCCTCGGCGTCATCTCGTTGAATAGTACGATTTCGGTAGCATACCGACATCGTTCTCTTCAGATGACGCTAAATCACAGTCAGCTGAAAGCGATCCGCAACTTGAACATGGATGTTACATACCTTGAGGCTCGCCAAGTTGTCGTAGGACTTGTTACAGAACTGACACGAGAAGGAAGTTGTGTCAACTGCCACAGCACCAGTAGAGTCGACTGTCACTCCACCGGCTTGCTCGTGTTCTTGTCCATCGACGTCTTGGGTCTCGTTGACGGAGGCAATATTCTCATTTAGAGCAAGGCTAACAGAGTCCATGAAGGCTTGCTCGCCACCATTAGAAGTATCCGGTACCAAGGTAGGGCGCGCGGCGGGACCCAGCATGTCGAAGGTGTGATGGTCTGCACTGTATCGGATTTGAGTGGCGTTAAACAATGATTAGACAAAAAGCTTACCCAAAGTCAAGCCCGCTAAGGTCAGTCTCGCCTTCGTCACCGTCACTCATTGCTGTCGGATTGTGCTGAAGAAACTGCGGTTGAAAGAAACGACGTTGGTCTCGTGAATTGTGTGCGACTGGAATATTTACGACGCGTCGAGCTTGAACCAGCGTGAAATATCACGCCAAGAATATTAGCGTTTCATAGGAGCCGCAGTGAAAGCATCAATTCTCCGTAGTGACGGGACAAGCCACAGAGATCTGAGATAGAGCATGACATTTCAAGGGTATAGAAAACCCCAGTGGAGTGGACAACCTCGTTTAGACCTCAGAAACTGTTGTTGAAGAAAGGTTGAGCATACCTACATTGCCCAAAGCTCGCCATTGACCGACCAATCTTGAACTCCGTAAAAATACTGTATTGATAAAAAAAATCGAAGAAGACAAGGAATGAGGAGGGAACATGAACAGACTCCGTATACCAGAAAGCTACACGCCGATACAAGAGTCACGGCACTGTAGCGGGATGGCACCGCTCTACTATGGACGAGGTAGAATATAAAAGAAAGTTTGGCTGGTCACATAGAGATGGCACCAGACCTTACACGTATACCCTGCTCCTAATGTGAAGCATTGTGTGACATGTTGAATTACTTCGGTTGCGCCATCAAGATAGAATTTGTGCTCGGCACGAAGCGTGTAGAAAGGATGCTGAGACAACAACTGTTGATATTGGTATCAAAATTTTTGAATGCCTGCGCGTCTCATTAAAGAGATTGGCATGAATATGGCATCCCATCTGAGGGGCGCCTTGTAGCTGTGGAGAGGTGGATAACGCGTGGAGATGAACATTCAGGGAAAATCTACTTGTGTGATGATGAGGTGGAGTGAAGTAGCGACTTTCCCTATCGCGCTAGCCACCGCCTGATCCACATCTTGTCGCCTTCTTGTTGTAAAATTATCGACTCCGTGTACTTAAAACCCCGCCTTCACTGTGAATTGCATATATGGTTTTTTGTAGCGCACATTGTGAAAGCCGTCTGCTCTGATAACCCTCCAACAAGGTGGAAAACACATGTCGTCCACGAGTGCCCAACGCCTGGCCAGGCATGTCGCTCGTACCCTCAGCTTGTGGTATCGATATATTGACCAACGTGATGAATTGCGGGAGGGTGAGGCCCGCTTGTTTTGCAGAAGACAATCATTATGCATGCGAGACTATAACTTTTACGCGAGAAGCTGCTTCCGCCTGGGGCAGTGTTTTCAACTGCGAGATTCCCCGCCACGCATGGATTGCTACCCTTCCTTCCAGCTTCCTAACACACCCTCGCATACTGATAAAACGACCATAGACTCATTTAACATTCATAATGGCGACAAAACAGTTCAACACTGGCGATGTTCCGCCACGCGCCCGTCCCGCGTCCCACGAGACTCAGCCTTTCCTCAAGCTTGATAACACTCGGCCTCCAAACGCTTGTAGAACTAGTCTTTATTACGACTTGGTAAACATTGAAACCACTTCTGTATTCAGTAAAGAACAATGATCCGTCAAACGGTTGTCTGAGGTTTGGGATCAAGCTTGGACAAGACTTACGACCCATTCTGATCATCGTCGCTCAACTAACGTCGATGCTAGAAACTTATTCAAGACTTCTCTGTGGCATTTTCTCGACTCCGTGGCTTCCACCAAACATCCTGGGATAATGGAGGACACCGAAGCACTCGTCTTGAAACTTGTCCGCAAAGTCCCACCGCCTTATACTCCACTAAGAAACGAGGAATATCGAGTCATGCATCTCCAACCTCAGAACTCAAACGGGATCGTCAAATGTAGCTTTGTGAGCGCTACAGTTGAAGAAAGGGCCGGAAAGTACAATGCTATGTCATACTGCTGGGGTCCCATGCCGCAGCCTCGGAAAATACCGTTTCTTGAAAGAAAGGCCAACGGCGGTAACTCAAACATTGTTCACCATGCTTTATGTCTGGCTGGGCCCCGAACGCGAGGATAGCGGTTATGTTCTCAAACGTATTGCCGACGAGGATTTTGAGTCCCAGCTACAGGCAAGATTTTGTAGGGGTATGGAGCGCCTTTTGTTGAGACCTTGGTTCAGTCGTGATTGGGTTGTTCAAGAGCTTGTATTACCCATGACAGTTTATCCTACGTCGGGATATTCGTGTCTTTGGCTCCACTTCGCAAAGGCGATGCAGGCACTCATGCTACGTTGGTGGTCGCTTTCGGAACAGGTCAGAGAAGGGAAGGGCAGTGGTCTGACTTGCGGCACTTTGATCATATCACGCAGGCCAGAACAACGATACCATATTCTAGGGAAGCTTTTGCTAGTACATACCTCATGGACCAACTACAAGACGGACAAGTTCAAGACCTCGTGTCGATTTGCGAGTTGTATCAAAGAAACAAAAGTTTCTCATTTTCTTTGGTCCAACTTTTCAAACGCACGAGAGGCTCCGAGGCTACTGCGGATTTGGAGACGATCTATTAATCCTATGAGTTTTGCGGTTCAGCCAATTTCTTCCTTTCCTCGATCGTCTTGAGTTACTCTGGGGTCAATCTCTTCACATAATCCTCTTTCTTGTTCTTACTTTTCGCCTCCATTTCTGCCTTTTGCACCCGGTCCCACTCATCTTGGAGCGCCGTAAGCTCTACCCGACACTTCTCTACGTTAAAGTGATCGTGCGGCCACCCATTCTGCTTGTACGCTTCGTAGACTTTCTGTGTTACGCATTAGCGGATGTGCTTCACCTCTCGAATAGCGATGACATAGTATTCACCTTCGTCTTCTCTGGCAATGGCTTGAGTTCTGGCCTCTCAAGGCGTGGAGCCGGCTGATACTCGGCTTGCTCAGCATCGTGGCGCAGCCATTCCATCTCGTCATCGGAGACTTCATCCTCTGCCTCATCTTCCCCGCCGTCTTCGTCGCCACTTAGCCGCAAGTCTTCCAAGTCTATCTCATCTTGCTCATCATCGTTCTCGTTATCAACGTAGTCATCATCGTTCTCGTTATCAAAGTAGTCATCATTGGCTTCATGCTCCGCATCGAACTCATCCTCAACTGCAAGAAGTGCTGCTTCCTCTGCAGGCCATTCAGCGCGGAAGTGGAAGCTGGGACCTCTACGGCGGCAGGGCACAGGTATGTACACCAGGCGCTTCAGGCGAGTAGATGCCCGCTCAAAGAACGCCTTAAGTGGCAGAGTTGGGTGAGCCTTCCACTTCCGCTCGGGTGCAAGGGCTTCGTATTCGTCGAACGTCAAGTTCGGCGGCGCGAAGTCACCACCGTAGTTTGGATAGCTGACGATCTTTCCAAGCTCCGTATCTAGTAGAAGATATTCCTTCGCTTCGCTGTAGCCCTGCCCAATGTAGATAACGTGTGGTGGCAGATACGGTGGTTTTGGTTGGTCTGTAGTCGAAGTGCGTGACAGATAGAAGTCGTTCACTGGTTGATCAAAAGCCACAGCCGTCGAGCTCCAAGTCTGGAGCAATGATGTCAGTGAGTTAATGTGATAGGTATACGTTGTGTGATGAGCGAGGAGTGGCAGAATTTATGGTAAGGTAGGCAACTTTAAACCAGGATACCACAATGATGTTGAACAGTATGTAATGCCCTAGCCATCCCAATTACCTTGGCCATATATTTCGGTCTTATGCCTCGATTATCTGTTCAATCAACCATCTCGATCATCAAACTATCGCTTGTCTGGTGCTCTGTTTAATAAATGAGATGGCGGGGCTCACAATCCAAGCGTGTTCGGCATCATACAACCCAGGCGCTAAAAACGGAAGATGGCGACTGATTTCAGCAGCTTGGTCTGACCAGCCTTGCTTTCTCAAGTCATCAGCATGAGTCCCAGACCAGCCCTCAGCAGGAGGCACCCGCAGGCATTCTGGCTTCATATGAGGCATTCGACAAAGCAAAGTGTAATACTCCATCATAGCGTCCTTAGCTTCCTGCAGGACGCCTTGGGGATCCTTTGTTGTAGTCGACATCTTGAGTAAAGCAAAGAAGGAGGTTAAAAATTTCAGTGAATAAGTGGTGAGGGACGACTTACGAGTGTAAGGTAACTTCAAGAGCTGGAGAGCTTAGGCCAGATCTGTTAGCGCGTTTATGAGAGCTTGGCGCGCTCCTGATCGTTAACCACGAAGCGCGTAACGAAGCAGTACACGTGCTGCGCAAGGTGAATGAGATCTGGCTAAATGCCTCAAGTCACTCAATACGTTATAGCTTTTAGTAATAATAAAGAACTAGCCTTCGTACCACTCAATCCTATCGCTCTTAAAATGGATTATACCCGAGACTTCTTCTTCCTTGATTCAACTTCCTTTAGATACCGCTTGGTACGTACATAACGATGAATCTGTAGCTTACTGAATTTCACTGGCGTCTTTTTCACGAATTTGGTCGAAGAGTTTCGTGACGTCAACGTATTCGACACCTTGGAGTCCAATCCTCAGATATCCTGGCTCCTGGAACTCGATTTTGCGCTTCGCAAGTTCCTCGACGTCCCAATTGGACCAAATGAATCGACCATGCAAGAAGGATGCAGCTGTAGTAGATGCCCAAACGCAAACTGAAGCAGGAAGATCGACTGTTTTAATCCGATTAGCATGCTTTGGGGAGAATAGATGTGTAGTTTGGAAAATCCCCATCGTCAGAGAAATGCTCTCCACTTACCTTCGTCCCATCGGACCATTTCGATAAGCTCTGGAGGAGCCTTGTCTGTAGAAGACGTGTTTGGGATAAGACCCGGATGAAGATTGATGATTCGACACTGGTCAACAGGTATCTCTTGGGCAAGATGTTGGAAAAAAGAAGAAGAAGCAACCTTGCTGGCGGAATAGGCGGCTTGAAGGCGTGCGGGGTTGCTGTGTGCTAAACAACTCGTCAGGTTGATCAGTGTTTTCCCTTGTTTGACGAGATTCGGCGAATCGAGGAACCTCGCTGCCATAAGCACATTGCCGAAGACATTGGTATTGAACATGGCCCGGAACTGAGGCCATACATTCAGCAATGGATTGGCTGGACCACCAGACGTGTCAGCGGCATTGAGAATGAGAACATCAATGACGATGCCTTCATCAGAGAAAGACGTCCAAAGTTGGTCGATGCTGGTTTCTTCATTGATGTTGGAAACTCGAGTGAGAATCTCACTGGATTTGGATTTCTTCTTGAGATCTGTAGCCGCTTTATTCAATGTCTCCGAATTGCGACCAGAGATGATGATACGAGATGCGTTGGCTTGGGCAAATTTATTAGCAGTTTCGTAGCCAACGCCTGAAGCGCTCCCAGTGATGAGAACAGTTTTTCCCGCCTGACTGTTAGATGGATTCTCAGCGGATATTGCGGGATAGGGCGCGTGATGGAAGGTCTTGGTCGTAGAAGCCATTTTCGTGAATAATAGATGTTCGATCTGTGTCAGAGGAACAGTGGATTGCTTGTAAGACGGCTCAAGGATGATGCACTTTGATACAATTAAACTAAACTCCGCGTTTTATACTTCTCAATGGGTTCAATCATGCCTTCCATGATCCGGCTCTTTTACCTTGCGCCTGCCCATTTCCAAATCTTCTTCAATTGGCTTGCGACAGCACCGAAGGGTGTGGACAATGCTCTGGGTGGAGAGTGAGACCGAGATTTTGAAATTGGCTGACGAGATTCCCAAGTGGATGAGCTGCATATAGGAAATCCATCGATACCAATAAGATACGATGGCTGAGCGCCGATCCCTGCGGTACCAGAGATTGTGGAGACGAGCGGGTCCCGAGCTAATGCATGGCTAACGTAAGCCACGTTTTGGCTGATAAAGACGAGTTAGTTCTTCGTTTTGCATCGTTGAATTATATCCTCTATTCGCCATGGACGCATTGAGCGAAGTCGTCCAGCCGAAGGAGAAACGGCTGATGACGGAAGCTCGACGGCAACAAAGTAGAGCGGCACAGAAAAGATACCGTAAGCCATGCGGGATGCCAGAGTCGGATGAAATGCTGACATGATCTATAGGTGAGAAGCAGAAACGCCGGTTAGCAGAGCTGTCGAGTTTTGCGTCTGCAAGTCATGCCAATGAACCGAGCCATCCAATACCGATGTCATCGGGCCTTCTCAAGGCCACCTGGCTACCCAGTTCGAATGGAGGTCTCAATCTGGTGGAAGAACAGAGTCCTGTGAACGCTCAAGGTAGAGCTGGTCGCTCAGTAGAATCGAACGAGGTAGAGTCTTTATCCGCCATTGAAGGTATAACGGTGAATCCAAACTGGAACATGAACATCCCTTTTGGTGGACCCAACACATTCCAGCTCGATGATACATGCTTATCTAGCGAGAACATGCTGGAGGGGAGAATGGGCAGGGATTGTCAAACGATAGCAGCGAGTGAATATCCTACTTTGAGTGAGCAGGTTGCCGATACCCAGGACATTCCAGAAGCCATGCAATTTTCCAGGGTAGCGAGGCCTTACGCATCCATTGAATCCTCGTTTTTATTTCCTGTTGATGCTTTGCCTGCTCCATCGATCCCAAGAGATACATACATTCGAGTGCATCGGTATTCCCTTCTCAACTCGTTTATGGAAAACGCGACGATGCTGGGGTACACGCTTGATTGGGTGACAACCTACGGCTGTCACCTGAAATCACTTTGGTGTCCAACATTACCACAGCCACAATCGCAAATGGGGATACGGGTTCATTGGAGAGAGGATATTCCGGCGATAATGAAAGTAGCACCCGATCTTGCTCCAACTGCAACTCAGCTGCAATATCCTCATCTTCTGTATATTGATATCTTCCCATTTCCGGAGTTCCGCGAGAAGATGCTAGCTCTTCGAGCCGTGCGGCCGAAAGTTTTTGAAGAGGAAGATTTCAGGCGAGACATCGACACAGGCGAAGCGATTTGTTGTTGGGGACCAACACCATGGGAAAAGAGGTCATGGGAGGCACAACCATGGTTCTTGCGCAAGTGGTGGATGTTGACGGGAGGAGAGGAGGGGGAAATGGGATCCTTAAGCCGGTGGTGGAGGCGTTTTCGGGGAGAAGAGATTTGAGAAGCAGACAATGAGTGAATAATAGGCATACCGTTGCTCTCGGATGCCAATCTAGTCGCATGTTATTTATCGAATCTTACTTTTCAAAATCAACAACCTCGTCATTATCTACCTCTATTGATATGTATGTCTTCTTGTACTGAACCTAAAGTTGTAAGGTGTAGCAGATTAGAAAACATACTGGCTGTACTTTTACTTGCTTGATATAAGAAAGTACGTTTGATGTTACAACTACATAAAATCATGTATGCGTCACATAGGGGAGGTACTTTACTTCAGTAAGTTGCTATAGTGACGCTACTAACTTAGCAATAAGCTTAGATGGAAGCAGAGTAGATTACGTACCAGCTGAGATTTAATAATGCATCTGACATCTTATTTATTACAAGAATAGGTAGATCATTGTCAATCAAAGCCCCGCCAATATATCAGCTGCAATTTTCTCTGCTAGAGCATCTAACAACACGTTTGTTAGCGAATGTTAATTTGAGGAAATGCAGCCATTTCATGAAACCAGACTTACAAACAGTGCTTTCTGGATGTCCAGGTGGCAACAGCGCAAAGGACGACGCATCGACAACCCGTAAGCGTTCCACGCCGATGACTCTGGCATGTGTGTCGACTACCGCCATCGGGTCGTTGGGTCGACCCATTCTACATGTGCAAGACGCATGCCAATTCTGGTAGCTTGATGCCATAATGTACTCCAAGATAGCCTCGTCGCTAGTAACGTTGGCACCGGGCATGGATTCCTCAATCACGATGGAACGCATAGCTTCTGTATGAAAGAACGACCTCGAGCGCTTGAAAGCCTGCACCGCAAGTTCTCGATCGGTAGGATGGGAGAGGTGGTTGGGGTTGACCAGGGGAAGGTCGCGCATAGAGCTAGATGTTATGTTAACGTACCCCCGCGACAGTGGCGTCACTGGAACAGTAACAATGGTTCCGAAGCGCTTGGTCGGGTCGCTTCCAGCAAGGGAGGCTGCGCTAATTTCGTACTCGATCTGCAAAATGTCTCAGCGTCGTCTCTTGCTCCAAAGTCGATGATGATAAGGTCATTCGTTGGTTTTCTCACCTCTGGCCAGTCTGCGGGGAACTGTGCTAAATCCGCAAGGGCAGCGGCGCTGAGACTACTGCGGTAAGTGTCTGGCAGCTTCTCCCATCCGATATAGTCAGCTCCCGCGTTCGTGAAGGGTCCAGTTCGATTGACTCGGTACTCCTCGATCAATGGGCCATTAGTAGAAGGATCAGCTGTCGCACCGACATCATTCTGTAACGTTATTTCAAAGACTGGCGCAAAATCCAAGTGATCTTCCATGTTTGCTCCTATCGCGCAAATATCAGTATATTGAACTCGTTACTAAGTTTTCTGCAGTCTCTGAGTACTTACCTACACCCGCTCGATCTGCTAGGACAGTGATGTTATGTGCTTCCAGTTGGTCGCGAGGTCCAATACCTGAGACCATCAAAAGTTGAGGTGACTGAAATGCGCCGGCTGAAATGATAACTTCTCGTGTAGCATTCAGCACAAATGTATTCGTGTTGCCGTATGAAGACGCTTCGACCTATCGCGTAAAGATTGTCAGCCAGACAGATTCACATGTATTTGCACCTCACGCCCCGGTACAACTGTCTATGTGATGAAGGCTGTTCTGGCCTATTGAGACATGACGTTGTAGCCGAGATAGGCTACGCATTCTCGGGGCCATTACTACTCACCTCTACACCCATAGCGGTCAGAGTTCCATTGAACACAATCTTCTTCGCGAGCATATTTGGGTAAACCTTTAGGTTTGTTCTGCCACTACGCAGCGCCGCGCGCAGGAATGAAGTTTGAGAAGAGCTGCGTTCTTCTTCTGGGTACGCAATGGTAAGGGGCGCATACTGCCTGCCTAGTAGATAACCACTTGCAAAGTCTTGTTGGACTGGAATTCCCGATTCTTCCATGGCTCCGTCAATGTAGCTGGCGAAGATTTGAGCAAAGTTAGGGTGTGAAACGTGGAGCGGTCCTGTCCCGTTGAAGGCCATTTCATTTGCTGGTAGTGGCACCGTCGCGTTTGCAGCACGAAGATTTGCATTTCCAGGCCAGTATGTGATACCGCGAGAGAAGTAAGGGAGCAGGTTGTCAAAGGTCCATGCATCGTCACCGACGAGGTCTGCCTATCAAAAGCAAAAGTGTTAGCTTAGTTCGCTCATAAACAAGCTCTTGAGATACTTCAGCTTTCGCATGCCTTGTACTTGGCTAAGGCTACCCTCTCAAAGCTTGCGCTTCCAATCGAGATGCTTCACTGTTTAGCACTTACCCATGCTTGTTGGGATCCATAGGTCCCTCTATTGTAGATCATGGCGTTCAGCGACGAGCTCCAAAGACTAAGTCAACCACTGCTTATCAAATCCAAGAATGAGAACAGGCTTACCTTCCACCCAGTGTCTTACCGCGCCCATAATGCAGTCTGCGTCCTCCAAGACCTTCTTGAGCCTCAGTAACAAATCCCCAATCTACCAGCGGATACTGAGTCGCGGACTCCACGGTAGTGGTGGCATAGCGAGTGCAGTACGCTGGCACGACAGAAGTGTTGCCGTTGTCTTGTTCGTAGAAGCCGCCCGCCTCTACGACAGCGACACTGTACGTGCCAGACTCAGCCAAGCGATATGCTAAGGTCAAGCCAGCAGTTCCTGATCGATGTCAACGGTGAATTACAAGAACCGGAACTCTGTGTAGTACTAACCTCCTCCTACTATAACATAGTCATACGATGCATTCTGCGGAATGCCAAAGTCATTTCCAGGAACATACCCAAACCTTGGCTGTGTCCAGGCCAAAGCTGGCGTAGCAGCCAATGTATAAAGGAGATTCCGCTGCATGATAAGCTATGCCCACGAGATCAAAGACAAGGTATCGAACCCTAACATATGAACGAAGTAGAATGTACCTTCTCCTAATAATAATCATAGACAGCACAGACTGCAATCATCGTCATGAGTTCTCTTAGCGCTTTGTATTGACCAATTGCTGGCGTCAGTAGTCTGCGGCTATCTCGACTACTACCTGGCGGCGAAACCATCTATTGGCAAGGCTAGCCTTCTTCGGTAGACTTCAGAACCGGCTCTACCACTACAATCGCTACCCGCTTAGTCCTTCACATTACTGTCTCAACACGTCCTTGCTATTCCACTTTTCAATGTTCTGGGATATAGTCAACGCTGCTGGTGTTACACTCGTACCTTTCGTTGATCAAGGAGCTGGTTCCGTGATGTCATGTTTGTTAAACTGTATCTCAATGCTCTACACGGTGCAGATCGTAGTAAGTCGTCGAGTCATTTTCGCATTTGCAATACAGGTTAGGCAAAATTTAGTTGCGGGCTTGTGCCCGTGTCGTGAGCTTTGCTTACCGGAACGCGAGCAGCGAATCTCGTATCGCGCCGCCGACGCACAGCCATCGCGCGATCGCCGCATGAACACGAACAGACGCCGGCGACCGACCCCTGCCCGCATTCGTTCAATTGTTTAGAGCTACTATCGTCTTGCATCAGATTCCGCGCTTCACGGCTTGGGCCGAATTCAGATGCCGACCTCCGGTGCGCATCTCATAGAAAGCGCCTCGAAGCGTAGAGTTCGAAAAAGCATGGATTAGCTTCTTATGAAATATTAATGTTCGCCCACCCTAGAAGAGATGGACTCAAGCGTTATCTTCTTCTCCGTTATTCAGGCTCTCATCCTTGGACATGGCGGTGGCAATCCGGTACCCAATCTTGAAATCCCTGGTAAAGGAGGATGTACCCTCTGGTACAGCTGTCTCAACGATGAGCAGGCCATAAGGTGGAGTACTAGTAGTCGTGAACGGTCCAATAAACTGCTTAACTCCAACTATCTTGATAAAGTCTGGCGCCTCTTCCTCGCCTATTAACAAGAAACAATTTTGCACTCAACTGGTACCTCGACCTGATGGCAACTCTACAGGATTCGACGAAACTTGGATCCGCTCTTTCAAGAATGGATAATCTACTCTAATCTTCCTGTCGGGGAGCAGGAAGCCCAGGTACGAAGGAATGTGGACTGCAAATGTCGGCCATCTTTGGTTCCGACATGTAACGACGCATATAAGCCCCTAGCGACCTACCTGTGATGTCTCAAGTGTGGTTCCCTCCCTAACGCGGCCGCCGCCAAGGTGATCACCTGCTGGCAGGTTGTTTGCCAAGGTATACAACAGCTTCCAGATATCGAGTCGTACCCTAACATCGTCTACTCGCTGGCTGTCATAAATCAGGTCCTGGAAAACAAACTGGAAGACTGGCGGAGAAATGAGAGTACCTAGACAGCGACCTGGCCGCGTCTATGAAGACGAATACAAAGGTCTTAATGAATCGCTGGAGCGACTCGTTAGTTGATCTTTAGGATTACTATACCATGAGCGGCCGCAGCTACAGGCTTGACCATTCCAAGTAGAAGCTCCGAGACTTTATGGGCCTACTCAGCGGCAGGACATATGAGACCACAGTAGAGTTGCAAGATACTATCGTGGATTAGTCGTGATACACAACGACGGCCAAAAGATTGACCGTAATCATCTTTCTACTCTCGGCGAACAACCCAACTGCAGCTCCAAAGTCATGTCTCTATCCTCTGGACTTTGCCCCAAGCTTAGGGGATTCTGCACTTTCCTTCTTGCGCCGACCTTATGTCCCCAGGTTTCAGGAGAACCAGCGGTTGTGAAGATGTGGCGTGGGTTTCTGTTAAAGACACAGAGTACGACTGGGCTTTGGAGTGCTGGAATACAGAGAATCGGGGCCGTCTTTCTTCGGCCTTCGATTGTTGAGGAAGCTCAGGAAGGAAGAATGAGACTGGTCGTGATATTGCGTCCATCACCCCACCTTCAGCCTATCCACCCCGCCTCGCACTAGTGGTCCCAGCGTATCGGGCTGATCCGCGTTCATCGCCCCTGGCGCTAGGCAACACCCGCGCCAGGTTCCTCAGGCTGAACTCATCCTATAAACATCTGCGTTCCAGCTGAAGTAAGCATTTCAAGATCATCAGATTTTGGATCTCGAACTGGGTCGGTACTCTGGAGTACCGCATGTGTATGCGGAGGGCCCATGAGGCGCGATATCAGATAACGCGCGGATGAGAATCACCCCGAGTTCTGTTGCCTAATATCTCACTGTCTTTTATATTGTCCCCTTAGTTAGCCTCAACAGTACTGCTCTTTTGCTCAAGATCCGTGTCTTCCCCATTGGCTTATAAACTCGTCGTGAAGATGGCACAGAAGCACATTGTCATCCTCGGCGGCTCGTACAGTGGTGTCTCGACAGCCCACAATGTCCTCAAACACATTCTACCCAGCCTGCCCGAAAGCTCCACCTATCAAGTCATTCTAGTCAGCACCTCTTCACATGCCATGTGCCGGCCCGCTTGTCCTCGTGCACTCATCTCGGACGACATGTTCAACCAGGATAAACTATTTGTCAGCATTCCCAAACAATTTGAGCAATACAAATCTAGCTTCCGCTTCATCCATGGCACCGCGACCGAGCTCCATCACGACCAACGAACCGTCTCGCTCGACATCGCTGGAGATATTGAGCAGATCGACTACTATGCTCTTGTCATCGCCACTGGTGCGTCCACATACTCTCCACTCTTCGGCTTCAATCGTGATGAAGTCTTCCTACGCGAAAGCTGGACTGTCTTTCGAGAGGCATTGCCAGCCGCGAGGAGTATTGTTATCGCGGGTGGCGGCCCTACCGGCGTAGAAACAGCTGGTGAATTGGGCGAATACCTGAATGGCCGCGCAGGTTGGTTCAGCTCAAAGTTGTCACATCCGAAAGTTGCCATTACCCTCGTGAGTGCCGGCGACAACCTCTTGCCCAATCTGCGCCCCGCCATCGCGCAACAGGCAGAGACCTACTTCGCTCAAGTCGGCGTCACCGTTGTCAAGAAGGCGCGAGTGAAAAGCGCAGCTCCGCAGGGCCGCCAAGCACCCGCCCATGACGAACAGTTCGACACATCTCATGGCCCAGGCATCGACGATGTTGCTGCTAAAGCAACGCTGAGTCTCGACAATGGCACTACAATCGATGCAGACCTTTACGTCCCCGCCTTCGGCTCGCGCCCGAACACATCTTTCGTCACCAGTCCCTTCCTTTTGACCGCCGATCGCCGCATCGCCACGAATGCGTCCACCCTCCGCGTTGATGCTGCCGGCCCGCGTGTATATGCAGTCGGCGATGTAGGATCCTACGCGCAGCCTGCCATTCACCAGATTCTCGCCGCCATACCGGTCGTGACTGCCAATATCAAGCGCGATCTATTGTCGGCCTCTGGAAAGAACGTTGGTGGCGAGGATAGAGTGTTCAAGGAGGACACGCGTGAAACGCAGATGGTGCCGATTGGGAAGAGCAAGGGCGTTGGCGCCGCCATGGGTTACAAGTTGCCCAGCTTCATGATCTGGCTCATCAAGGGACGCGATTATTGGCTGTGGACGACGGGAAATTTGTGGAGTGGGAAACAGTGGGCTAAGGAGGGATGAGTATGCTCGCGGCACTATGTGACGAAATGAGCTAGAGCTAGTCTAGACAAGCCTCAGTTTAAGCGACAAGTGGGATGGATGAGCGTCACCCTGAAAGCAGAAACAGAACACGATGATTACCAGACAGACGTAACAACCTCAAACAAGTTCTCAAACTTGGCTCAGTATATCTTTAAGTCTTCACAATGTGCGCCGATGTACGCGAGGCACTCAAACCGGACATGAAGGCAAGGGTAATGTAATCTCTTTGCATTTATTAATCCGGGGCAGTCTAGCCGCCGGACTCAAATGTCTTCGCCTGAAACGGATAATTATATTGCGACGTTTTACTGAAATGAAGAACTTTCTATTCGCAGATGAAGCACGCGCACATACGGCGTGGAAATGGCTTGCAACTCGAGCAAAAAATACCCCCAATCTCCAGCCATATCGCTGTGGACGACTGCATCTCTTAACAGCAGGCCTGCAATATCAATCGTACACATGTGAGCTTGAATGATCGTCCCCGATATCATTTTCAACAAAAGTATCAGTGTACTTAATGTGCGCTTCGCCGTTTGCAATGTGTTGAGTACAACGGACAACTCCAACCATGTCACCCACTATGCTACCTACACATTCTCTTATACTACCGCTTTTTATGGGCGGACTCGCAAGCGCGGCCAACCTCTGGGCAACTCACTACTCAGGCACAATTCACTCTCTCGTCTTCAGCGGAATCGACTTCACGCTGAACAGCTCACTCAGTACTGGAAACAACGTCCCAAGCTGGATCACCTATGATGGTCCTGGCAAATCATTGTACATTGCAGATGAGATGTTTTCCGGAGCAGCGGGAGGGAATCTCACCTCGTTTGCGATTGGTAGCAATGGCGCGTTGACGGCAAAAGGAAAGGGATCTACTCCGCTGAGTGGGGTTGCTACTGCGCTGTACGGTGGATCGGATGGGAGAGGGTTCATCGTGAGCGTTCACTAGTGAGTGGACATAGTTGACAAGTGCTCAAGACAGATCGGCATTAATCATAGCACAGTTCGACGTCGCAGCTGACAACGTTCAAGCTGCCACTGAACGGTGGTCAGCCACTCCAGTCACTGAAGTATACGATGAGCGGCCCTGGATATAACCCAGGACGTCAAGAGGCTCCGCATCCGCATCATGCGTTTGTGGACCCAACAGGGGACTATCTCATCGTGCCTGATCTAGGCGCTGATTTGATTCGCATCAATAAAATCGACAAAATCTCTGGCAAGCTCGCGGAGTGTGGCACCGGCAAGCCTGTTCCTGGAACCGGTCCACGGCACGGCGTTTTCTGGACTCCTACGAGATCCCAATCGCGGATCCGACGAGGAACAAAGGACACGACTCTATTCATCGCCAACGAGCTCTCCAACTCTGTCTCGGGATGGAAAGTCTCATATCCCTCGGGCTCAGGTGGTTGCCTGAGCTTGACACTAAAGAACACCCTGACTCCATATGAGGGAAACAGTTCTGCTCCATTGGGTACCAAAGTCGCCGAAGTAAAGGTCAAAGGTTCTTCACTCTACATGACGAATCGAAACGACAAGAAGTTCTCCGGAAATGACTCAATTACGCAGTACTCAATTGCGTCAGACGGTACAATCGCCTGGACAGACAACACGTCTTCTTACGGGACGTATCCGAGGACATTCGATATCAACAAGGCCGGCGATTTTGTCGCAATTGGCGATCAAACAACAGCAAATGTAGCTATTGTTGCGAGGGATACAATGACTGGTAGGCTCGGTAAGCTAGTTGCCAATTTGAGAATCGGTACCGCCGGGACGCCAGAGAACGAGGATGGTCTTAGTGCGGTTGTGTGGTCTGATTAGGTGCGAGACTTTATGAGGGACAAAACTTCCGTATAGAAGGTTGGTAGTATATGTGAAAACTGTTCATCTACAGACCAGCGTTCGTCTTTTGATTTCCTTCCAACACTTCCATCGTATGCTGCCAAACCTTCTCCGCCGTATCGTCTTTCCTCGCCTGCGCATAACTCACAGCCTTCGTCTCATCACCCCTTTGACCCACGCCGTACGCGCCGCCCCCATGCTCACGCTGCGAACTGAAAGCGACTCCACCAACAACTTTACTCTCACCTCCACCGCCCAACTCGAAGACTCCCTTCGCAGGGTACCGCGCCGTCGCAAGATACACCATGATCTCTCCACAAACATCAGGCGCCGTCATATACAAAGATGCCAGTGGCTTGAATACGCGCCATAACACACGGAACCACAACGGGTTTACGTCGCTGTAGAATACAGGCCCATCAACAAGCCCCGGGTAGATATGTACAAAGCTGATCTTACCCGCGTGTTTTTCCGCCAGCGCTTCGAACATGAATGTCTTCATGAACACGGTATGGTTTCGTACAGCTGTCACGCCGTAAGTTTCTTTTGGCGGGATCCCAATCAACAATTTATCCGGTTTGACATTGCTCTCCATGCTTCCGGCAAAGATCGATATGACGCGTGCGCCCGTAGTCGCAGAAGAGTTTGTCAATAGAGGAGTGAGATTTTGAATGAACCGCATTCGAGAGTAGTACAGTAGCGACATCTGCGCGTCAATGCCATCCTCGGTACCTGCCCGGGTCGGTAAGCATGGAACCCCAAAACGCAGTACATCATGACTTGTGGAAATGAATATCCCACTCACGTTTAGATTCTTGAACCGGCGAGAGCGCTTGACTCATATACAGCACATCCAGTCTCGCCTTTCCACCAGCAAATGGTGCCTCCTCCTCCATTCGCACGATCTCTGCAGAGGCGCGATCTACATCTTTCATCTGCGCCAGGTCTGCGACCTGCACAAACCGCCATTCAGACCCAGGACTCGTAGAACGGCCATATTGGAGCAGCGTTTCCGCGCGCTCAGCGTTGCGCCCGACGATGTACACACGTAGTTTTGCGCCTTGGTTCGTGAAAGTCCTCGCAAGTGCTCTAGCAACGTACGATCCAATTCCTGTTGTGCCACCTGTGAGTGCGACAACGAGGGGAGTGCCGTTGGGAAGCTCAGCGACGCCGGCGTGAATAATTGCAAGGTTAGGCATGGTTGGGCTTGGAGTGAAACTTGAAGCGTAGAACAGTGCGAATACGGAACGTTTTATCGTCGCCAGACAGCATCGTACGATAGACAGGAGCCATTCTTTAGTCGTCATAGATCGGTTCAATAGAGATGTGTTGCCATGCATACAAAGACATCACTGGCTACACAATAAGGGTTTGTCTCAACACGGAAAGAATGCTGACAGGTGGCTGAATTCGTGATAATGATCACGGCCTTAAGCGGCTTTAACCCGCTCAAAGGCCGTATACTCAAAAAAAGACACTATAATTCTACTTGGAGATTGAGTAACACAAAACATTTATAATAGCCAAAAAATATCTTACTGCTTGTGGAGATGTTTGTATACCAAGTATCCATTGTTGAGCTTACTGGTATCTCATAAAGAACTACTTTGGGCACGTCTTAGTTCATACCTTACTCACGTGGCTGTCTTCCCTGTCTTTTTCGTAGGTTGATATTGCAGCAGTAACCTTCGCACTCCTTCCGCAAACTCCCTACTTTCACAAACTGAACCACTGGGTGTAAAGAACGTGGCACGCCCACCCGTAATCCACACTGTCGTTCTCTCGTCCCTCAGTCTCAATTTTTGAAACTGCGGGATCAACCTCCTCAGAAGAGGCATTGGCACTTCATTCAGGGTGTTGAACCCTTCGTAGCCAGAATATCCTACCCGCATGTCAAAAATCAGATGGAGACCTTGAAGGGAGACGAAAGTTCCAACAGCTGTTCGTGTCAACGCTGCTTCCCACGATTTACTCCAGCCAAGTGGGTTGATTGTGAGTTCCTGGATGAGATGCTTTTTCGCGCTCGGCGTTTTGATAAAGTCTTTGAATGCAATAGAATCGCTAAAATAGATCGTGGTTGTCCTCCATTTGATCGGCTCGGCTTCACACCACATCTGCTTGCATACGAGGTTCTCCGTTAAGAAGGGAAACGAATTATCGGGATCGGGATTGCAATGATGGGTGCCAGCAAAGGTGCGGTGGTCGTCGAGTCCGTTCGCGGCCCATGTGACAGGGTCGTCATCTGCAGCGCCCTGGAGACTGAGATTGTAGACTTCTTGGTCGGAAAGGCGCTCGCGACACGGGTGGTATGTAATGCGCCCTACGCTATCCTTTTTTTTGGTGCGAGAGCTGATAGGATGCACAGTCCTATTTCCAAAAGCATAGGTCCAGATGCGTTCTCGCAATTCTGCTGGTAGACCAAGTAGAGGCGAGTTCCGCTGGTTACGAAGGGTACTGGCTTGTAAGGACTGGCTCAAGCTGCGGGCTGGGGTGCATACATTGTATTATTCGCCTGCGCATCGTTTTCCCCACGTGCATGGGCGGCTTGCGAGTTGCTAGCTAATCTTCGCGATCTTCTTAGATCCACGCCAGCCGTGTTTTCGGCACGGCTGCGTTTCTTGGGGGCTGCTCGAGGCATGTCACTCTGTCAATGCAAGCTAGAAGCTGTGAGTTGCGAATTGAGAGTAAGTTAGTCGATGTGAACCGATACCAGTGATGAATTTCGCATCTATTTGTATGTCAATGTTGACGAGGATACGGATTGTCAGAATCTGGCGAAGGGTTGACTGCAGCCTAGGGCCAAGGCTAAAGCTCAGGCAATGATTGGCTTCCATGTCAGCTAGTTTCAGGTCAACGGCCCGCACACGTGCAACCGCGTCATTGCCTAGAATTGGTTCAACAAGTGTCCAGAGTTTCGTTAACACTGCGCTTGAGTCGCAGACCGGAGTTTGTCTACTTGCTTACAACAGAATATGTAGGGTAGTCGATCATGTAACGAGACTGATCACGTACCGATACTCAACTTCGCAACGCTGTAACTTTACGACGAGAAGCTGAATTAACAATCTAATTAAGCTAAATTAGAGACACATCTTTGCATTAAAATTCTTCCTAAGAGTTTTTTCTTTCTCTCTTACTAATTAGGCTTAAATTCTAGATTTTAATGTGCTACTTATAGAACTTAAATCTACTATTCTGTTAGCTAGATAAGCAGTAAGGAAACTCTTCTTAGTAGATAAGTAAAGAAGATTCTACTTTTTAATCACTTCTAAAATTCTGTAATAGAGAGGGGCTAAGAATTGCGCGCAATCTACTCTCAGTACATGATAGGTCTCGTTACATGATCAACTACTCTATGTGCTGAGAAATAGGGAATATCAAAACACGCCAATCAATGTAGTGTGATGGTAATCTATCATCCGACGCAGTCTTGTCATCGGGACCTTTTCAAATGACATTGTTCTCTATCAGTTACTCAGCAATACAGGTGCCTCTGTTTCTCCTCTAGTTGCTTTGCATATTACTTGAGATTGAGACTATCTATTGTTTGTGGTACCTGCCAGTGAGATTCGAATTGGAAGGATCCAAAAGAACATCCAGGTTAGGCGTAGGGATGCACCTGTGCTGAAGTACTGACAGGGATCGAGCCTGTTATCAGGCAAGACATCTGTTCCCATTGCATCTGTGTCGTGATCGCCGAGAAGCCGTATGTTGTACGAGATCAGGCCATGATGTACCCGCGAATTCATTATAGAACAGCATCTACTAGGTCTTGCCCTCGCTTCCACCTTGATGGTTCCTAGAGATAACGTCACAGAATCGACACCCTCAACGGGCGCTGTGTGCTGTTCACAGCACACATATGATCGCGACCACCCCGGTCAACAAGAAGTCAGCTTATTACTGAGTGAATTCTATTGCGTCGCTTTGACCGGTACCATCGAGTGCTTGGGTAACGACGGCGCCTTGCGCAAGCTGACCGGGGATGGGCAGGTTTTGAACGCAGTGCGACTGAGCCCGGCGTTCCTCAAAGCCTTCTTATATCGCATACCTGCGTAGAATCGTGCGTTGGAATCGGAGATGGATAACCCCGATGGCTCGAATATGTCAGAAGCATAATTAAGGTAGCCTCATCGGAGTTCGCCAACGCCAACCAGAGAGAAGAAGAGCGAGGGCGCTGTATTGGCGAACGCGAGGGAGTTGCAGAAAGCACATGAGAATCAGCATACCATGACTGAGAGCATGAGAGATGCATGAGTCAGCCCACTCGGCCACGATTCAATGCCGAGGATCTATATCGGAGGGGTTACTGCTGTAGATAGTTGTCAGCACAGATGGAGCAGCTTCACGAAGTACTCTATAGAAGCACTGAGGTGTCCAACGTTCGTTCATCTCAGTCTCCTCACCAGTGAGCAGAAGACGCTGTGTAGAACGTACGAGAAGATTTCATCGCGTAGTCGAAATCTGCAACGTGTAGATCATGATGAAGTTTCGCCCTACTCTAAGTAAGTGATATCGTGTACTCCATTTGCCTATAAGTACCGAGTGATGTGGAGTTATTTGCTGGAGTTTTCATCACTTTACAATACAATTTCAACGCTCATCGAAAAGAGTTTCTCTTCAACGAACAAAGCGTGAAGATTGTCAATGTCATCGCTACGTCGGGACTAGAAGACCGGCAGAGTTCCAAATACATGACGAACGGATAAAATGAGCCGAACTGCTCGCAGCAATACTCATACCATCACGACTATGTTCAGGAAACATGACAAAACTGAAGATCGTAAGAAGCCGAGAAGAGTATAAATAACAGAGCAAGTACACGCTACAGATTCGACTCTTATCAGGATTGTGCGAGTATTCCCATGAGTCATACTGGTAGGAACAAGTAGTGAGTAAGTGAGAACAAAGACGCCAAATCAGTGGTATTGTCTTACCCAATTTATCTATCCGATGAAGGCCCTACTCGAACCCTCCAAACGTGGTCTTACCACATAGTATAGTATCTGCCGACGACGTTTTCACAGTTATAACCTGTTTAGCAATGATCATGCTCAACAATCAAGGAATGCTTTATAGGGATCTAGAAGCTTTGCCTTCATTCTTATAGAAATAACCCTTATATAGTAAATGCTCGGCCTCTCATCCTCAATAGCCTCCATTTGGATGTGAATACAAGACTCTCTTTCCAAGCGGTATAATGCGAAGTTTCCAACGTCCTATACAAGTGCCAAATGTCCCAAGCTACACCAGTGCTTATCTCAAGCATCCTTAACAGAAAACACGAAAACACTCATATATATCAGTATCGCGGATGTCTCATCCAAAAAGAGCAAAGTTGAATGACTCGCTCCCACAACATCGGAGTTTTGTTGTCATAACCTTGCATCACGATACAACTCGATGCTTGAAGTCTTGGTAGCGCTATTCAGATATCCTGGTAATCAGGGATTTGTACGAGAACGATGCTTCCTGACTCAATATGGGGCATTATTAAGGGCGCAGGGAGGACAACATGAAACCGATGCTAGGTCAACGAGTAAATTGCGTAACGGTTATATGAACGAGATTACGAAAAACTAAGGTCGAAGTACTCATTCGAAAAACAACCTCTCTAAAGTTCAGAGCGAAAGCACCGTTGAGGAGAAAAAGAAAGTAGCAATGGGCTGGAAATATTCGGGCCAAAGTATCGCAAAACGTAGTCTCAACGTGTACGAACGCAACGGTGCACAATGCTCCACACCCCAACACACCTCAATCACGCAGCCCACGACATAAAAGTCACATGGAAAGCTCGAAATCATGATGATATATGGTAAATTGCTTCTCGTTTCGTATCAGTCGTGTCCCAAACTCCCATTCCATCCCATCCCGCTAATCGATCGCTATTCAAGTCTTCCCTCCAGCATAACCATGCGCGTACAATTCCCGTTGTCGTATGTGTGATGTTGATTTACATGACGGTGCAGTAGCACGACTCGGCGCAACCGCAGCAGTCGCACGACTCGCCGCAGGAGACGGGCTTGGGCTTGACGATGGTGGAGATGGAGGAGGTGACGCTGGGAGGCATGTTGGCGGTTGGTTCTGGGAAGAGGGTTAGATGGAGTGAATGAATACAAAGGTGTGGTTACTTACTGTTTGGAAGTCGAGGTGTGTGGTGAAGGTGTTTTGGCGTGAAAGGTTGGGAGACAGAGATTGATGGTTGTTGATTGATGAGTGAGTGGATGCTTGCCAGCGGAGGTGATGGGCTCCCTTTTATGGATCTTACGACGGACACTGCGAGCTAACGATCTGCCACCGTTACCCTGGCGTCCAGATAGCCTGTCATCAGCCGCAGCTGAGCCGTATTCGTCAGAACCTGATCCCGACACATGCGCTGGTTTCAACGCCTGCTAGCTGTTGTCTACGCCATTGGCCATGGCTCACCGACGCACCGCCTCATCACCCATATCAGTCGATGCCGCGTTCCCAGCTGGGCCACCATGTCACCGAAAGAATGGAGAACGACCGCCGCAGTGGCTGAGCTGTATTGACATCACATTGTAATGTTTAGCAATGACGGTGTTGAGCTTCGATTGGATGGTGCTGGTGGCTGACGACGTCCAGGGCGCGCAGGCTTACGCGGCTTAAGCTTCGTGGCGTCACAAAATGCCTCAGGAAAACAAGGAACAAGCATTACCAAGCTTTTCGCCTGACCTTGGCGGTGAGCGAACGCGCCGGGTATATCGGCTCATACCCGGACTGTGGCACAGCAGTTGTGGAGACTGACACGACTGGGTTCCGGGAGATGGAACGTTGTGTCGTCATACTGGGGCTGCGAGTGACAGGTTGTGACATCGGAGCTGAGGATAAAATGGTAAAACTCAGGTGCCAGTCAGTGTATCTGAGTTATCCCTTGACAGCCACAAATGGAAGAACCCGTACTACGACTTGGTGTGGCTTGCTGAGAACTACCTAGCGATGCATGGCGCTCTATGTCTCAGGTTGTGCATCAATCGGAGCAGGACCCGGCAATCTAGACCTCACCTCCAATTCAAACATGGCACATTCTTCTCACGTGCGTGTTCACGAACACAAATCTTCAAGTGGGACGATGTGACGGCAGTCCATTGTCAAGTGCGAAAAGCCGACGTCTTGCAGCTTCATCACCTTGGCCTTTCGTATGTCGTGTCGAACCCAAGCCTGCGGATAAAAAGCGTCTCACTTTGCGTTCTGCTCGAAAAAGTAAACTCGAAAATCAATCTTTTCATCGACTGGAGGATACCACACCAAGGTTTTCGTCAACTGTCACACGCCAAAACTGTCGCATAACTACCTCGACCAGAACACACCAACCACCGCAGGGGAGGGAGAACATCACAAAATCCCATCTCGATCCATTCCTCGTACAAAAATATCTTTCCTCACCATCTCAGTCCATCACCCCCGTCACCACATCTTACCCTCCATCTCCACGTGTCTCAACAAAAATCATGTATCACCATAGTCCCCGGAAGATCACTCGACACACTCCCTCTCCCATTGAAAACGCCCACCGCAAAACAAACCAAGTACTCATCTCTATGCAGCCCTGCCACGCTCTATAAACCCAGCTCCCACACGTAGACAATACACAGCATGCTCTCCACAGCAAGAAAAACTCCGCCATCTGAATCTCCCTCATATCCCGTTCTGTTGACATAATGCCGATATCTCCTCGTCTCTTCACCGTCAACCCACTTGTTAAACACGCAACATCAATCACACCCCCACAAAGCCTCACCAACACACACATATTTTCAAAAAGAAAAAATCAAGACGAAAAGATAATCTTTTCCTACACAAAAAGAGCTGCACTGCAACCCCTCCAGCCCCAAAACACCCTGCAACAAAGCAAGTTATCCACGGCAAAAAAAATGAACAATACGCATACAAAAACCACCCTACTCAATCCAATCACAACCGTCCAACACACGCTCAAGACGTCGATGCGCCATCACGTCCCACACCCTTAACATCGCCCAACGCACCAATCAACACCTGCAAGTCGTCGACCAGCGTCTCCGCCCCAGTCTTAACGTACAATCTGCGCAGCCGTCAGCATCAAAGCCAGACAAGAGTCAAAACACTTCAAGAAGCTCAAGACCTCGCTTCCTCAAGCTCCAGCTCCAGCTGCCTGATGCGCTCGTCTTTCTCGTGGTCGGGCGAGCCGCCAGTCGAGACCTTCGCCTTCAGGTCGGTGACCTCGCGGAGCAGCAGCGCGATCTGATCGGTCTGGTCAGACATGACCTTGGTCTGGTTTTCGAGCTGGTGCCTGATGTCGCCCAGGGCGTCGCGGAGTGCTGAGGCGGGGCCGCCCGGTGTCGGTGCGGAGCTTGGGGCGGGAGTGGCAGCAGCGGGTGGTGTGGATCTCGTCTGCGTGGGGGTGGTGGGCTTTGCGGGCTCGGGCTGTCTGATGGGGACGGTCTTCTCTTCTTGCCTGGCGACAGTGGATGATGGGCGCTGGACTGGCTTGGAGACTTCCTCGAAGCTGGACACACTATCGTCGTCGGAGCTGGCATCCTTGTCGGCGAACTTGTCGGCCTGCGAGGAGAGGGAGTCTTTGTTGTCCTTGAGCTGTGGTGGCGGGGCGCGAGCAGCGGGCGCAGGTTGCGGGGCAGCCTTGGGCGTTTCGGCCTTTGTGGGCGAGAATGTCGACGCGGGGGAGATCTGGGCGGGCTTGTAGTCGGACGCAACCTCCTTCGGTTCCTCGCCCTCGTAGACGCTCTCGAGGGAAATCTTGGGCGGCAGAGCAGTCTTTCCACCGAACCACTCGCTGGCGGTCGTGCCGGGCGTGGTGCCGTTGGTGGGCGGGTAGATGTCGCTCTGGAACATCTCGGCGCGACGGGGCACGATGAAGGACACGGGCTCGATGTAGCCGTCGTTGACCGTCTTGAAGCAGCGCAGGACCTCGTTCTCGTGCAGGTTGATGCCGCGCTTGGGCAGGAAGGCGATGCCGCGCTGGGGGTTGGGCGACGAGTACTCGGAGAGGTATTCGAACTTGTCGTTTTCGTACTCGTAGTAGCGGATGTTGCCGTCGCTGCAGTATTGTTAGTTATAATTGGTCATCACATCGTCAGGTATATGACTACACACCCCTTGCCGGCGAGGTACAGGCACTGGGTGCCATCGTCCCAGAAGGGCATGCACACGCCCGAGATGCTGTCGAGGATCTGGAAGCCGCCAATGGGCTCCTTGGGGTTGCGCGGGTCCCACAGGCCGAGCTGGCGGTCGCTCATGCGCGAGAAGCCCGTCGTGGCAATGCGGTCGGCCTCGCCCATCCACACGGCGCGGCTGTTCTTCGCGCCGGGGTGGCCAGGCACCTCCTGGGCGGGCTTCTCCTGGCGCACATCCCACACGCGCAGCTTCTTGTCGCGGCTCGTCGTCACCAGCAGCGAGCCGTCGGCGCTCCAGGACAGCGACTGCACAATGTCGTTGTGCTTGAGCGTGAGCTTGGCCGCGCCTGCCTCGACGTCCCACAGCTTGACCGTGTAGTCGCCGGACGAGCTGGCCAGGACGCTCTCGGCGGCCGGGTTGAACAGCACGTGTCCGACTTTTCTGCATGTATATTAGACACTACCCCTCCATGGAATCGCACGCGTCCGCACCTCATGTGGCCGCTGAGCTTAGCAACGGGCGCAACGTCGTTGGGCTCCTCGGCGTCCGAGTGCAGCGAGAAGTCCTCGGGCACCTTCCAGATGAAGACCTTGCCATCGTCGGAAGCGGACGAGATGAGCGAGTCGTTGAAGGGGCTCCTACACCAAACATCAGCACTGTCCTCGCTGTCCCACGCGCCGTGTATTGCCGTACCAGTCGGTGTCGAGGACGGCGGCCGTGTGGCCGCGGAAGAGGGGGAGCTGCTCGGGAGCCCGGCCGCGCTCTTCAAGCGGGATGACGGCAAAGGCGCCTCCTCCGCTTGCTTCCCAGTTCACCGAGAGGTAGAGCGGGTTGGCCTGTGGAGGGTGAGCGGGCGCGTCTGGGGGTCGCGTGCGAGGCTGTGCTGACCTTGATCAGGTTCGTGTCCCAGGCGTTCTTGGAGATGCGCAGGTTGTCATAGCATGTCTCCTGGATGGGTATTAGTCTCGTACTGTTATATATACTGAGTGATTACGCATACCTTCTTTGTTCCCTTGCCAAACACGTGGCCTGGTTGGCATCGTCAGTCGTGTCAGCGCACCCCGACGTCGCAACATGGACTCACGGTACTTTGACGCTCTCACGAACCGGCCGGCCATGTTCGCAGGTGATGGAGTCAAGATGGAGAGTATGCAAAAAGAAAAAAGACTTCCTCAGAACCGCTTGGGTGTGTCGTTGGCCGTGTTTGTTGTCAGGTTCTAGTTGCGCAGTCGCGTCTCAACAGGGTGCCGCTGCATCATGGCAAAAGAAGCTTGGCGTGGACCCTTGCATACTGACCTAATCCTTGTTGATGCCCATTTTAGTCAGCTGCTACTTCTCTCCCCCACAGAAAAAACACAACTCCGTTCACACCACCATTGTCAAGTTTGAGATTCGAGACATTTTTCACCTCACAGTCCCCACTCCCCGAACCTCAATCTTAACCGCCCCTCTCCATCCCTCTCCCACACCTCCCCAAACTCTTCCAACGCACTCCTCCCCTCCCTAACCTCCCTCCGTCCCACCTCCTCGCACCTGTTCCCTAACCATGTCTTCCAATCATTCTCTCCAGCCATTAGTACGATATTCTCACTTGGATAAACACGCCACTGCACTCCACTCAACACTTTGTCGACGCCCTTGTTAAACAATCTCGTCTTCTCCGTTCCATCACGTTCCCAGATACGAAACATATCGCCCAGCGCTTCAGATATGCAGATCTTATACGCCCATTCAACGATGTGTGTGTAATATTCCGTATCTTTTTGTCGCTTTGCTTTGTGCTTCCGACTCAAACTCACCGCGTTGATGGGTTCTGTGTGTCCGTCAGTGGCGCGTAAAGAAGCTATGTAAGTGTCTACTGTGGGGACGAAGTCTGGTGCCCATGTCAGTGCCGCGGGGACTTTGTTCTGGAAATGCATGTCTTGCCCCATGTGTTCGGATACGAGGGGCGGGATGTGGTAGAGCAGGAGACCGATGGCGATACCTAGGGTCCAGGGCGAGGCGACTTTTGCACGGAGGGAGTGAAGTGTGAGGGGGTTCGTAGATGCAGACGGGGTTGCTGTTGGCATTGTGGGTTTGTTCCTGTGAGACAGGATTTGGGGAGGGGAGAAGATTAGTCTGAGGTGGGATCGTGGTGGTTGTGCGATGTGGGTTGGACTGCTGGACGGCTTTGTGAGTGTACGTTGATGTTGTGTGTATCGACTGCTAGAAGGGTTTCGTAGGATGCCTCATTCACTGTCTTGCAACTTCACTCCTTTACAGAATTGATGTTGAACGTCAAATTGTGGAATACATTGCCACGTGAAGCTACGAATAGTGCATTTCTGCCACCGGCATGTAGTTCTAGAGCGGACGTGAGTGTTCCTCGACAGCTCAAGTAATCGAGCGAGGTGGAATTCTGGGGTATCAAGTATATCCATTAAGAAGCACAGTAACTTCATCCTGATCTGCTTTCCTCCCACCTACGAGAACATGCAACTTATTCACGTGAAAGTCCAAGGAAAGAATACGTCATCTGTCGGGTTCATATCAATAAACCAGACTGTATCCTTTTTTGAAACGGAAGGTAAGAACATCCATTTTCCATTTGTCAAATAAGTAAAAACTGCGAATGACTTCATTTATTCCAGTGGAGAAGGTTACCGCAATTTTGCAATAGTTTGAATGTATGTTTCTATTAAATTCGATGAACAACATCAAAAATGTTTTTCTATGAAGAATTCATGAGCAATCCCACGCGTCATCCAAAAAACAAACAATGACAGCTGTCAGACTCCAAAATTCCAGCGAATCACCAGCCTGAACAAAAACATTTTTCCATCCCAACCAATCATAGTCTTCAAGACATGATGAATTACCAAACCTGCTTCCTAACCTCGGCCCATGACGCGCAGCCCGCTACCCATTGTGGAGCCCCCTGTCCGCCTTCCCCAGACAATCAAGCAAGCTTCCCCACAATCCCCAAACCCAACACCCAACACCCGCACCATGGCCGACGAAGTGACGAAACCCGGCGTGCCCAGCGCCGAAGTCATCGCCGAGAAGGCGGAGAAAGTCGCGCCGGTCGCAGATCCAGGACTTGGGCCTGGAAACACGCTGAGTGCGATTCGCAATGTGGATAGGACGATTTTGCGGTTGAACAAGTCAGTGCCACGTTCGACGATTTGAGAGTGAGAGATGTTGATCTGACTGGGAAACAGGCTGCTGGCGGCTCCAGGCGGACTCCCCGCTTTCCTCTCGACGTTCAATTACACCCTCTACATCGTCGCTTATCTTCAAACAAAGTCGCCCGCCTTGATGAGCGTCTTGCACAAGCTGCTCGCGCTGGTCAACCCGTCTTCCCCCACCGCAATCAAACCCCCAACAACGACCCTCGTCTCTACCGCCGGCGCTGTACCCCCTATCGCCGCCCTCGCCGTCCTCGTCTCCAAAGCGCGCACAACTCTCCGCCTCTTCGGCCTGCTGCCCATGTACGCCTGGCTGCGCACACTAGCCTCAGGCCCAAAGTTCGGCGCAGACCCGGTGCTGCACCGCATCGCAATTCTGCAGGCAAGCAGCTACTTCACGTACCAAGCTTTGGAGAACATCTCGCTGCTAGCCGACAGCGGCGTCGTCGGTCCATCCGTCATCGCGCGGATAAACCGCGGCGACTCAACAACAGCGCGTGTATACTTGTGGGCGTACCGCGCGTGGTTGGGCGGCGTGAGCTGTGATTTCTTGCGTCTGGGCCGTGAGTGGCAGCTGGAGGGGAAGAGGCGCGCTGTTAGGGCTAGGATGCAGAGTGAAGGGAAGGCCGTGGCGGAGTATCAAGATGGGGAGGATGAGAAGTTTGATTCGAGGTGGTGGACAGATGCGATGGTTGCCGCGGCGTGGTTCCCCATGGCGCTGCATTTTAGCAGTAGTGCCGGGGGACTGCCTGGGTGGAACCTGGGCTGGATGGGCGCGTGTGGGCTGGTGGCGGGGAGTACAAGGGTCAAGGCGCTGTGGGCGGGGACGGCGTAGAGATGCAAATGTTTGAGAGGTCTTTTATTGGTTTGGTTAGTTTTGTGCGAGTCTGGGATGCAGTACAGCGAGCGTTGATTTCTGGAGCAATTATATCTTTATTTGACTCCTGCATGCCCTTTACATGCCCATGTTGCCAACCAGCCCCCAACGATTGCCCACCACTACCTAACCTCCTCCATACATTCGATCTCAGCTATCACACCATCATCGCGTCCCTGTACCTTCCAAAGCAGCTCGTTCCCAACCATCACAACCCAATCGGATATCCCATCCTCGGACTAGTCCTGCGGGGTCCAACCGGGGGCATTCAGAAAGTGGGGGTGAAAGTCACAACAACAACAGCGGTAGTTATCCTGATTCAACAACGTCGTTTCGCTCTCTCCTCCACTTCGAACATCGACGCATCTGTGATAGGATAATTCAAAGTCGCGAATATGAAGTACGATAACACCGACCCGAGTGTTGGGCCAGATATGGATGCAGTCAGTAAAGCCTTCCTCCTTATCGTCGTTTTGTGAGACGGACTTTGTTGATGGGGATATTTTGAGGACTCACAGTAGCAATATATGAAAACATGCAAAGAATGATCATCTGTAAAGCTTGACATTATGTACAACAATAACGCAACAAGCCACTAACACAACGCCAGCACGACCAAGACCCCTTCAACATAACAGAAGCCAGCATCTCCGACCACCTATCTGCTCTCAACAGCGGGAGAGTAACCTGTGTCGACTTGGTAACCACGTACCTAACCCGGATCGCCCACCACGACACCCAACGCGGCCTCTCCGCCTTCACGCTACTAAACCCCTCCGTCTTCTCCGAAGCACTTGCATCTGACACCCGCCGCGCCCAAGGCCTGACCCCCCGCGCACTGGAAGGAATCCCCTACACGCTCAAAGACAGCTACAAGTACGCCAACCTCAGCGTAACGAACGGCTCGCCCGCGCTCGCCGGCCTGATGTCCAGCTCCGACTCCGCCATCGCGGCGAAACTGCGCGACGCAGGCGCCATTCTAATCGGGAAGACGAACATGCCCCCCATGGCGGCGGGGGGAATGCAACGGGGCCTGTACGGCCGCGCGGAGTCGCCGTATAATGCGAAGTACCTGACCGGCGCGTTTTCGTCTGGGTCGTCGAATGGGGCGGCGACCGCGACGGCGGCGAGTTTCGCGGTCTTTGGGATGGGCAGCGAGACGGTGAGTAGTGGGCGGAGTCCTGCGTCTAATAATGCGCTCGCGTGCTATACGCCGTCGAGAGGCGTGCTGAGCTGTAGGGGTCTGTGGCCGCTGTATGTTACGTGTGATGTGCCTGTGCCGTATGCGCGGTCGATGGACGATTTGTGCAGGGTGCTGGCGGTGATTGCTACGCCGGATGAGAGTGCCAAGGGGGACTTTTGGCGCGAGCAGAAGTTTGTGGAGATTCCTGAGCCGCCGGCAGATATCTGTACGTTGCTGCCGAATGCAGATGCGCTGAGGGGAAAGAGGGTTGGCGTTCCCAAAATGTATATTGGGTTGAGAGACTCGGATCCGCATGCTAAACATCCTCATGTTTCACCGGAGGTGATTCAGCTCTGGGGAGATGCTGCACGCCGCCTCGAAGCTCTGGGTGCAGAAGTGGTACATACCAATTTCCCGCTGGTAACGAACTACGAGAACGACTCTGTGTCAGGGGAGGCCAACAACGTCGTCGGCAGGCCCTCGGAGTGGAACAAGGTTGAGCGCGGCGTGCTCATCGCAAAAGCATGGGACGATTTCCTGGATCAGAACGCTGACGCCAAATTGAGCAGTCTGACAGATATTGCAGACCCCGCGATGCTGTTCCCCAAGCCCCCAGCTTACATACCAGACACCTTCCTCGAGGTGCGCAACTGGATAGACTATGCGGGCCTGCCCTCGCTGCTCACAGAAGATGTCAAGAACACACCACTGCAATCACTGCCCGGTCTCGCGCAAGCCCTCCCCGCTCTCGAAGCCCAGCGCGCCCGCGACCTCGACACATGGATGACGACCAACGCGCTCGATCTGCTAGCGTTCCCGGCGCAGGGCGACGTTGGGCTTGCAGACTTGGAAACCAATGTCGAGAGCGCGACGCATAGTCTGCTCAACGGGGTCAAGTACTCAAATGGCAACCGCGCGATACGGCATCTGGGTGTGCCGACTGTGAGTGTGCCGATGGGGGTGCTGCGTGGGAAGGGCATGCCTGTTAATGTCACTTTTGCTGGGAGAGCTTATGAGGATGCAGTGTTGTTGGGATGTGCGTGGGCGTTTGAACGGGAAGCGAGGATGAGGGTTAGTCCATCACTGACCAAGTCGTTGGAGACGGATTGTGTTGTGGCGAGATCGACGGGTTTGAATGGCACGGTGGATAGGAAAATTAATCTCAGTGTGGGGAAGGTGTGTGCGACGAAGTTGGATGACGGGGAATGGTGCGTTGATGTAGAAGGGAGTGTGAATTTGGGAGCTGTGGATATCACACTGCAAGTGTGTGTTGATGGGGAGCAGGCGTTCTATGGGAAGTTGGACAAAGGAGAGTGGAAGATGGCGTTGTCTCATTCATTGCAGCGGCCGGTGTGTTTGGGCTGGGACTTGAAGCCGCTGAAGCCACGGCCGATAATGGTCGTTGTTGTCGCGAGAGGGGAGGGCATGTTGTCCGAGGGCAAGTTGGCGTGGGCAGCTCTTGAAATGGTGAATGGCGCAGATTGAAGGGTCGTGGTATCGTTGTTAGTAGTATCTGTGGTGAATAGTAATTAAAGCTTTGTAAGCGGACAGCTTCTTTTTGCGCCCCAAAGTGTTGGTAGTCGTACGAGTGTTGTGGCAGTGTTGCACATATAACACGTCGTCGCATGACGACAACACAATGTAGTACTCGCGTTATTTTTGGGTGACTACGCAGGTAGCATCAGCTGCGCTGCAATCCGCCGAGCAGATGACAGTCCATTCGTTCGGTGTGGGGGATGAGGCGTGCAGATGTGGACTGCGAGTTTTGATTTTCCCGGCTCGTGCAGCAAGCTAGTGAGTCCATCGTGGGGCAAAAAGGGCATGAGGGACTTTCTTGGCAAAAAGGGCGAAAAGGGTGAGAGGGACTGATTCGCTTGGCGAAGTCCTCCTGTCAAAACAGTTCATGCTGACACGCAGGTTTTGGCGAGGGACTCTCATAAAGTCCCTCGCTCGTGCCCTCTCGCACGACTCATCTCTGGTCCCTCGCGCCCTTTTGGTTCATCGTCTACCCACTTCCGATATTTCAAATATATCTGATGTTTGTGTTGCCCTCTTTATTTCGTTGCCCTTTTTATCAGGTTGGACATGGCAGATGGAATTGTAAGTACCTGTTTTATTGCGTCTTGTCTACACTTCATCTCAGTCTGGCCCATCTTCTCGCCACCGTCATTCTCGCTCACCGATGCTCTCGGCCCTCTATTTTTCTATCCAACTTGAGCATTGTCGCTGATTGGTATAGCCCACACATCCCGTTCGGTTGCGACTAGAGAATGCACATCATTGTACTCGCTGAGTACAGCACTGCCAAAGTTTGAATCAAGAGCAGATGCACCTTCCTCCTGACGCGTTCGATCCGAGGTCCTTCGTCCGCTCGATCGTACCTTCCTCCAACACAACCTGGACGCAGAGCTGTCGCTTGATCGTCCATCGGCAAATGCTATTTCACGTAAGTTTTGCACCTAAACGGCATCACATCCTTACTGACCTTCTGGAATTGAAGTCTGTTGACGTCTATCGCGTACGCTACTTGGATCTTCCTGTCCTGATTCACGAAGTCATTCACATATGCTCGTCAAGAACTATGCCCCTTGTTTTCAACGTCGTCGTCCTTCACGAAGTTTGGTTCAACACCTGGACTGTCCACGAGCCCATCAAACACAAGTGTGTTTGAGGAGGCTGCTCGGCCCACTTGCTTGTGTTCACGTACCTTCCACCCTATGATCCTTTTCCCTCAGGAAATGCATGAGCGCCACGACAAATGCTGCTGTGCCTATCAAGACAGTTGGCGCACCGACTGCTATGCCAACAATACTCTCGGTGGACATGCGCTTTGTTAGTGGTTGTCCCACAGGCGCTCCTACTACCTTTGAAGCTAGACACGTACAATCAAGTCAGCCCCAGTGATTCCGTATGATTTATTGGCAGACGAAGACCTTCGATGCGTCTAGAGTAGACATGGACATACCAGCCGCCAGAATCAGGAACATTATCGCCCACACTGATATGCAGATGCCTCTCAACATGGTCGTCAATCCGATGGTCGATTTTCTTTCCGGACAGTTGGTCAGCTGGACAAGCAAGCGTAAAACTTTCGATATCGGACGGCGATGCAAAATTAGGTGGGAGCCGGAGAGACCCAGCAACACACTCGATAAGCCCCTCACGCGCGCTCATGCATGCTCCGTGTCGCCGATGTCAACTACAACGCACGATTCTCGGGTCATCCTCCATCATACGATGATTTGCTGTTTGCCTTGGTTCTCATGGCTGTCGGTTACACAATCACACTGTCGACATGGATTCCATGCTCATGCGAATGGGCTATCGATCTTAAACTCTAACCAAGAGATCCAAGGCCCTGCTCATGATCGAGATGAACATTGTTCGTTTTCTACACGGCATGTTTTCGTTAACAGTAATTCTCTATCGGGTGTAAGCTAAATGGCCTCTGATTAGTTCTCATAACCTTCAACACACTGGTAAGGCTCACATGCGAACTTACACCGATGCTTTTGGCTGATAAAACGCTAGTAATGGGTCTAACAAGCAAAACGGTATTTTACTATGTTCTCCGCGTCCGGCCAACGAACACGTTGCATCGCTTTCGCTTACCCCTCGATGGGTTGGAACGCCTAAGATGCATGGCAACGCTTACTAGCACACCGATCAATTGCTTTGCACAGCCCCCCACTTCGGCTAGACGTCACAAAACAGCGCCCGCATACAACCAATCGCATACTGTAGGCATTTGGCCAATTAGACAATGCGACTTGGAGTTACTCGGCAGTCTTGTCTCTTCATCGCAAGCACCGCAGTTCTAGTACTATGGCACTGTCAACAACGACGAATTTAGAAAAACAGCCCTGACGTATTTACCAAAGACCTGGCACAAAGGCCACCACCCGCGCATCTTTGTGGCCGGTCTAATAGCTTCGGTCTGCACTGCTGTCGTCATGGTCGCAGCATCTGGAAGAGTGAGCCACTCGCTGAATCAAGACAAGCAAGTGGTAGCAGCAACAGGATTTCGGAACTTCTCGTATTACCGGCGAGACCGAAGATGGGAGACATGCAGCCCTCCCTGGTGACGACCCCTTGCATGACCAACAACTGAAGTGGCACCTTCACTGGACATCGAAAATCGCGCATACAGGCGTGGCTTCCACTAATGTAACACAGACATGAATCGCTTCACTGTGCAAGCAACGGGCTGCATATCTAAACCGGTGAACGGATGGACAGTCTGCTTGAGAAACAAATTCGAATACGCGAGCTTCCCAGATCCACTACTACGAAAACACCTTAATTGCTAGGATCCACGCAGGAAGCTTTGAGCAACTATACTTCAGTCTTCGCGATCCGTAGATTTAGGAGTTTCCGGAACACCCCAAGGCAGTTCTATTGGATCCGTTTCAAGAAATATCCGCTCTATATATATTGGGATTAGGGATTTTAGTTTAAAATCCTTGTAGAATAGGTACATACAAAATATATATTACTAGTATAAAATTTAAAAGTTAAAATATAAAAGCTTACTTTTAACTAAGGAAATTTTAAAAGTTATAATATAAAAGTTTACTTTTAATATAATTAAATTTAAAAGTTAAAATATAAAAGTTTACCTCTAACCTAGTAAAATTTAAAAGGTAAAATATATAAGTCTACTCTTAATTAAGTAAAATTTAAAAGGTATAATATAAAAGTCTTCTTCTAACTTAGTATAATATATAAGTTAAAAACTAAAAGTTAGAATAAAAAAATTTACTTTTAATTTAATAAGATTTAAAAGTTAAAATATAAAAGTCTACTTTTATATAAGGGCACTATAAACAGGTAATTAAGATATAGGATAAATAGGTATTTATTAAGAGATTAGATAAATCCTTAGGGTATAAGCCCTAGAGATTTATAAGTACTATATACTAAAGCTCTAAGGGCCTTACGCCCTTAGCCTAGAGGTTTACTAAAGGTAGGCTAATAGGAGCTTAGATAGAAATACCTATAATAGAGCTCTCTTTCTGCTTATAGTTTATCCTAAACTACTAGAATTTTTAGAGTAAATAAATAGGTATTTAATTTATATAGTTACCTTAATTAAACTCTATAAAAACCTTTTATAAAAGAAAAATAGTTTAAGAGAAATTTAGTACTAAATTATTTAAGTTTTTTCTAGGCTAGTTCTTAGATCTAGCCTAAAAGCCTACTACACTAGGCTTATATCCTTATTACTAAGTTTTTATAACTTTAGTAAGTATAGCCTAGTTTATTATAAGTAACTACTAGGCCTCTATAGAGGGTCTTATTTACTGTTATCTCTAGATTATAATTCTTAGAGGTATAGTTATACTTACTATATATTATTATTAGTAACTTTACGTTTATAAATTTTACCTTATTAGGTACCTCTTAACTATATAAATAGTTTATTAGGCTCTATTACTTCTATAGCTCTATTTTAGGGACTTTATAATATATAATTATATAAAGTAAAGGCTTAATATAGAGTTTACTTATAATAATTTATTATTTACTTACTTTATTATTATAGTTAGTATTTATACTAACTTATATAATTATTTATAGGCTAGTATTATTCTTATAAGGTATATTACTAGTAGCCTTCTTAGAAGTTTATCTTATATAGGCAGTGCTTACTTTAATATTAGTACCTATTATACTCTTTATAGAGTTTATAACTATAGTTCTCTTATAAAAGTCTATTAGCTCTCTATAAGTAGTCTACTAAGTATAGTCCTAGTATCTTAGGTAGTATTTATTATTTATTTATATTATATTAACTTTTTATAGTTATTAGTATATATAAAGTAAGGTAAAGTAGTATAGTATTATAGTAGTCCTAAAGAGCCAACATACATATACTAGATAGGTATAAAATACCTATATATTACCTTATAACTTTAATATTACTATAATAACCTTCTTCTTATTAACTTACTATACTTCTACCTTTTTATATTAGTAATATACCTCTACTTAAGTAGATCTACTAGCTCTTTACTAGTATAGCCTCTTAGCTTACTCTTACTTACTTCTAGTATATAGGCTATATTAACTTTCTTACTACTACTTTCTAAAAGTACCTTTTTAATAGTACTATTATATTATTTTTTAAGCTATAGTAGAGTAATAAGCTATACTATAAATATAAGGCTAGTTAAAGTATTTATAGTAATTATTCTAATACTAAGACTAGAGGTTATACTAAGGTAAGTTTCCTATTTTATTCTATTTATACTTTATTTATTACTAACCTTAATAGATTCTACCTAAGTTCTATTATATTATTAATATCTTTAACTACTACTTTAAGTATACCTTATATAAGACTTAGAAGTTTACTAGCTTTATATCTACTACTAACTCTAATATACTCTTTATAAATAACTAGGTATAGGCTAACTAGGTAAATACTTACGCTTATACTAAGGCTTATTATAAGAGTTTTCTTAAGTATAATTATACTAAGTACTATACTATTACTAATAGTAGTTTCTTTACTATAGCTTTTAGTTAGGCTTATTAAGTTTCTACTTAGTATAACTTAAAGTAATATAAGGTTAGTCTACTATTATTCTAGTATTTTCTTATTACTAATTTATTTTAGTTAAGTCTTAGTACTACTAGCCTATATTATTCTAATAATATTATTATTTATACTCCTATAAAGGCTTACTTTCTATATAATAGCACTTTTAAGAATATTAACTAGTACTTCTACTACTATAGCACTAATATTCTTAATACTAAGAAGGAAAAGATTCTATTCTTACTATTATTCTAAAAGTATCTTTATTTAGTAGCTCTCTATACTTCTAGTTAAAAGGTAGCTAGTAGTACTTTTAAAAAGGCTTTTACTACTAGTTTCTTTAGTTCTCTAATAGCTAAGTATAACTCTAGTAGTATTAGTTCTAACTTTATAGTATTTTAATAAGTAACTATAAAAGTTTTCTTAGTAGATATATATTTTAATTTCTTTAGATAGTATAAGAAATAATAATTATAATTTTTTATCTTTACTAAGGCCTATATTATTTTATACTAGTTTATAATTTTAGTTTTAGAGGTAATTACTATACTATAGCTCTAGCTTTCTTTTTCTTTTTTTTTTTAAATATTCTTTCTAAGACGTTCTTATTTCTACCTTAGTAGATTATTAACTTCTAGCTTTAGTAAGGCTTTTACTTTCTACCTATATCTCTTAGGTAGCCTATAAGTACCCTAAGATATATTTTATAAGTTTACTAAATAGTTTTAGAGAATCTTATTATAGTAATTAAAATTCTTAAGTAATTTCTAGGTAGTATTCTTATTAGACTAACCTAGCTACTTTACTCTATACTTCTACCCTTAGGTAGTAGTATTATAGTATTCTATAATTCCTTTAACTTTATACTTATTTTTAGGTAAGGTATTCTTTAGAAGTTATATAGGCTCTAGCTAGAAGCTCTTCTTAGTAAGAGGTTTCTACTATAGTTTAAGTAATAATATATTAAATACTAAATATATATACTTTATAAAGAGTAGTAGTACTAGTTTATAAGCTAGTTTTCTAATATACTTTATAATTATAAAAGGCCTAATATTATAGGTATTTCTATCTAAGCTTCTATTAGCCTACCTTTAATAAACTTCTAGGCTAAGAGTATAAGGCTCTTAGAGCTCTAGTATATAGTACTTATAAATCTCTAGGGCTTATACTCTAAGGATTTATCTAATCTCTTAATAAATACCTATTTATCTTATATCTTAATTACTTATTTATAGTGCCTTTATAATTTAAATCCTTTATACTTCTCCTTAGAAAGAGTAGTTAATTTAAGATAAATAGAAGCTATTTTCTTTAATAGAAAAATAATACCTTCTTAAAGAAAATAAAACGTTATACCTAAAAAGAGCCTAATAGTATTCTTATCTAGGACTAAAAGTAACCTAGCTCTAGAGTAAGGCCTAGCTACCTATATTAAAGACATAGAGAGCCTAGATAAAAAAGAAGAAACTTCTAAGTAGAAAGTAACTTACTTTTTAATAGAGAACTAGCTACTTAAGAAAATATATAAAAGCCCTTTAGAATAACTCTTAATTAAGAAAATAAGCTATATACTTTCCTCTAGAATATAGCTAGAAAGTAGTATTAATAGAGTTTTAGGAGTAATCTACTAGTTTAGTATTTTATAACCTTCTTAGAAATTACTCCTAAGAGTCTATATATAAGTAGCTCTACTAAGTAGTAAGTAGTATATTTAATTAATCTTAAATAAGCTTCTAGAAGAATAACTTTAAGGTACTAGCCTAAAATATATTATAATTCTAGAAAGATACCTCTAAGTTACCTTATAGTACTTAGGCCTAGGATACTCTACTACTTTAGTAGAGCCTTTCTAGTTAGTATTTAACGCAGTAGGAAGGCTAATTAGAGTACTTAATATAGTAAACCCTAAGCCTAAATTAGGTATAGAATCCTATATCTCTACTCTCTAATAAGTAGATTAGTAGGTTAAGGATATAAATATAGTATTTAAGTATACCTAGGTACTAGAGGACTCTATAACTAGAACTTACTAAGTAATAGGTACTATCTAATATAAAGTATACTTAGAATTAATCTAATAAAAGATTAATAAGAAGGTAATTTATACCTAGGCTAATATCTATATAGAGAAGTAGAAGCTAGTATAAGACCTAGTTCTTATATAGTAAAAAAACTACTTAAAGTTTTAGAACTTTAAGTAGTATACTAATAACTTAGTTAATATATTTTTACTATACCTAAACTATAGAGAATCTCTACTTTATTAAAGCTTCTTTAAGCTTATAGATAATAGTATAGATAATAAGTTAAAAATCTCCTTAGTATAAGTAAAGGCCTCTAAGGCTTACTAATAAGAGATTTAGTATAATAGAGTATTAAAGACTATTACTAAATAGTTAGAGTTTAAGTAGGCTTTTTATAATATAGAAACTACTATAGGTATAAAGATAAAGTTAAAACTATTAGACTTTATAAAGCCTAAATAAATAGCTACCTTTCTAACTTAAGGTAGCTATAAGAAAAGATATAACTCTAAACCTTTAAAATAGTACTAGGACTAATCTACTAGTACTCTACTCTAGGCCTAGAACTAGGGCAGTAGGTAAGTAGTAAATACTAGTAATAATTAAGATAATAAAAAGAAGAGTTAGTAGAAACTAAATTAGAAAACTAATACTAACTAACCCTAAAACTATTATATATAAGTAAATAGGTATTATTGCTAAATAGATATTATTGCCTATTAGCTAAGTTTAGGCTTAGTATTAGATAAACTTCTTATTAATATTGTAAAAATTTAATATTATTGCTAAAACTTAGATATTATTACTAAAGCTAAAATATTATTACTAAAGCTAAAATATTATTGCTAAAGCTAAAATATTAATACTAATTACGCGAATATTATTACTAAAGCTTAAGTATTATTACTAACTATACAAATATCCTTACTAACTGTATAAATATTATTACTAAATATATAAATATTATTGCTAACTGTGTAAGTATTATTACTAAAGCTTAAATATTATTACTAAAGTTTAAATATTAATGCTAAATGTGTAAATATTATTACTAAATAGGTAAATATTATTACTAATATTTAAATATTATTACTAAATACGTAAGTTTTTCTACTAAAAAGAAGATTCTTATCTATTAATTAAATTCTAGTTTTATATCTTAGTAAGTCTTTAAATTAAACACTTATAAAATTACTATTTCTTTTATATCTATAATTTCTATATACGTAATCTAATAATATATTAATATATTTTAGAGATCCTAAATAGATCTATTTTATTCTAAATTTTATAAAGTAAGCCTAGTATACTAGCTACTACTAAGACCTAATAACTCTAAAAACACGTATAAATGCAAAAATATGCTTTTATTTATACTAATTTTAACTTTAATAATAATTAGATTAATATATTTATATTTATTAGACCCTAAGCCTTTATTATATAAAGAAAAATTATATTATATAAATATAAAGTTATTATTAGGGGGTTCTTTTTAAAATAGTAACGTTAAATTCTACCTTCTTAATAACACTCCCTTCTTAGTCTCTATATTACTACCTTTTTAAAAGTATCTTCTCTTTTCTAGTAATAAGTAATATCTAATATTAAGTAACTATCTCCTTATAGAGTAACCTAAGGCTTATATTTCCTATATAATTTTCTACTCCTCTACTGTTAATTAGGAGCTAGTTCTCTCTAGATATCTAACTACTGCACTATAATTAATATTAATTAATTTATCTACTCTTATTTCTTTAAGTACTAATCTCTCTAGGGGAGGTTAATAGTTGTTAATACAAGTAATATAGAGTAGAAGAATCTAGTTGTATATAACTTAGATATCTAGAATATAGGTCTAGATAAGCTTAATCTAGATTAGGATCTAGTCTATAGTTATAGTCTATTTAATAAACGCATTAGGTACCTTAGTTAATAGAAGAAGACCTAAAATCCTAAACCTAAAAGTATTTATAAGTATTTACTATTACTTTCTAAATATAAGTATTTAATCTAGTTTACTCTATTATTAGAGGAAAGCTTATTAAGTTATTAGCTAACTAGGGTAACTAAGACTAAAAAGAATATTTAACTATTATTAGTATATAACAGTGTTTATACCTATACCTTACTTTCTAGTGCGCTCCTTCTCTGTAATAATATAAGCTTTAAGGGCTTATAATTTTTCCTAAAGAGTAGTTATTATCTAGCGCTAATAGAAGATATTAATAATTAAAGTTACTTCTATATACGTAATATAAAAAAATAAGCTCTTAAACTACTCCTTATATCTATCCTACTATTTAATTAACCTAATTTCTTTATTTACCTTCTTAAGAGGAGGGTTGCCTAGAGCCTATAAATCTAGAACTACTAATCTACCTAGAGCCTAGGTAGTATTAGGAGGCCTTGTATTCTAAGTAAGCTAGCTTAAGCTATCTAATATATTCTAACTTTCTACCTAACAGTATCTCTATATCTATATAACCTGTACCTAATTATTTAGTATTTATTTAGACTAAAGAGCTGTAGCTAACTTAATTATTTCCTAGACCTATATTTTACTAAGTAACAGATATTAATTAAAGAAACCTATATACTATAAATAATTACTATTTAAAGTAATATCTTTTATTATATCCTTTTCTTAAGTTTTTACTATCTTAACTAGAACCTTATTATAAATAGCTTTATTATAAGTATAAGTACCTTCTTCTCCTATCTATTTATTACGCGTAGGGGCTTCTTTAGAAACTTTTCTTTCTTAGCTAGCCTCTTACTAATTTAGGTTGTTAATATTATTATCTTACTTAGTATCCTACAAAAGAGTATAGATTTTGTAAACCTACTATATAAGAATATTCTTATAGCTATAGGTATAGATCTAGTGTAATATAGCTTCTAGATTTTACGCTATAAATAGGTTATAATTAACTATCTAGTTAGGATTAGGTATAAGCTAGATAGTATTATATTTATCTAGAATCTTAGAAAAAGCCTTTACTAGTTTACCTAAATCTAATAACTAGGCAGAGAGTAACTGCAGCCTAATATTAGTATATAAGAGTAAAGATATTATTACTATACTTAAAGCAACCTAAGGGCTTAGATAGAAATAATAAAGAATTAGGGAAGATATAATAAGCTAGGGATTAATAATAAAGAATTATTCTTAACTAATTAAATATACTAGATAAGATAAGATTACTTTAGCTCTCTTTTAGCATAATTAAATTAAATTATTATATACTAATACTAAACTAAACCTTGCCTATTATTTTACTACGCAATAAGTGCCTAAATAAGTTAGTTAGGTAAATCTTAATTTCTACTACTATATTAGACTTAAACTAAATCCTATTTATACTTTATAAGTACTATTAGATATATCTCTTTTTCCTTTAATTATTAGGACACGTTTAAAAGACCTTTTATATACCTATAAATTAAGTGTTATAGATATAATACTATAACTTTCTATACTATTATTACTTTTAACTAGAAATATAATATCCTTATTTATATTATATATAGATTTAGTGTACTGCTTTCTAGTATAGCTAATTATTTAAGGAAGAGGTATAAATATAATATTATACTAAATAAGTAAAAACTTATTATTATAGTACTAAAGAAGAAGTATACTAGCTTACCTAAGACTTATAGTAAAGTAGCCTACCTAAACTAGCTAATTTTAGTAATCTATTACCTTCTACTATATTATAACTACGTTGTATATAACTAGTGCACCTAGATATACAGCAGTAGAGATACTATAAGTAATATAAAGTCTTATAACTAAATTATATACAACCTTATATTATATAGTAATAATAATACTAAGAGTAGTAGGCCTACTAAAGGTAAGAGGCTTGTAATAAATAAGTACTAGAAGATATACTAGCGTTATATAGATACTTACTAAAGGTACTACCTAATATTATTAAAGATAGATTTAACTAATAAATATAGAAATAAGGTTAAGTACCTTACTATATTACTTTTTAAGGTTATTACTCCTAATAAGGTCTAACTAAATACTGCTAGTTTACCTATTTAAAATAGCTTTAATAAAGTAGAGATTAATAGGCTCTTTATAAAGTATATAGAGAAAAGATTTATAGTCTTATAATAGATTAGTACTAATCTTCCTATTAGTAACTAGAGTAAAGTAAACCTATAGTTATTAGAATTAGGTTTTTAAACTATTCTTAGAGGTATATTAGCCCTATATATACTTAGTATACGCTAGAAACTAAACTAAGAGGATAATATTAAACTATAGCTTCTTTAGGTAGTAGTATAATCTATAATCTAAACCTACTAGCGTACTATTACCTAGATATTATAAACTATACTTATTAAGGTAATATATAAGAATAAATATAAACCCCTAAGGCTTCTACTTTAATTCTACTAAGATAAGATAGTTAAGTATAGAATCTATATATAATATATATTTATATTCTTTACTAAAATATTTAATAATAAATTAGCTTAGCTCTTTCTAAAGTACTATCTTAACGCAGTATAGGAATTAGCCTAGCTTACTCTAATAAACTATCTTGCTCTGCTTAAAGACGCTTAATCTGTTTAGCGTAAACTAGAAATAGGTTCTAATTATATAATATTTTACTCTGTAAAAGTATTATACTATAGCTTCTTTATTACTCTTCTATAATAATAGTTATTTTATAAGAAAAGTAACCTTATAATATATATTATAATAGGTGTTCTTTACGTTAAAGTAGATAGATTTTATAATATTAGTATATATATAATAACTCTATTAGCTGTTAAGAAAATTATACACTTTACGTTTATATAAGAACTTACTATTAGATTTCTAGACTCTAAGAAAGAATATACCTCTATACTATTTAAGATAATCTAAGAATAAATAGCGCTCTACCTTAGTTTAAAGAACCTAACTATTATTTAGTAGATTATCTCTTTCTTAGTATTTACTAAATCTATATTAGATACTAATATTATAAATAGATTTATAACTTAGGAAGGTAGTAACGTAACTATTAAGGATATAACTCTTAATATACTTAAATTCTCTAATATAGTCTATAGTCTATATAAGATAACTGTATAATAGTTACTAGTAGTAACCTTTACTAATAAGCTTAAGTTATTACTAGTAATTCTATAAAATTAGCTTTATAATAAACTATCTATTTTATAGCCTAGATAGTATATATTTAATAGTAAGGTTAACCTAATTCTTAGTATAGGTAATAACTTTATTATTAACTAAGTTAAGAGTATACTTTTATAAAGTACAAAACTAAAGGTATAATAATAGAAGATATTACAGTTCTATAAAGATAAGGGTATAGTAGAATATAAAAAGTAAGTTAAGTAACTTAGAATACTACTTCTACTTCTTATATATCTTATATATAGCTAACTTACTTATAGTACTAAACTACTTAGTACCTACTACTATAATATGTCTAGTAATAGCCTTTATAATATTTTCTACGTATAAGGCCTTATTATAATTATAAGTTAATACTATAAACTCTATAACTATACTTATACGCTAAGAGTAGTGTATTAATTCTTCTTATAAGAAGTTAGAAGTATTCTTATCTAGTACCTCTAGCTTATATTACTATATACCTAAACTGTCTATAATTATAGTTTAGTTAGAGAGAGTAGTATACTATAGCTATTTAGTTTACTAGTATAGCTAAATAATAATAGTAAGGCTTATATAACCTTAAAAGTACTAATAGATATATTAACCTAGGCAACTAGACTATAGCTAAAGGTTACTATTAATGCTTATCTTATCTATTACTTTATTATTACTATTAGTAGGTAAATTATAGGTAAGGATAGTATAGTTAATATTATTATAGAAGAAGATATTACTACACTCTAAGGCTAGTTAGAAGAGTATACTTTTAAGATAATATCTACCTATAGCTAGATAGTTAGAGAAACAGTATATATAAAGCTAGTTAATAATATATTTTTAAGCTTAAATAACTTATAATAATAATACTATAAGCTAAGTACTAACTAGTATTAGTTTTTTAACTTTAGTCTTATCTTATAGTAGACTAGTAATAGGCAGGAAATAAAGTGCTATATAGATAATAGTAATAATATTAACTAGTAGACTATAGATCTAGTTATATCTATACTATTAGCTAACTAAATTAAGTATAAGAGTAAATACTAAGCTATTAATATAACCTTACTACTTTATAATAACTTTAGTAGTTAAGTAGAGTTTTATAGTAAGTAAAAAGAAGTTATTTATATAATATTTAATAGTAAGAGTTTAGTAGTATATATTATAGGTACTAGTAGTAGTAAAAGCCTAACGTTCTTTCTTCTAGCACTATCCCTATACTATAGACTAACTATTCTAATTAGACTACTAGTAGTATTATAGCTTAACGTTGTTAAGTGTCTATAAGAACTTAATATTTAGTTTATAGAATAGAATGCTATAAACTAGTAAGAAGATATTAAGATTATTCTAGCTATACCTAAGTATATACTAATAACTACTTTCTAAGTATTTATTAAGCATATATATAGCTTTAGATAACTTATATAAATTATTATTAATAAGTATTACTATACTCTCTTTATAAATTCTAAGTTTTAACTATACTTAAAGCGCCTTTAATAGATTACTATAAAAGAAACTCTGCTAACGCTACTTAGTATAACTATCCTACCTAGTAAAGAGGCTATACTCTAGAATAAACTTAGTCTCTAAGATACTAATATAAAAATATTTTAGAAACCTATAAGCTAGCCTAATATCTAATATAAAGTAGAATATATTAGTTAGAGATTATTTTAGTAGGTAGATATTACTTAATATCTTTAAAAAGAGCTAGAGAAAGTATCTAATAAGAAGATACTTATCTATATATAAGATAAGAAACTAGTAGAATGTATTACTACTAATCTTAAGTATAATTTCTATTATAGTAATATAACCCTTAAGTAATAAACCTAGGTACTTATAAAGTTTAACTTATCTTATAGAAGTATTCTAATTATAATAAGCGCTCTTAATTATAAGTACTATTAAATAGATATCTATAAAGTCTTTTCTTTTAGTCTACCTAAAGGCCTTAAGTAATACAGCTAAGAGTCTAGTAGAGTAGGTTAAGATAGAAGGCCTACTATTACATAGATTATACTTATAGCTAGCCTTCTATTATAGGCTAGAAATAATAGCTAGGTTACTATAGACTAAGTTAATTAATATATAAAGGGTATTAAAGGTAGAGAAGTCTATTAACGCTATATTCTTAACTTATATCTAGATAGTAATTAGAAGTAGTGTATATATAATGTATACTAAGAGATAACCTATAATATCTATAGTAAGAACTTATATATATCTAAGCTACTAATAATAATAATTATATCTATACTTCTAGCCCCTATATTAACTAGCCTGTCTAGTACGCTAGATAGTAGCCTAGATAAATATAGCGCCTTTAAGCTATTATCTAAAGATAAATAGCTACTCTATACTATTAAGCGTTTAAGTTTTACTATAGAGATAAATATACTCTTATAAAGCTTTATTAACTATATATTCTATTAATTATATAATATAGTAGTCCTAGTAACACTAATTTAATAGAAGTAAAAAGTTATACCTATAAAAATACTAAATAGTTAGTAGATAGGTATACCTATACTATACCTAACTTTTAAGAGCGTTTAGAACTACGTAAGTACCTCTTAGCTAGTAGGTAGGTACTTTACTTAATATAGTATATATAGAAAAGGTATAGGGTTATATATACTTTATTACTTAATATAGTTAAAATAACTAGTTCTATAGTTATTATTTTTATAGGTTTAAATCTCCTAAATATAATATTTATATTTAAATTTTATATTATAATGTTTATAAGACTAAGCTCTATTAGATTATATACTTATTAAACTTTAATAGTAGGTATTAAAGTATATATTAGTGTTATAGTGCTCTAGCTTAGCGTTTTCTAATACAGCTAATTAGAGTTTTTATCTATATAGTAAGAGACTAATTAGAGTTTTTGTCTACAGGGTATTACCTAATTAGTGTATAGGACACCTATATAAGTAAAGAACACAAAAATAAGCTAAAATATCTTAAAATAAATAACTCTATAATATACTATAGACGTTTATATAGGCTTCTTGTATATTTTTTTATTATATAATAAGGTTTATCTAGTAGAACTAATTGTGCTTAAATAATTAGATAGGATAAGTCCCTTACTACAGTAAATATAATAACTATTTATAGACAGTAAAGCAGAGGATATAAGAGGGATAATATCTTAGTTAATAAGTATAGATATATAAGAAGGCTAATTAATATTATTTCTATTATAAATCCTAGAGTATAAGAATAGGCACTGTAGAAGAAGAGTATCCTTAAAGAGCAGGTAAGGCCTTATAACCTTAGGTAAAGATATATAGATAGTAAAACATAGTACGTAAGGAGGGATATATAGAACTTTCTTAAGTAGCCCTATAACCTTCCTAGTACTATAAGAAATACCTATAAGGAGATTTATTAATCTAAAATAGTAAAATATAAATAATATAGCTAACTACCTAAATAGAAGGTATAAATTCTTAGTAAACCTTACTATTTAAGATCTCTATATAAAGTACGTATAAAGGAGTTTCTATTTATATAAGTTTAAATAATACTAAAGCTAATTAATTACTAGTCTTTATACTTAAAATTATGTATAAATAGGATTAGAACTATAATTATAAAGCGTAACCCTAGGTATAGAGGAAATCTAGAGGTGTTAACAGATAGGTATAGCAGAGAATAGGAATATTATTAGAGAGGTAAAAGAAAATAAAAGGAGAGGTAAATTTCTAGATAGTTACTATAGGTAGAAACGTTATATAGTAAGTAAAGCTACTAGTAAATATAGGAGATTTATATAGGGATTAAAACTAGTAAAGTAAAGAGGAATACTTACTAAAGTTTTAGATTCTAGCTAGGTCTATACGTTACGCTAGGAGCTTAGCGCGTTAGTACCTACTATTAAATTTATTATATATACCTTAGTATTTACCTAACTACTTACCTACCCTACTAACTAACTATACCCTTAACTACCTATAGACTATGCGTACGCTTAATTATTAATAGTAATTAGTAATATTTATTATAAATTACTTTTATTTTACCTACTAATTAATTATGTACTTAGAATAATTAATTTTAGAGGTATTACTTACCTATAGGTAAGTAACTAGGTAGCTAATACTTATAAGATTATATATAGCCTACTAGTCCTATTCCTAGCCTAACTATAAACTTTTCTAGGAACTTTTAATACTACCTTAGCTAACTAATTAAAAGCGTATTCCTACGCTAAGGTACTAAAGTCTACTTAGGCTTCTAACTTATAGGCTATCCTATAAACTAGTATACTAAACCCGTAGATTTTAGCTAATAAAACAGTGTTATAGTGCTACATCTTAAGAACTTTAAAATTAAAGCTCCTTACTAAAAATTGCGTATATAGATTTAAAATTTAATTATTTTTAATATACATTAGTAAAATTAATTTAAGTTAAGATAATTATATTTTTGGGATAATTACAACGCTAGCCCAAGCTGTAGGCGTATGTTATTACTAATAAGCTAAGATTTAAGCTCCTCCTTATTTACGTAAAGAAATTAGTAAAGATAATAAATTATTTTATTACACTATAAACACCTATAAACTGTCCTCTGCAATCTCTTGTTTTAAACTAAGTTAAGATTTACGCTTAAAATAACTTATAGAGGCGTTTTTTAGGTAGCTTAGGAGCTAATTCTAGTATAAATTATACACAGCTAGTATTTATATTAAGTGTAGAGTTTAACCTATTTATAGCTAATAATTAGCGTAGAAATAGCTTAAATTAGGTACTATTTTTAGAGAAGTATTTACCGCTTTAATAAGGCCTTAAGCTTAACTATAAGCTTAAGGAGAAACTCCTAGTAAGTATTACGTTTAGAAACTAAAGTACTAGAGTTACTACTAAATAGCTTATAAGTATTTATAAGTATAATATTAAAGAGGAGAGTAAATAGAGGCCTCTAGGTTTTACAGTAAACCTATTAAAGTAGGTAGTAACTCTAGAGTTAATTAAAACAATTAATTACGTTTATAAACTAATTATATAAATTAATAAGTTCTAGAATCTTTATCTCCTTCTAAAGTATATTACTAAAAGCTATACGCGTTTAGACTACCTTAGTTTACGTTTTACTTAGCCTCTTCCTTAATCTAGTAATTATAGCTACTAAATTATTAAACGTTATAGTAAATAGTATAATATTATTATTACGCTAAGCTATTATCTTAACTCTATTACTTCCTAAAGTATTAAAGTAAATAGTGCCCTACTTAAGTTTATTACGCTAAGCCCTAATATTAATAAGCTCTACTAAGAAGCCCTTAGCTAGATTACTAAGAGTAGTTAGAGGCTTAGGCTCTAGCCCCTAACTACTCTTAGTCTCCTAAGTAGGCTGTGTAGACTATGTAGGCTGCGTAGGTAGAGGTAATAGTAATAGTAACAGCGCTAGTAGCGCGTTTTTCTAGGGCTAGCTATAAGGTTGTTTAGGTAGCTAGAATAATATTATTAGTAGAGCTACGGCTTTACGCTTTATAGAAGGCTACTATAATACCTAAGATACTTAAGAAGAAACATTACCTATACTAATTTTACATAGAGTCTTTCCTGTCTATATAGTGCCTACTGCCGCAATCCTAGCGCGTTATAACTTCTTAAGTAACAGCACTAATATAAATAAGTTATCTATAAAAATTACGTATTTATTAGGCTTAAGTAGCTAGGTGTTAATATTACTAGCAAGGTAGTTAAGGGTAAGATAGAGTACAAGAGCTTTTATTAGGTAGAAGCTAAGGGCTGTATAACGTAGGTTAATTTTGTAAGGCCTATCCTCCTTATTTAAACCTTTACTATAAAAGAGCTAGTTTAATTAATACCTAGAATCTCTAAGGTACTACGTTTTATACCCTATTAAGTTAGACTTATAATTAATTATTATCTTCTCTTTAGCGCGCCTATAGAAGCAAGTTATACTTTTATCTACAGCTAAATATTACTCTAGGCTCTAGTAACGTTAGCTAACGTAATAGATATACTTAAAGAACTCCTAAACTTATTTAAACAGACGTATAAATAGGTTATTAATATTATATAGAGAAGTAATATAGAAGTAATAATTAATCTGCTTAAAGCAGTAAAGGCTTATAATCTTACGCAGATAGACATAGATAACTCTAAATTGCGTATTAGTGCGCTAGTAATCTCTAACTAATACCTTAAGGTAGATACCTATATAGATTTATATAGCTAGGTAACTATAAACTTTATAAGGTGTTACCTTACACTACGCGTAGAAGTGCTTTAGAGTAGGCCTAGATAGGTATTATTAACAAGTGTTCTTATTAGTGTAGTAGTAAATTTTTAAGATCTTAGTGTTAGTAAAGAATAGCTTAAACAGCTTAATAGGAGTCTAATTACAAGGCTTACTATTACAGTAAGTAGGTAGGCGTAGGTAGCTGTAATTATTAGAGTTATTAAGTATAAGTAGATCCTATTATAGTAAAGAGTTTTTAGCGTAACCTTTAAGGTATATAGGTAGAGGCTTCTGCTACAATTTTTATGTAATAGGAGTATCCTTAGGTATAAGGTTATTATTAGCGCGTCCGTATAAAGCTATTATAGGAAAAGATAGTACTAATATAGAGTAAAAACGTAATATATAGAGTAAGTTAGTATTAAGTTAATTAATAGTTTCTAAGTTTAAAGTTTGTAACGTTTGCTAAACGCTAACTTACTAATACTAAGCCCTATTCTAATTAGTTAATAGTTAGCCTAAAATCTGCAGGTTTAGTATACCGGTTTATAGGATAGTAAACTCTACGTCTAATATATTTATACCTAATACTAATATAGTAAGCTCCTAAACTAGGTTTATAGTTCCCCTTAATATATTTCTTTTATAAGTAGGTACTAAACGTCTAGCAGTAACTTATTAAGTCTATAATATAAAAAGGAGGAGCTTAATAAAGTAAAGCCTATATAAGTTTTAGAATATATACTTAATAATAGAGTTACTTATTAAACTTTAGTAATTCCCCCTCTAATCTATTACCTAACGCCTCTAACCCTAAGCCTCCTAAAACTTCTATAAATAAGTAATTATAAGTTCTCTATATCTATAATTACTCTCCTCTTTTAGACTAATATATAATAGGAATAAATAATCTAACTAGAGTAATAATAAAGAAGCCTTCTAACCTATAAATATTATACCTATTATACCTACGCATAATAGTAAAGAAGTTAATAATACTAGCTCTAATATAGAAGATACTGCAGAACGCCTTATATATAACACTAAAAAGCTAGGTAATAAACCCTTTAGCTTCTAGATTTTATACCTAGATTTCTTTATATCTAATATTCTAAAGACTATACGTAACGTCCTCCTAGAGCTTATACTCTAGTACCTAGGTATATAAAATACATTCTATGTCTTCTCTAAGAATACTAATATTATAAAATAATTAGTAAGCTTTAAGAGTATTATATTAAATATCCTTAATAAAACTTCTAGTATTCTCCTTATTACTATATTAGAAGAAGATATACTTAAGTAGAATAACTTAAGATATTAGGTACATTTTCTAGCTCTTATATTAATATTCTTCTCTATTCCTAATAACTCCCTATTTAATCTTACTAATATTTATTCTTATAATATAATATACAGCACCTTATAGGTTCTTACTAAGATTATACTCTAAAATAATTATCCTACTAATAGAAAGTAGAGTCTTAAGAAGCTAGAGAATTTAAAGTAAAGTGCAGTAAAAAAGAAGTTAAAGTCTTAAGTAGAATAAGTAACTACTAGTCTTACAGTAAGTAATAGTAGCTCTTAGAGTTACCTAGGAAACTTTAATAACTAACTCCCTATTAGTTTAACCTTCTTTCTAAACACGCCGCCTCTAGTACTATTAATGCCCTTAAGTCCTAGGCCTTTAAATAGTATCCTGTAAAATATTAGAAATTAAGTACCTATATTTACTAATTAGATAAAGAGAGTAATAAGGAGGTCTATAACTCTACTAAACCTAATATACCTATAGGTAATACCTTAGATAATAGTAAAGAAGATAAGAGGATTAAAGACCTTCTAGAAGAGGAGATTATCTAGTCCTATATTAATAAAATTCTAAAGACTAAGGTAAAATAGAACGCTAATAAATAATTACTTATTTATAAAGCTAAAGCTACCTAATCTATATTACAGTAAATAAAGGACCTATAAGTACGCGTAAATAATTATTAAGCGTATTATTAAGATCTTACTATACTATACACTATAGGTACTAACTATCTAGATAATATTAAAACTATCTACTACTCTAATAAGTATTTAAATCCTATTTAGAGAAAGTATAAGGAGGAGTATAACTATAATTCTAAGGCTACTACTATTATAGCTAGCGTAACCTAGAAAGAAAATATTCTTAATAATATTTAGTAAGTACTTATACTTAAAGACAACGCTGTCTATCTAGACTATAAAAATAGTCTAGAAATTAAAGTTAAATAGATACTTAAGCTCCCTACTCTAACTAACCTAGATCCTTCTGCTATTCTATTTAAAATAAATAAGTATAGTAGCGCATTTACGCTAATATACCTAAAGGAGGCCTACCTAGAGGCTAAAATTACTAGCCTTAAGAAAAAGTTAATACTCTTTATATATTTTATATTATATTAGTAGTAAGCTATTATAATAAAGTAGGCTTTAAACCTTACTAAGAAATTTATCTACCTTATAGGTAGTATTTTAGCTAATAAGATTAGTCTAGGAAAGATAGTTAAGGCTAGTGTAATAATTACCTAGGTACGTCTAAGGGGTAACTTATAAAACTTTTATAAGTTACTCCTACGCTACCCTAATCTCTTTAATATTCTATTACTAACTTACTAGACTATTAAGACCTTTAATAATTATTATAACGCTGCACTAGTAGATATCTACGCTAAATATCCTAAACCTACCTACCCTAAGAGTTTCTATAAGTATCCTAGTAACCTGTCTAAACTATACCTTTACCTTACCTCTACTTTACTATACTACTAAATAGCCTAAGAGTTAAGCTAATTTAGGGATAAGTTTTAAGTCTATTATATTAGTAGTAATAGCGTTGCTGCTAACAGTGTATATAAGGTAATTAACTTAATACCCCCTTCTAATAATCTAGTCTAGGATATAGAGAACTCTACTAGTATCTAGACTATCTTTATAGTGTCCTATTAGCACTAGACTAAGTACTATAGCCCTACTGCCTATTAAAATAGTATTATACTTAATATTTCTAAGTATTTAAAATCTAAGCGTATTACCCCTTATAGATTTAATTAGTATATATATAGATAAGAAATTATAAATTCTCCTAATAATACTTCTAAGTAATAGATCTAGAGTTTTAAGTATTAGTTTAGGTACGTCTTTACTAATAAGGCGTAAGAAGGCCTCTGTAATCTATTATCTTACTAGCGTACTATTTAGTAGCTTAAGCTAGTATAACTTATAATAATATCTAGCTATCCTGCCTCTTAAGAGATAGAGGACTATAGTTTATATTTAAGGCTTCTTAAGTATCCTAAGCTGTTAGCTAAGGCTATAACTAAGATAGATAAGGATAGATACGTATATAGAGAGATAAATCCCTACCTACTAAAGAATAATAATCTAAAGTAAGTTTATTAAGGAGTTTTTTATAAAACTTTAGTATATCCCTCTAAGTAACCCTAGACTACTAATATATTCTAGTTCTAAGTTCTGCCTTCTTTACTCTAACTAGAAGATATTTATTACTAACACTAAGAGCCCTACGTACTCTAACTATCTAGAGTAAGTAAAGAATATATAGAGAATACTTAAGTCCTTTATCCTCTACTATAACTTTAACACTGCCCTTTTTATAGGCTCTACTAATACTATTAGTTACTCTCTTCTACCTAAGCACTATTACACTATTAAGAGAATATATTCTCTATCTACTTAGTAAGAATATAATAATTAATTTATAAAATAGTCTAAGCGTATATTTATAATATATAAAAACTTTTCTAGAAAGTAAGTTCCTACTATAGACGCTTATACTAATAAAGCTACCTAAATAATTAAATTCTTTCTAGTTCTAGGTTCTCTTTATATTAAGCTAAAGGTAAAGAAGCGCCTAAAAGATAGTATCTATAGCTATAGTAGTAAGAAATTAGATAAAAAGTATAATAAGAATTATATCTCTTAGTTCTATAAGGGTTTACCTATATATAAGTCCTTTAGTTCTCTACTTAAGATAAAGCCTAGTAGGCGTAGTAATTACTTACGCTAGATCTTTAAGATAGCCTAAGAACTAAACTATACTCTTCTTAATAAGGATATAAACTATAATAAGCTTTTTAATACTAACCTTACTAGAGAGTTTTTAAAGTACTCTCCTAAAATATAATCTATTCTTATACTTTATATAGACTAGGCTCTTCTTTATAATAAGAAGTTTATCTATTAGTCCTTAACTCTAGGTATTTAGGAGCTTTCTTAAACTATACTTAAGCTTCTTAGTTATTTAGTCTTTTCTATCTACTTATCTACTAGTACTAAGGATTAAGCGCGTATCTAGAACTAATAAAATAACCTAAAGACTAAGAATTACTTCTTACTTACCTCTAGGCTTATCTTTAGAATAGGCTATAATTTATAGAAGAATTCCTAAAGAGCCGCTATTATTAATACACTAGACACTAATAATTAAGAGTACTAAATACTTAGAAGGTAATACTATAGTAGCTAGATATTAAAAGTATACTTCTTTTAACTAACTATAAGGAGAGCTTATAGTGTAAGGCACTTAGTATAAGTATTATAAATTAGATTTAGCTATACTAAGGCTATACTTTTAGTTTCTTTACTCTTATAGAAGTACCTATTAAACTTTAATAGGTACCCCCCTAGTATCTTACCTTATTTTCCTTACTATTATTATAGCTCTACTAACTTTTTTCTTTAGTAATAACCTTCTCTTCTTCTTATTCTCTGCTACAGCGTTTATAAAGTTTAAGCTATCTCTAGATATTAATATTAATAACTTTAAAGCTCCTCTAAAACTTATTAAGAAGGTCTATATAAATTACCTTTCTAGGTTTATTTATAAAGCTACTAAAGATAAACTAGATAATAACTTAAACTACACCTACTACTTTATCTTTTTAGAGTCTAGTCTAGCGCTTATAGATTATATACGTACTGCTAAGGACTATCCTAATAATTAGTAGCCTTTAACTCTACCCTACTAGTCTACTCTAGCTAGTATTACTACTTAATCTAAAACTACCTATATCTGCTATATTTCTAGGTTTCCTATAGACTTTACTAACTAGGTAGTAGAGCTTACTAATAAAGAGTTATTAGTATATAAGGAAATTTAAGAGAAGAAGAATAGTAGTATTAATCTAGATAATTAGTACTACTTAACTAAGACGCTAAAGAAGAAGAAGGGTAGTAAGAATATATCTTATCTTCTAGACCTACGTCTACTAAAGCCTAAGTTTAAGTACCTATTATACCCCTTTAGGTTATAGACACCTCTAAAATTCAGTAGGATATAGCGAAAATTAAAACATAAATAGGGGTCTAACAGTAATAATATTATAGTTAGAACTTAGATTTATAATACTGTACTACTACTATTACGTATATCCTACTCTGTACTCTCTTTTGTAAAAGTTTTAATATAATATCTCTTAATTTTAAAGAGTTATTTAATATTTTATATCTAGAGACAGTTAGATAGAGCTAATCTTAATTAGGAAGTTTTAAGCTAACGCTAAATTAGAATAAAAAGTTTTAAGTTAATACTAAATTAGAATAGGTAGTTTTAAGCTAATACTAAATATAAGTGTAAAGCCTTAAAGAAAGAAAGGTAGAAAGTAACACTAGTTATATATTTAGTATTAGCTAGTAGTAAAAATTAGGTAGCTATATAGAGGCTAATAATACGCTTCTTCCTATATAATAAAATATAACCCTTTTATTTTTAAGTATTACTACTTATCTGCTAACCCTAACCTGCTAGTAGGCTTAGAGGACTAGTAGGAGAACTAGTCTAGAAGCAGAGTTAGTTAATATGTAGTTACTAGTAAGTATTTCTAGTAACTACGTACTAACTATACCTACTAGTAGGCTTAGAGGACTAGTAGGAGAACTAGTCTAGAAGTAGAGGTAGTTAATACGTAGTTACTAGTAAGTGTTTCTAGTAACTATACACTAACTATACCTACTAGTAGGCTTAGAGGACTAGTAGGAGAACTAGTCTAGAAGTAGAGGTAGTTAATACATAGTTACTAGTAAGTGTTTCTAGTAACTATATATTAACTACCTTTTTCTACTAGCTTAAGCTAAAGAAAAAGAGGTAGAAAGTAATACTAGTTATATATTTAGTATTAGCTAGCAGTAAAAATTAGGTATCTATATAGAGGCTAATAATACGCTTCTTCCTATATAATAAAATATAACCCTTTTATTTTTAAGTATTACTACCTATCTGCTAACCCTAACCTACTAGTAGGCTTAGAGGACTAGTAGGAGAACTAGTCTAGAAGTAAAGGTAGTTAATGCATAGTTACTAGTAAGTATTTCTAGTAACTATATACTAACTACGCCTACTAGTAGGCTTAGAGGACTAGTAAAAGAACTAGTCTAGAAGTAGAGGTAGTT